>NC_047084.1:456448907-456758731 GCF_902459505.1 Geotrypetes seraphini
TCAAACTAATCATTCACAAAGTTATTCACCCTAATCAAATAGGTTTCATGCCTGGTAGACTTATCGCTGACAATACTAGATTGTTTTTCCATCTACCCACATTGCTGAATCTTCCCAACATCCTATTGCCTTATCTCTCGATGCCGAAAAGGCTTTTGATAGAATCGAATGAAATTATCTTTTTCATGTCTTGCAATGGTTTGGTGCTCAGTCTCCATTCATCCGAATGATTGAAGTATTATATGCCAATCCTTCAGCTAGTATAATTGCAAATAACTCGCTTTCCGTCTCTTTTCGCCTTCATAGGGGAACTAGGCAGGGCTGTCCTCTACCCCCCTATTTATTTAATCTGGCACTTGAACCCTTGCTTCTTCGTATTAGGCAAAACCCGAATATCTCTGGCATCCTGTATAACTCTCTTGAAATTAAACTATCTGCATATGCAGATGATGTCTTTCTTTACATTTCCAATCCTGAGAGTTCACTCAAAGAGCTCCTTCAAACTATTGCAGACTATTCCTCTTTTTCTGGATACAAACTGAATCAAGATAAGACAGAATCTCTTCCTCTAAATCACTATACCAACTCTTCCATGATCAAACCCTATGATCTCCAATGGGCCCCGAAAAAATTAAAGTATCTTGGTATTGAACTCACTGTTTCTTTCTCAGACACCGTTGATATTAATATGCAACGTATCTTTCAAATTGTCAGAACCCTGCTCCAATCGTGGCATCCTCTACACCTATCGTGGTGGGGTCGTCTTGAAACAATTAAAATGATGTTTATGCCCAAAATAAATTATATTTTCCTTATGATCCCCTCTCTTTTCCCCATCGCTTTCTATAAAAAAACTTGATTCTCTTCTCTCCTCTTTTCTCTGGAAAAATAAACAGCCGCGTATAGCATTGCGGAAACTCAAGATGAATAAAGAGAATGGTGGTGTTCTCTTTCCTGATTTTTTTATCTATCACAAATCATTCATTATTCATCAAGGTCTTTATTGGTTTGCAGATCATGACAGTTACTCACCCATATGTCTTGAACTCAAAAAACAACTCATTCAGCCTCTCCAACCTCCTGCGTACTTGACTGCCCCATTCGCTTCTCTTGATAATCCCATTATAAAAATTACATCCCAATGCTTATTGGAGTTTGACTCACATCTTGAATACCCCTATCTTCAATCCTTATCTCTTTCTTTATGGTTTAACTCTAACATTCTCATTAATAAGAAACCATTCCTCTGGAAAGAATGGATAGATAAAGGTGTTTTCTTCCTCCAAGATATTTTAGATCCAGAAAATAAGTTGCTTCCATTTAATGTTCTTCAAGCTAAATTTGGTCTCCCATCTTCCTCTTTTTTTAAATGTATGCAACTTCGCCATTGTATGTCTACCACATCGCTTTTTAGTTCGGTAATTTCCCAACCGCCTACCCTTCCCAAGTTGGCTATGCAATACTTGACAACAGGGCAAGCTATAACATGGAATGTATCACCGCTTATTGTACTCAAGGACATTTGTGAAAGAGATTGCGACTGTCAGGTAGATATTAAAACATGGACACTTCTTTGGTCTAAAACATTGCGTGCAGTATCTTCAGCTAGTACATTGCAGTCTATATACTTTTTATATCACAAGGCTATTTGGACCTTTCATAAACTTCATACTGCTGGCCTCTTATCTTCTAATGTCTGTTGGAACTGTAAGATATGTCCAGGCTCCATCATCCATATGCTATATGAATGTTCCTTTGTCCATTCCTTTTGGTCTGATGTATGGAACACTGTGAAACTGATTTTCCACTTAGATTGTGATTTGTCATTCTCGATAGTGATGTTTAAATCGCAATCTCCTGATGTTCTTTTACCTGAACTGCACAAGAAACTTTTTGACATATTATTGATTCTTGCACAAAAATTGATTCTTTCCAATTGGAAATCCTCAAATCTGCTCCACATTCATCATTGGTGGAATTTAGTTCTACAGCATCACAAATTTGAATTGGTGTTACCAGACGTAGAGGTCAGATTAAACATATATCTGCAAGTTGGTCCCCTCTATCTACATATTTGCAAGCTACTTGTACCTAACTCTGATTTCTTGATATGTATTACTGTAAATGCATTATGCCTCTGTACTTTTTCTTTTGTTTTCTTGTTATTCTTTGAAATTTCAATAAACTCTCATGGGGAGAAAAAAAAAAATTTTTTGTCTCCAAAAGCCGATGCCGCTTTTAGAAAATGACTCGGCATTTTTAAAGAATCCACCGGAGGACTCATTTCAATGTTGAAGAACCTATTTGCAGTTTAGTGACGGTGTTAAAGTTTTGAGAATCTGGGCCTCAGAGGCTGAGAGATAAGTGACTATAAGGCTCAGCTAGGTGCTGTGGAGTGAAAGATAAAAAGCTGTGTTTAACCTGGACATTTTCTATTGTTTTTCTTTTGTGTACGCAACAACCTTTGCCCAGCCATGCTAATACCAGCAGGGAGTGAGAAACCAACCCTGTGGATCAATGGACTGCTGTAACAACTAGCACAGAGTATAACTTAAGGATTTGGATTTTGCCTGAAAAAAGCTTGAACTTGTAATTGCACAGAGTGTGCTTCACTTTTCACCTGCAAGGCAGGTGGCCATTTTGAGAATTGCCTAAAGTGCTGTATTTTACCTGTATGCTGTTTGCTTGTTTCTTTTGGGGATGTTTTGTAACATGCTGGACTATGTTTCCTAAGATAATAAGGCCCTGGTGAAGAGGACCGAGCTATCTAAAACTGAAGCTCAGTTGCCATGAAAATGGTTTATGCTTTATGAAAGAACTGAGAGAAAAGGATGGGGTGGGGATTTTTTTCCTGATTTTCCTTTTCTTGAGAAATTGGCTATCCTGACTAGAGACCAAGTGGTCAGAATAAAAGTTTTGAACTTATATTGAGCCCTGTGCTTTCTTTTTTATGGTGACACACACTTGTATTAGCTGCAAGCCTAAACCTCCCTGACAGGGTTCCCTGGTTCCAGGGGAACATGCCCGATTCAGAGTTAGCCACTTCTAGTGCCATCTTCAGGCCTATACAGGGGCCTAGCACGTGACAGGGGTTACACAGCTTAAATCATGAGTCCCTTTGTGCGTTTTTTTTGCTGTATTGTGTTTGGTGTGTTCTGTCCCTCTCTGTGCTGATCTTTAGAATTTCTTCTCCATTTTGGTTTGCCTAGTAGCTATCAGTTTTTCCCAGTATTACTCCTGAGCCTCAATTTTTTGTCATGACTTTTGTTCTCTCATTTTTTCCCATTGAAAAAAGTTTGTTCCTTTGGCATTATTTATATTTTGTAAGTATATGGTATGTTTGGAGCTACGTTTTTGATTGTATCTCCCCACACTCTTCTTTCCTTTAATCGAATTTGTCTCAGTTCATTTAACCTTTGATAAAGACTTTACAATGTTGGTAGCCCCTTTCTGGAAAGAAAGACCTCCAGAATTTGATACCATATTTCAGAAATGGTCTCACCAATAAGTTGTTGCAGAGATATTCATATCTCCTTTATCTTGCTGGTTATGCCTTTCCCCCTTATGTTCTAGCACTGCATTGTTGCTTCGGATTCCTCTCAGAGCACGTGACATGGTTTTGCTGTCTTTCTGTCTCTTTCTCAGGCTATGCCAACAAAGTACTGCTGTCTCTCTTTACCCTGGAAATGCTGCTTAAGATCTACAGTCTTGGCCTTCCTGCTTATTTCATCTCCTTTTTTAATCGCTTTGACTGTTTTGTGGTGTGCGGTGGGATACTTGAGACTTTCCTGGTGGAGTTTGAGATCATGTTTCCTCTTGGGATTTCTGTACTGCGTTGTGTCCGACTGCTCCGCGTCTTCAAAGTCACCAGGTTTGTGCTGTAGCAGGGCACGTGCATTTCTGCGTCTGTGTCTGTCAGTGCATGCTTTGAAATAAATGCCAGTATTCATGCGTATGAGTGTGTGTGACTCTCTTTCTTCCGGAACAGGCACTGGGCCTCTCTTAGTAACTTGGTGGCCTCGCTGTTGAACTCCATGAAGTCCATCGCCTCCCTGCTGCTGCTGCTCTTCCTCTTCATCATCATCTTCTCACTCTTGGGCATGCAGCTCTTTGGGGGCAAGTTTAATTTTGACGAGACACAGACCAAACGCAGCACTTTTGATACCTTCCCTCAGGCACTTCTCACTGTTTTCCAGGTAATGCTCTATCCAGGTACTCTCTCTACCTTTCCCATCATATCCTCTCTTCATATTCCCTTTCTTCTCTCTCCCATACGCTCACCCTCTTGGCCCAGCACACTCTCTCACCATCATACATAGCTTCTTCAGTCTTCCATCAGCCACTGCTCCATTATTTTAGACTATTCCATTCCTCCTAACCCCAGCACATCTTTTATCCCAAACTTCATGTTTTGTCCTAATTCCTTTAGCTAGTCCCCCCCATCTTCACCTTCCTTGCATTCTTTCTCTCCAGAGGGATTGGGGGTGGTTCCTTCTTGTTCCTGTCCATTTATTTTGTTCAAAGTTTGTCTTGTTCGTATTTTTATAGCTGTCTTGCATCCCCTATCTTTATTGTGTACATCGCTTTTATCAAATTTTAAATAAACTTAAAACTTGAAATTGGAAGGGGGAATGCTAAGGGGATCGGGAGGATCAGATTGGCACATCCTTGACATATTGGTGCAGGGCATTTAGAAAGATATTTCCAGTGAGATTCTAATGGAGATTTGCCCTGAGGCACATTTATACATTTATTGGGATTTATATATATCTAGTCTCCTGGTTATAGTGATCATTCCTTCTCTGTCTCTTTGAGATGAACTGTGAATAGAATACTTTGACAATATTAAGTAAACATCCCAAAATAGTTCAAACGGTAAATTAATTAACACATCAGCAATTTTCTCAGCATCTTATGTGGGCTCAATGCAGTCTTTTTTATCACATGTGGATCTCATAGTTATGCAGGCCTATTATTCAAGTCTTTAATACCTTTGTATGGATGGAAATGTGGTAAGTAAACAAGATGAACAGAGCCCCCACAACATCCCCACCTCACCTCCACCAAAACCCCCCAATCAACAAAGACCAAAATGGAAGTGAGGCCCTCTGAAGAGGGAAAAAAGCCAGCAAACAACAAACATATAATCTGAATGTCCTCACTCCCAATTATAGACAGTGCAAAAGCACCCCTCCCCCTCTCCCATAGTAGTCCCATCACTAGCAACCCCTCTTCCTCCCTTATCATTGAGAAGAAACCAGGAACCCAGCTGGTAGGGAATAAGATATTAAGAGAGCTGTACTCTTATACTCTCCCATGGAACACTTTCCCACTAGAAACCAAACCCTACTAAATTCTATCCCACACCTGAAAGAGCAACCCCCCCCAAAAAAAAAAAAAAACCTACACCCCCTATACAAACTATATACCCCCCAAACAAATTCATTGACTTTTTAAGCTACTGTGTTTCCCTGAAAATAAGCCCTAGCATGATTTTGAAAGGTGCTCCTAATATAAGCCCTACCCCAAAAATAAGCCCTAAAGATCGAACCCCCAAATATCCCCAACACTCCCCTACTCCATCCCTCACACTAATACTGCCTGATTCCAGCAATTTCTCCCCCCCCCCCATGTGCAGCACCTTTCTGTTCCTCCTTCCCATCCCCCTGTGATGTGGCAGAGGGAAGGCCCTGGCGGGGAAGGCCGCGAAACAGCCCATTCAGAGCGCTGCCGCCTCGGAGCGGAGATATGTCAGTCTCACGTTGGGAGGGTCGGCGGGGTTCTGCACAGGGGGATGGGAGGGAGGGATAGAAAGATGCTGCACAAGGGGATAGGTGAGAGGGGAGGAAAGATGCTGCACATGGGGGAAGGGGAGAAAGGAAAGAGAAAGAATTGGGGTAGAGGAGAGGAAGGGAGAGATGATTGTTGTACATGAAAAAAAAATAAGACATCCCTTAAAATAAGCTCAAGTCACCCATGGTTTGCCCTATTAGCAGGGCTCTGTTTCATAAGTAGTAGTTTTCAGGCCTTCAGTTGACCAAAAATATCCTCTAAATTTGCACTTGTAAAGACTTCTACTCTATTAGGCACTTGAATATTTCTTATAGAAATTATCTCATTAAGAGAGAATTTGGGTCTAATTGTTACTTTTATTTATAGTTCTATTTTTTACTTTTATATTGAGAGTTTATACCTTGAAAAATAGTGTATCCTGACTCCTCATTCCAGACTGCAGATAATTCTGTTTTAAATTTTTTATTCATTTTTCATAATACAAGTGTATCATATAAAGTTATACAATCTCATAAATACACACTTGATATTCCTTCATGCATCACTGTAAACACAACATATCATTCTATATTCATGTACTATAATATTTGAAAAAGTATGTAATACATAATATGTATAACAATTATTACTAAAATTGTAAACCCACCCATCCCCTCCCTTCCCCTTAAAAAAAAAAAACCTGCAGATAATTAAGCAAATGATTTACAGCAGCAAACAGCTGTGTAATCCAATTCTGAGGTGCAAGGATACACACATTAAACTATGCTTTCATAAATGTTGTGATTACTTACTCACTACATCTACAATTCTGAGCGAATTACAAGTAAACACTCATAATACGAGAACAAATAAACATTAGACAATAAACATCTCAGAGAACAGAAACAAAATACTGTACATTAAAATGTCAAAAGGTCTAAAAACCAGCCTCAATGCAGCAGGCCTCATGACTGCCATCTATATAATAACACCCACTCAACCATCCCACTTTCATGAAAAACATCTCTTAAACAGCACTATCTTAACCAGCTTCCTAAAATTTAGTGAGGATGATGCACTCCTTACCTCAAGAGGCAATGTGTTCCACAACAGAACGCCTTGTACTGTCAACATCAAGCGATGGAGTCGGGACAGTTTCACCTGTTTCAATGATGGAACTTCCAAACAGAGCGCAATGTTTGTGTCAGTTGATATAACTTCAGAAGATTAACATTACCAGCTTCTTTGTATGCCTCAATTTATAAATCAGAGTATCTTAAATTTGATTTGCGCAGCAACAGGCAACCAGTGGAGACTTACTAGAATAGGTGTGATATGACCAAATTTTGAAGCCTCCACAATCAGTCACGCTGCAGCATTTTGCACCAGTTGTAGTGCCTGAATGGCATTCTTTGGTAAACCAAAATAAAGGACATTGCAATAATCAAGAATAGGGATCAGTATTGCACTGATGACTGTTCAAAAATTCTCTTTTGGTAATAGATGGCACTAGCTTTTCCCTCTCCCCTAGGAGCTCCTTCAGTGCATTCTCTGTGACGAATACCTCTCTGTTTCCAGACAGATCATCACTGTGTGAGTTGCCAACCTCATCACATCAGGGTATTATTCCATCATAATCCCTTCTCCCTCTTGTTCTTTGATCAGACACCAATGGAGATATTCCTGGTAACGTGCATGCCTACAATGACACTGTACCTGTTTTATATTTTTCTGCTTGGGGGGGCTGGTTGCAGATTCTGACAGGAGAGGACTGGAACGCAGTGATGTATGACGGGATCATGGCATATGGGGGTCCATTTTTCCCAGGGATGCTGGTCTGTGTTTACTTCATCATCCTTTTTATCTGTGGCAACTGTATCCTTTCCATGTCAAAGCCCCTGTGGTCCCTGCCTCTCTTAGCTGGAGATGCTGTAAGAAATGGTGACATCCTGGTGGCGGGGAAAGCAATAGTGAATAGTGGAAGAGTGCTGGTTGTGGGGGAGCCAAAGGGAATTATGGAGGAGCAGTAAGGAATGATGAATGCATGTTGAGTGTAGGAAAAGCTGTATGGAATATTGGAAATACATTAGCTTTGGGGGAGCTTAATAGAGAATGATTGATGTAGGAGGAACTGGGGAATGGTGAAGGAGCACAGGTTTTGGGACAGAGTACTGTCAGAAATGGTGGAGCTGTAACATAACATAACATTGTGCTTAATGACCACGTAACCAGAAGTTCAACGCGGTTTACAAAAAGTTATAAAATTAAACATGTTACATGAAATAAGATGATTCGTTAAACAATGAAATATTTAGAAAAAAGATAGGTCTTCACTTGTTTTCTAAAATGGCCATAGGAATGGGTAGTAAGCAACAATATTCAGAATTCGTTGTCATGAAGAGCTGCTTGAGATGCCAAAGTATGATTCAGAAATTTCTTACTCCTGCAACTCTGGACAGATGGAAAATTAAACAAAGGATGAGTTCTTCTACTATATCTTTATGATGCTAAAGAAAATCTATTGTACTAGTTGTAAGAGGAGCTATAGGGAATTTATTGACTTTGGGGTGAGCCATAGGGGATGATGAGGAGTGCAGGTTGTGGGGGGGGGGGGATCAACAAAGTATGGTAGAGGTGTGTTGGTTTGGGGAGGAATCTATAGAGAATGATGGAGGAGTGCTAGTTGTGAAGGGAGCTATAGAGAATGATGGAGAAGTGCCGATTGCGAGGGACGCTTTAGAGAACAGTAGAGGAGTGCTGACTGGGAGAGGGGAACATAGGGGATGGAAGAGGAGTGAATGTTGGAGAAGCCCAGGCTGGGGTGAAGCCACAAGGAATTATGGTAGGGGCTATAAGGAATGATGGAAATGCGCTGTGTATGGGGGAAGCGGTATTTATGTATTTATTTCAATTTCTATCCCATTCTCCCAGAAGCTCAGAACGGGTTACAAGTAGACATTCACAATCGTTTGAAAACAGACTAGTCATGACAGCAAATAGGTTACAATAGACAATAACAGAGCTTATTTTAGAGACCAGACTGGTCATAGCGAAGAGTACTAGGAGAAGTATATTGAGGAGGCAGTTTTTAATGGCCCGATTGGCGGAGGAGGAAGGTCTTTACTGCTCTGCGGAAGGTCATTAGTGAGTCTAGCGACGTGATCTGTGTGGGTAGTCGGTTCCATAGCTGAGGTAGGAAATGGCTGTAGGATCGCTTGTAAGGAATGCTGGAATAGGGGGAGCTTAATAGGGAATGATTGAGGTGGGGGGAACTGTACAGAATGGTAGAGGAGCACTGGCTTTGGGATGGAGAGCTGTCAGAACGGTGGAAGTGTATTGGTTATGAGAGGAGCTCCAGTGGAGAGCTGGGTGTGGGTAGGAGGAAATGACAGAAGAGCTTTAAGTTTGGATGAACTAATTGTTTCTGTATTCCAAATCTCACTCTTAACTAAGGAGTATTGGTTCTATTTTAAACTTATGATTCTGAACCATCTTCTGCAGATATTCTGTTGAATGTCTTCTTAGCCATTGCGGTGGATAATCTGGCAGATGCTGACAGTATCAACTACAAGAAGTAAGAAACTTGTGTTCTGTTTTGTTTTTTGTCCTTCAATAATGGATTCCCAATATAACAACTGGGTGATAATTCAAACAATGTGTCCCCAAAAACGAATGAAACCAAACAAAAACAGAAAAAAGGGGGACCCAAATAATTATATTAAAATACCTTTAAACCAAGAAGGTGCTCAGATCCAATAAATGGAAAGAAAATCTCCAAACTGGGGACAAACCCCTATAGGGACTTTCACAGAGTCTATCACTGCCCCATCTTCTGTGAAAGTCCCTATAGGGGTTTGTCCCCAGTTTGGAGATTTTCTTTCCATTTATTGGATCTGAGCACCTTCTTGGTTTAAAGGTATTTTAATATAATTATTTGGGTCCCCCTTTTTTCTGTTTTTGTTTCCTTCAATAATGGTACTAAGATTTCCAGGTCCTGAAGTAGCAAAGCATCCCCACACTATTGTTGACTGTTAGTATGATGTTCTTGATGTCCTGGATCGGTAGCATGGAATATTGCTACTCCTTGGGTTCTGGTCAGGTACTAGTAACCTGGATTGGTCACCGTGAGAACAGGCTATTGGGCTTGATGGGCCATTGGTCTGATTCAGTAAGGCTATTCTTATGTTCTTATGCATTTGCTTTATGCCAGACATAATGTGGACTGAGTTATCTAGAGCGTTCAACCTTTGATTTGGCTGTCCACAGGATATTATGCCAAAAGGCTTGGGGGCTCATAATCGAAAGAGGAAAACGTCCAAAAACCGGCCTAAGTCGGCACTTGGACGATCATAAACGAAAGACGTCCAAGTCCCGATAATCAAACCGGGTTTTGGACGTATTTCTAAACGACCTAGACCTTCATAGTGCCGCTGAACGACCATAGCTAAGTGGGGCGTTTCAGGAGGAGTGTCGAGAGTGGGATTTGGGTGGGACGTGGGCAGGCTTAGACTTAGTCGTACAGCATGTATAACTGAAAGTTTTACAACAGAGCCTACACGGAACTTAGACATTGTGACTTAGACCATTTAAAACATGGTCTAAATCACAAAAATCCACCTAAAGTCACCAGATTAGCACTGCAAACACATAATCGTTTGTTAGTGCGTCCTTATTTAACCTAGTACGTGTTGTAGTTCGTCTAATAATTTTGTATTTTCTTTTTTTTAAAAAAAAAAGTCTGTTTTAATGGTAATTCTGTTTGTTACAATGTTATTTTATCAAGTGCTTTGTACAACGCTTTGCAGAATCGATAAAGCGTTTAATCAAGAAACTAATTAAACAATAAACAATAAACAATAAACAATACAGACCCCCACACACTATCCCAGTGATCACCGACCCCCCCCCCCCCAACCCCATAAAAATTGTAATCACACCTGTAAAATTCAGCCTCCAAACGAAAAAAAAATTGGACATATTTTTCGAAAATGTGTCCTAAGCTAATTTTTTTACTTTGGACAACTTGCGACTTAGACGTTCCCTTCGATTATGCCTCTAAGAACATAAGAACATAAGTAGTCGCCTCCGCCAGGGCAGACCAGAGGTCCATCCCGCCCAGCGGTCCGCTCACACGGCGGCCCATCAGGCATATTGCCTGAGCAGCAGTCCCTGACTAATTTTATACCTACCTCTACACTTATCTCTAAACCTTCCACTGCTCTTATCTGTACCCCTCAATCCCTTTGTCCTCCAGGAACCTATCCAGGTCTTCCTTGAAACCCTGTACTGTGCTATTTCCTATCACGGCTTCCGGAAGGGTGTTCCATGTGTCCACCACCCTCTGTGTGAAAAAAAATTTCCTTGCGTTTGTTCTAAACCTGTCCCCCTTCAATTTCATCGAGTGGCCCCTTGTTTTTGTGGTTTCTTTCAAATTGAAAAATCTGTCCTTGTCAACCTTTTCGATGCCCCTCAGGATCTTGAAGGTCTCTATCATGTCTCCTCTGAGTCTCCGCTTCTCCAGGGAGAACAGCCCCAGCTTTTTCAGTCTGTCAGTGTATGTAAGGTTTTCCATACCCTTAATCAGTTTAGTTGCTCTTCTCTGGACTCCCTCAAGCATTGCCATGTCCTTTTTGAGGTACGGTGACCAGTACTGTACACAGTATTCCAGATGGGGGCGCACCATAGCCCGGTACAGTGGCAGGATGACTTCCTTCATTCTGGTCGAGATACCCTTCTTAATGATACCTAGCATTTGGTTTGCTTTCCTCGAGGCTGTGGCGCACTGTGCTCGAGATACCCTCTTGGGGATTATCCAGTTGTGTTTTTGCAAATGTGAAATGGACATTGATGTCACTCTTGTGCGCTTGACATCAACGTGTTGTGTCCATGCATGCGCCAATGCCCCTTCCCGACGCGATTATGTTGGGAAGCTTTTCCCGATAAATCAAATTTACATTAAACTTGAAACTTAAAACTATAATATTTTTGGAGTGGAGTGGAGTTTTTGTCTTCAACCAATGATTGGATTTTGATACTTTTAGTTAACTGATGGCAATGAAGTTTTCTCCACTTATTTTTTATTTTTTAATTTGTATTGTTTTGGGAGAAGTCTTTGGGAGCCCACACATCACAACAGGTTGAGTAGTTTATTGTATTTTGATGTTCAAGTGTATAAAATTATCTCCACTTGTATATATAGATAGATATTGACTGGATACATTTTACAGATATGCTTACTAGATTTAATTGATCAATAAGGAGTTTTAGTTGTATAGGTAGATAAGCATATTTAACAGATTCTAGAGACAGAGAGGGATGGAAAGATCTGGGAAAGGTGCCATCTCCTGCACTAAATATGGATACATTTTGGAGAAATGAGGTCTCTGGATGTGGAAGAGATTTCTAAGAGAATTAAATCTCTCTGCATGGGGAGATGGATGATTCAATGTCTTTGTTTCTCAGTAGGGAAGAAAAAAAGACTAAAGGAGAGATGAGTGAGGACAACTCAATGAAGGTAAGTTAAAGAGCATTTGCAGTTTGAAACATTCCTGCACCCTCTCAAAGGTCTTTACTAGGCAAATTTCATGGAATCACAGAAAGTTAGGATTGGAATGGGCATTAGAGGATCATGTAAAAATGTGAGAAGTGAGAAAATAATTGACAATTAAGATCCAAAGCAAACAAGTGCAAATTCAAACATTGAGTTGCAACGATTCAAGGGAGTATTACATCATCGGGGCAATATACTTATGTGCATCAACAGGAAGAAGACTTTTGGGTCGTACTGTGTGATGATTTTAAGGTAGCAAAACAGCATTTTAAGGGAGTTATCAGAGCCAAATGAATGCTAGGGTGCTTAGGGGGAGGCAAAGCCAGTATTTTAAAAGAGGCAATAATGCTTCTGTGAAGGTCATTGGAGTATATTGTCCAGTTCTGAAGGCTTTGCTAATGATGATATGTAGACAGAGTAGGGCAATTCTGAGAATAGCTACTGAAATGGTGCTGACTCTGCCCCAGATGCACTGTGAGATGAGATTTAAGGGGGAAGTTATCAACAGGGGCAAATGTAAAGTCAGCTTATTTTACCACAGGTCAGCCATGTTGATAATTTCCCCCACGTAGTGGCACACCTTGGAAGAGAAGGCAGATATGACAGACATTCAAATATTTCAAAGATATGAATAATGCACAAGAAGCAAACATTTTTCAGTGGAAAGGAATCTTTAGAACAAGTAATCACAATATAAACATATTTTGAGGAACTGGAAAAACTGGGATCGATTAAATTATACTTTTTGGATGGAATATCTATGTCACACTTTTAAAATGGAGCGTTTGGTAGCCACACAACAGGGACATTATAGGAAGTATATGGGAGCCATTGACAAAATTCTGTAAGGAGTGATTGTTGATTTTCCCCTTTTGATAATACACGTCCAGGGAGGGTGGGAAGATTTTTTTTAGTTTTGAGTGCAAATTTGGGATAAGTAGAAGAGGGGAATGATATATGTATTCGTCATAGAATATAATTCTGATTGAATTTAAGTGCTGTTAAAGTGTAAATGATTATATAATATGTTGCACTTATTTTTGGCTTTAAAATGAATAAAGATTTACAAAAAAAAAAAACCAACCATAAAGCTGACAGTGAGTGGAACATAAGAATAGCCATACTGGGTCAGAATAGTGGTCCAATCCAGGTCACAAGTACCTGGCAAAATCTCAAGTAGTGTAATAGCAACATTCCATGCTATTGATCCCAGGGCAAGCACTGGCTTCCCCCATGTCTCAACAGCAAACCATGGATCCCTCCTCCAGGAACATAAGAAAAGATCTCACCATAAGAAGGATGATGGATACATGAAATAGCTTCCCATTGGAAGTGGGGGGTGGGGTTGGGGGGAGCCAAGAGGATAGACATAGGCACAGAGGATTACTACTACTACTATTCATTATTTCTATAGCGTTACCAGATGCATGCGGTACTGTACATTAGAAACATAGAAACACGATGGCAGATAAAGGCCAAATGGCCCACCCAGTCTGCCCATGCGCAGTAACCATTATCTCTTCCTCTCTCTAAGAGATCTCACGTGCCTATCACATGCTTTCTTGAATTCAAACACAGTCTGTCTCCACCGCCTCTACCGGGAGACTCTTCCATGCATCTGCCACTCATTCTGTAAAAAAGTATTCCCTTAGATTACTCCTGAGCCTATCATCTCTTAACTTCATCCTACGCCCTCTCATTCCAGAGCTTCCTTTCAAATGAAAGAGACTCGACTCATGCGCTTTTATCCCACTTAGGCATTTAAATGTCTCTAACTATTAAACATGCAAGAGAGAGTCCCTTCTCAAAAGAGCTTACAATCTCATTATGACAGATGCACGGGACACAGGACAAAGGGTGAATTGATATATGCTGCATATGAAGGGAAATACAAAGGGATGAAGAGATAGAGAGGGTAGGGGGCTACAGAGGGAATGAGAAACAGATACAAGTTGGAAGGGTTAGGGCCTAAACGCAGCTTTGAAAAAGTGGGCTTTGAGCCTGGATTTGAATACTGCAGAATTCTCAGTTGCAGTTCAAAAAGGGCATGCAGTAACACAAACAGCAAGAGAAATTCAGCAGGCTAAATGGGGCTTGTAATCTAGTCTGTTATGTTGAAACATACAAGGGTCATTTCATAAATAATGCACACTATTTTTTTTTATTTACATGTTTTATTATTTTTTCAAGGATTTCTTTACAGTCCTTCAATATAGTCTCCCTGCTTTGTAATGACCGAGTCCCAACATCTGGGAAGCTTCATTATTCCATCCAAGACACCGTTTTTGTTCAGTTGCCGAATGGCTCGGGTACCAGCGGAAGAAAGCTCTTCCAGAGATGCAAAACGATGTCCACACAAAGATTGTTTCAACTTTGGAAAAAGGTCGAAGTCTGGTGGACTCATGTCTGGACTGTAGGGAGCATGAGGTAACACCTCCCAGCCGTATTTGTGTAGTTTTTCAATGACGAGTGGAGAGCTCCATCTTCCCCACAACCAAAAAAATTTAGATGAGCTCAATCAAAAGACAAACAAATGATGATTTTTGCTTATGATCATGAAGGCATCATCATCACAGACAAAGTTCCATGTGGAAGAAGTGTCACAGCAGTGTATTATTGTGATTATTTGAAAAAAATGCGCAGAAAAATGCACAAAACCTGACCTCAGTTGCTCTTAACTGGGCCACTCTTTCTTCACGACAACGTTCGTCTGCACATAGGGAATGTCGCCATTGAAAAACTACGTGAATACGGCTGGGAGGTGTTACCTCATGCTCCCTACAGTCCAGACAATGTTTCCACCAGACTTCGACCTTTATCCAAAGTTGAAACAACCTATGCGTGGACATCGTTTTGCATCTCTGGAACAGCTTTCTTCTGCCAGTACCTGAGCCATTCGGCAACTGAACAAAAACGGTGTCTTGGATGGAATAATGAAGCTTCCCGGATGTTGGGACTCAGTCATTACAAAGCAGGGAGACTATATTGAAGGATTGTAAAGAAATACTTGAAAAAAAATAAAACGTAAATTTTAAAAAATAGTGTGCATTTATGAAATGACCCTCATACATAATATTATGCATACAGGTAGTGTAACCTGGATAGGAATACTATCTGTATGTGCTGCATCTAGGGGTTGATCAAAGTGATTTAACTGGCCAGAAGCAGCTCCTGCCAGTTAAATTGCCTGTTTGGATCTATGTGCTCATTTTCAATGGCACTTAATTGGTTAATGCTACTGAAAATTGCCAGTTAGCACCAAACTGAAAACTAGCTATTTTGGGGACATTCAGGGGTGGAGTCGGCACTTGGCTGGTTAAGGGATGATAGTCAGCACTGGCTGGGCCTCCGCGTGTGCGGATCGCTGGACTAGATGGACCCATGATCTGATCCGGTGCAGGCATTTCTTATGTTCTTATGTTCACCTAAGACCTGTCTTTATGCAATAACCCAGAGCTGGTTAAGTGCTAAAGATCACACTTAACTGGCTAAGCATTATCTGGCTCTGGAAACCCCCAAATTCTCTGCTGGTACCCAGATTTAGCCCAGCATTGAATTTTCAGGTTTAATACTGGCAGCGATCAGCAAAACACTGATCACCATTGGCTTTATATGGAGCCCCTCGTGTACGTGTGCTTATGCAAGTATAGTACATGCTATGTGTATTCTGTGGGAGGTGTGTGTGTGTGGTAAATGCCTGAACATGTATCAGATTGCAGTGGTTAGTAGCTCTCTAATTCATGCCTTTAGATTCGGTGCACAGGGGACGATGAGGAGGAAGAAGGAAATGATGAAGGTAGGAGAAGCCATCTGTCATGTAAGGGAAGTTTGAAAAGGTTGGAAAGTGTTAGGTCAGGGGTCATGAAACAACACAGAAACGTCAGATGTTTTTCTTTGTTGCCAGAAGATGAGGTTGGTGACCAGGAGAGCCTCCCCGAGTCTCACATGGATAAACTGGCTGACTTCTCTCCCAAGGAGAAAGTACTGCCCATCCCGGATGGAAGCTGCTTTTTCCTACTGAGCAAAACTAACCCGTGAGTATCACCTCCGTACTTTCCCAGTCATCCACCAGCGCATGCAATCATCCATCCATCCAAATACATGCTTATGCCATACATAATTACTTACACACCCACGTATCCAGACGTATACAGATGTGCACACTCATACAGATATAGTCTTCCTCTAATCCAGTGTCTTGCTAACTTTTCGAGCCAGCAGCCCACTAAACTGGCAGCCACGGTTCATGGGCACCCAGAAGTGCACAGATGTCAACGTAATGACCTCACACGCATGCATGATAACATCACGTTGATGTCCGAGCATGTGCGGAGGCCCTCCAGATGGGGTGCTGAGAAAAACAGACGCACGGAGAGGAGGAGAGACGCCAGGGAGGAGGAGAGGCACTGGCGGCAGCTAACTGCCTACAGGATGTGCCTCTCACCATCCTGTAGGTAGTCAGCTGGCGCTGGCACCTCTTCTCCTCCCCAGCACCTTGCAGCACACCTGAAATCTCAGGCAGCACACTGGTGTGCCGCAGTACGCGGTTTGCAATATACTGCTCTAATCTTACAGCTGTCCTCCCTTTTCTCCAGGCTCCGAGTCAGATGTCACCAACTTATCCACCATCACATATTTACCAACATGATTCTCGTCTTCATCATTCTCAGCAGCATCTCACTGGCTGCTGAAGACCCCATCAGGACACATTCCTTCCGCAACCATGTAAGTTCTGTTATCTGAGACCTCTGGGTCAATCATGGACCAGTGTCTAGAGCTTTTTTCTTTCTTGTGGGCTGATATTCTGTGTGCCAGGATCTGGGCTCTCATTCACTTCTTCGTCCTGGCAGTTTATTCCTGCTCTTTTGGACTTCCTGCTCAATTGGAAGTGGCCTGTTGGGCTATAGCACTCTAAATTTTCATTTGCATCCCGCCCTGCCATTACTGTAATAGTTCTTAGCCAGGAAGTATAAACTGCAGCTTTCTTCAGAACATGGTACATGTGCAGTCTGAATCTGACCACAAGGTGTCGCTGTTGTGTAGTGACTGATGCTGCAGCACTCCTAATGGTTTATGGTTTATTAAGCTTGTTATACCGCTCGTTCATTTTACCGGTCCAAGCGGTTTACAAAATATAATAAAAATAAAATAAAACAAATGTAAAAAAGAGCGCCATTATTAGATAGTATATAGACCTAGCCCATATAAACAGCAGGCATACTAAGGAGCATTCACTCCTAAATAAAATCATATAAATACCATTAAGCTTTAACATTTTCCCAGACTGCTAACTGAAGATCTAGAACAGTGTTCTTCAACCTTTTTACACCTATGGACCGGTAGAAATAAAAGAATTATTTTGTGGACCGGCATCGGTCCGCAGACTGGCAGTTGAAGAACACTGGGCTAAGTCATGGGCCAGACCCTGCCCATCTCTGCCCAGTCTCCACCCCAGACCCTGCCCCCATAGTCCTAATTGTAACACTATTTTTTCCATTCATTTATCATATATACACACAATCTAATCTAATGCATCGATCGCATCGCAGACCGGCAGTTGAAGAACCCAGTTTTTGGGCCTGATGCACATGCCGGCCCTGTGGACCGGCAGTAAATTTCTGTGGACCGGCACTGGTCCATGGACTGGTGGTTGAAGAACACTGATCTAGAACATTCAGAATATATGAGTAATATCAGATTGATTTAAATCTTGTCAGCCTGGGATACAGAAGCTGGGTTTACAATTAAATTGAAATCTCTGCACAACAGCACACAGCATTGCCACTGAGTCATCGAGCAAGTGTGGGATTCTCATTTCATTTGTATGCTCTCCCTCATGGACCTTGTTCCCATTTCTCATGGGCTAGTACAGTGTTTCTCAACTCGGTCCTGGAGTACCCCCTTGCCAGTCAGGTTTTCAATATAGCGCTGAAAGGTGTGTGCAGTTTATGCAAATTCAGTGTGGATATCCTGAAAACCTGACTGGGCTAGTATCTGGGGATATTAATGGGTTGTGACTTTTCCATCCTCTAAGCCATGGGTGTCAAAGTCCCTCCTCGAGGGCCGCAATCCAGTCGGGTTTTCAGGATTTCCCCAATGAATATATATAAGATCTATTTGCATGCACTGCTTTCATTGTATGCTAATAGATCTCATGCATATTCATTGGGGAAATCCTGAAAACCCGACTGGATTGCGGCCCTGCTCTAAGCTCTCAGTTCTGATGTCAAGCCACAACTCCGCTTCCACTTAACACCACCAATCCAATCCAAATTCTGCATCCCAAACCTGTAATACATTTTCTTCCCCTTGCCATGCCCTCAGCCTCCAAACCAATCTATTCTGCTTCCTCCTACCCCTGCCTTAGACTACTGATAGAATTCTTCCCCTGAACGGAACCTTTGATCCCTTTTCACCTGCTTCCCCTTGTAGAATCTCATTGTTTTTGGCTCTGGCAGTTGGAATGCTAGCATTGTAGAGGTGGGACCTCTGCATTTCCATATATCATGGCCTACAACAGACACAGATCCGTAGACTTCAGTTGGCACAGAACACAGCCATCAGACTCATTTACAATCTGAAGAAGTTTAATCATATCACTCCCTATTTCCTCTCCCAACACTGGCTCCCAGTAGCTTACAGAATTCCATTTAAAGTCATTGGGTCGGATATTCAGTGCTATTTAGCTGGCCTGGAATGGCTCCCAGCTAGCTATCCATCAATATTCAGCAGGAGATTGCTGGTTATTTCCCACTGAATATCCTATTCACCTGTTACCAGCTAGGTCACCACTCGCCAGCTAAGTTCAGCAGCCATACAGACCTGTGTTAAAAGCAGGTCTATCTTTGGGCACTTGGACTTAGCCGGCTAGCCAATGAATATCGGTTTAGTCAGCTAGTCTCAGCTGGCCAAATCTAAACTCAAAATTCAATGCCAGCCACTGGCATTGAATTTCCAGTTTTACTGTGGGCCGCAGGAAACATCTAGCTATCTCCTGCGGTCTGAATATTGGGCGGATTATGTTTGCACATTGGGTCTTAGAGTATGGTTTGCCATCACTCCTTGCCTCCATGTTTATCCCATATACACCACGAAGAACACTGATCCTCTCAACACCAGCTGTTAGTCATCCTTTCACACTGTGAGGCCTGCTATGATGTCAGTTGGCATTCCTGTTTTGGGGTAGTTGTACTGACTCCCTGGAACAGCCTATCCCTTTATCTCAGAACTGAGCTTTCATTTAATACAATCAAAAATCGAATTAAAACTTATTTCTTTTCCCAGATTTTCCTAGTTTGGAATGATTTTTTTTTCTTTTTTCCTCTTTATGAACAGATCCCTGATGCTTAGGTAGTGAGTAATTTAGCCTTTGCCTTTTGCCCCTTCTCCTTTAGAACATAAGAATAAGCATACTGGGACAGACCAATGGTCCATCTAGCCCAGTGTCCAGTTTCCACATTGATCAATCCAGGTCACAAGCACCTGGCAGAAACTCAAATAGCCTTCTCCCTGTTCCCTTTATATGTAATTTCTTCTCTTGTTTGTTCCTCTGAATATGTCTGTCTTATTTCCTGTATGACTTTTGTTATTTATTTTGGAATTTTTGTACACTGCTTAGGTACTATTTTATTTGCGATACATCAAAATAAACTTGAACTTGAATTTGAACTTTATTAGGGTTACCATATGGTTCCAGCAAAAGAAAGGATGGATTGAGACATCTGGGTTTTACTTCCATTGAAAGCAATGGAAGTAAAACCTGGATGTCTCAATTGGTCCTCCTTTTTCCTGGAGCCATATGGTAACCCTAAACTTGATACCTATGAAATCAGGCTGATTCTATCCCAAAAGTCACAGTTTTCTGCTGATACTGCCACCATAACCATGATTCTGAGGTTCACAAGTGTGGCAAGAAAGAAGGGATCAAAGATCCAGGGGTAAGATTGGAAGTTTGTTTGCTGAGGGAGAGAGAAGTGTAAACAGGTAACAGCGACAAATCCCAGGACCGGATGGCATCCATCCGAGGATCATTAAGGAACTGAAAGGGACTATAGCTGAACTGCTTCAACTAATAGCAAATCTGTCGATCAAATCGGGAAAGATTCCAGAAGACTGGAAGGTGGTGAATGTTACGCCGATCTTCAAAAAGGGTTCGAGGGAAGATCCGGGAAACTACAGACCGGTGAATCTGACCTCGGTACCGGGAAAAAAGGTAGAGGCGCTGATAAAGGATTGCATCATTGATCACCGTGACGGACACAATCTGATGAGGACCAGCCAGCATGGCTTCAGCAAAGGACAATCTTGCTTGACAAACTTGCTGCACTTCGTCAAGGGAGTAAACAGGCAGATAGACAAGGGTGACCTGGGCGACATTGTATATCTGGATTTTCAGAAGGCGTTCGACAAGGTTCCGCATGAACGACTACTTTGGAAAATTGTGCGCCATGGAATAGAGGGTGAAATATGTGGATTAAAAACTGGCTGGCGGATAGGAAACCGAGAGTGGGGGGTAAATGGACAATACTCGAACTGGAAGAACGTTACCAGCGGGGTGCCGCAGGGCTCGGTGCTTGGACCCTTGCTCTTCAGCATATTCATAAACGATCTGGAAATTGGTACAAGTGAGGTGATTAAATTTGCAGATGATACAAAGTTATTCAGATTAGTGAAGACGCAGGGGGATTGTGAAGATCTGCAACGTGACATAACCACACTCGAGAAATAGGCCACGACATGGCAAATGAAGTTCAACGTGCATAAGTGTAAGGTGATGCATATCAGTAACAAAAATCTCACACACGAATACAAGATGTCCGGGGCGGTACTTGGAGAGACCCCCCAGGAAAAAGACTTGAGAGTACTAGTCAACAAGTCAATGAAGCCATCTGCGCAATGCGCGGTAGCAGCGAAAAGGGAGAACAGAATGCTAGGAATGATGAAGAAGGGGATCACGAACAGATCAGAGAAGGTTATCATGCCGCTGTACCGGACCATGGTATGTCCTCACCTGGAATACTGCATCCAGCACTGGTCGCCGTACATGAAGAAAGACACAGTACTACTCGAAAGGGTCCAGAGAAGAGCGACTAAAATGGTTAAGGGGCTGAAGGAGTTGCCATATAGTGAGAGATTAGAGAAACTGGGCCTCTTCTCCTTTGAAAAGAGGAGACTGAGAGGGGACATGATTGAAACATTCAAGATAATGAAGGGAATAGACTTAGTAGATGAAGACAGGTTGTTCACCCTCTCCAAGGTAGGGAGAACAAGAGGGCACTCTCTAAAGTTAGGGGATAGATTCCATACAATGTAAGGAAGTTCTTCTTCACCCAGAGAGTGGTGGAGAACTGGAACACTCTTCTGGAGTCTGTTATAGAGGAAAATACCCTCCAGGGATTCAAGACAAGGCTAGACAAGTTTCTGCTGAACCAGAATATACACAGGTGAGGCTGGTCTCGGTTAGGGCACTGATCTTTGACCTGGGGGCCACCGCATGAGCGGACTGTTGAGCGCGATGGACCACTGGTCTGACCCAGCAGCAGCAATTCTTATGTTCTTTGTTGCCCCCTAAATTTTATCAAAGCACAAAAATACCTTCCGTGTCGCACAAAAATTAAAATACATTTCAAACATTGTGTATTATATTTCAAAAACATATATACAAACTCAATCTCTCGTATATCACATTGTCCCAGTCTAAATACAAAGTGACTCAAGTTGGGTTATTTTAGCTCAAGTCAAGTTATTGTACTGTTTGCTCTGAATGCCAGCATGGACAGCTTTAATCCCTTGCCATCAGCTGATTGCAGCAAGGGAGTTCCCCTGTCACGATCAGCTGAGTGGCTGAGGCAGGGACCCCCCCTGGCAAAGTCATCTGGCAGGAGGGATGCCCACTCCCTCCTGCCGCCGGACTCTTCCTGCATCAGCGGGGCAGGAATGACGCCCACTCCCTCTTGTCATTTTGGAGTGGTGGGTCTGCCAGCTGGAAGATATATGCATCCCTATAGCCGGATTGTCTTCGGGAAAGGTACAGGGGGTGGAGGGTGGGGCTTAGGGGTGGCCGGAGGGGTCTATAGGTGTGGGGGGGGGGGTCTGGAGAAGGAGTGTCATAGGTTGGGAGGGATGTGCAGATCTGGGGGGCGTGGCAAGAGGGAGTGGGCATCCCACTCCCTCTTGCCAGATGATGTTGCTGGGGGTTACCTGCTGCGGCCACTCAGCTAACTGCGGCAGAAGGATTTCCTTGCTGTGATCAGCTCAGCGGCCACATCTATTTGAAATGTAGGCCAACAAAATGTCATGACCCTAGGGAGATGTCTAGGGCCGCTAAGCTCGCCCAAGGCCACTTCTGGGCAAAACCACGCCCACGCCCAGTCTTGGGCGAGCTTAAGTGTCCCAATGTGTGAGCTTAAGTGTCCCAACGTGTCTCCCTTAATCGAGACACACGCCTACAGTGTAGGCGCCTGCCTCAGGGTTTTTTTTATTTTTTAGAAAACGTGTGTTCTGATTGGCTGGTTAGACAGTGCTAGGATGCCTACCGCTGCCTACAATTGGGATGTTTATAGGATCTGCCTCTGAAAGCTCATAGGTATAAAATGGGCTTTAGAATTTAACACTCGCTAATTTCCTTAACCTGCATGTGCTTGTCTCTATAGGAGGGAAGTTATCAAGGTAGGCTATTGTTAAGTCTGATTATTTTACCAAAAGTTGTGCTAGTTTTTCACTAGTTGGGCTATTTTAGCACAAGGTCTCATTGCTTAAAATACTTGACATACTAAAATAAACCAACTTGTGCTAAAATAGCCTGACTTGTGATAAAATAACTCTTGGACATCTCAGTTTTGATTTGTACTTAATTTCTGAAATTCTGTAAATACTTTGAAAAATTACCCTCTAAATGTCTCTTCCTCTTTTACAGATCCTGGGGTATTTTGACTATGCATTCACCTCCATTTTCACTGTAGAAATCTTGCTAAAGGTAGGGTTTGCTCTGCTACATCTGTCCGCCCCTCACACCTTTTCTCCTCTCCTCTCCCTCAGTTCTCCAGCCTCTCTGTATGTTTAGGGTTGCACAGATCATGGAGTCACATGTGATCATATCTGCTGATTTGTTCTCTCACCCTTCCTCCACCTTCCTTTTCCTCTTTTCCCTGTGTAACAGGTTTGAGCTCTTATTCTTTTGTTTATCAGAAATCTGCCTCATTAGAATACGAAAAAGTTAAAAGATTTTGAACACACTTTAAAATGTATCCTGAGCACTCCAAAAACCAGAGGAGAAAATAAAACGCTAAAAACCACATTTTATATATTGTCTGGGCAGGAATTGGGATATCCAAGCACTGGCATCTCTAGAAAGAATTATTTGGGGTGGCAACAGGGAAGTAAGCTAGGTATGGAGGGGGCAAGCCACATCATATCCACTACCACTTCACATACCCATTTCCCAACCCTTATGTTTAAAATTAGCAGTATAAGACAGCATGAATTTCTATGCCTTCCTTTTCCTCCTCCTCCACCATTATAATTGATAGCATTATTCAGTAAATTCTGCTGTGTGGCTCGGTCTGGATTCTCTAAAGGACAGAATCTCAATATATACCCTGAAGCTCCAGTTCTTTAGCAACCCTCCAGACCGGCATAGGTTAATCTTACAAGCGGGTTATATCTCATCATGACCAGCAGGTGGAGACTGAGACAAAACCATGGAACTGTACATATCATGTGACCCCTCCCTAATTACTTCAGTCTTCTCTCAGTCTCCAGCAGGTGTGGTGAGCTGTAGCCATCTCCCTTGGTAGGGCTGTTGGAATTTGTTCAGGACTTTTTGTCCCTTTTTGTTGCCGGATTGAGCTTGGGTGGACCCTGTTTGGGGGGTCCGTCCAACCTCGGGGGTGTCAAACCCAGCGGATTGCGAGCTGGGTCTCTCCCCCCTCCCCCCTTTCCTCCACCTCACCAACATTTTTCTAGAGGTGCCTCAACAGTAAGCCTTATCCCCTGGTGGTAAGGCATACTGTTTAGAGAGCCAAGTGGAGTCTGTTCTGAGAAAAAAAAAAATCCTGAGGTAGTGCCGGTCTGAAGGGTTGTTTTCCCTTTAAATATGCTGTAAATTACTGTATTTTTCAACTAACCAGCACTTTTCTTCTAGCTAGGTCGCATATGGACCATTTGAGCACTTCTCAGGGGGAAGAGGTGCACAATTTGGTCCAGAAGCAAGGCGCGTGCGGCCAGCCTGAAAACAGCTGTTTAGGCCGGGGGGGTGGAGGAGCCTTGTCGGCAGCGGGTGCTGGTGTCCAGGGCTCCCCTCCACTAGTGCCTCGCGAGCCAGCATTAGTTTGCAAGGAAGCCCAGCCTTCCCCTGCCACCCACGGAGGGATTTCCTCAGCCGCTGATGGTGCGACTGGGGATTTCCTATCAGCTGTTTTTTCTCTCAGCTGATGCCAGCTTTTGCCTGCTTTAGTGGCTGGGACAATTCAGCCTTCTCAGCCGCTAAAGGCCCTGAAGGGGTTATTTTGGCGCATCTTTTGCCGTTTTTCCTCAGATAGCTCCTCCATCTTGTATTTAGCCTCAGGTGCCTTCTCCCTGTTTTGATATAACAGGAACAGGTTTCGGCAGGGAGTCCCATGGGGCCGCCATGGGGGTTTTCTCCCCTCATTTTCTTTTTTGCTTTGTGTAGCATATTTTGGCGGCCGGGGATCCTGCTTGTGTCCCCAGGGCCTCGAGGGGGTTTGTTCCCTCTGCGCCCCCTGCTGTTTGGACCCCTTAATTCTTTTTGCGCCCCCCCACCTCCTCCCTCGTCCAGGTGCCCACGTATGGCCTCAGACAAGGACTTGTTATCTGAGGAGAGTTTTATCTAATGCATGAGGACCTGGACCCTTGGGGAGACCTCTTGAGGGGATGGCCACTGGTACCGGGGACTTAGTTTTTTTTCTGCTGTAAATTACTGTATTTTTCTTCTAGCTGTCACGTATGGACCTAATTGAGCACTTCTCAGGGGAAGAGGTACACGTTCGTGGTGCGCCTTTTTCAGAGAGACAAGCTCTCAGATCTTATTCAGCAGATCTCCTCGGTGTTGCGCTTTGAGGAAATGCCGCCTGAGACCATGAGTGTGGAGGACCCTCTTCTTTGGGGGATCTCCTCTGCTTCCCGCTCTTGTCTGATACATCTGGTTTTTCTGGATATTATCCTGGCGCAGTGAAATTTGCTGGAGGCGTCTTTTTGGTTTGCATGCTCCTTGGCTTGTTTGTATCCTGTCTCGGTGAGGGATAGGGCTAACTTAAAGTCACCAGTGGTGGACGCAGTGGTCTTAGCAATGGCTACGCGGGATATTGTGCCTGTCGAGGGCAATTCTGTCTTACGGGACTCTGAAGAGCGTAAGTTGGAGACCATTCTTAAACTGAATTTTGATATGTCTGCCTTGGGGTCCAGGTAGCTGTTTTTGCGGGACTGGTGGCTCGGGCTGTGTTTCGATGAGCTGAGCAGGTCCTTGACAGTGAGTCTGATGGTCAGGAGGTGGCGAAGATTGAGATGGCTGCCTCTTTCCTCTCAGAAGTCCTCTATGATTTCTTGCGGACGTCTGCCAAATCCATGGCTGTGCGTCAGACCTTATGGCTTCGGGCTTGGTCTACGGATGCAGTGTCCAACACTAACTAAATTTTCTTTTACAGAGGTTTTCGTTTACAGAGGTTTTGGACAAGTTAGTTCAAACTCTGAAGTGCCCCACCTGCCTGAATACCGTGCTTGCCAAGCTGTTCGAGGTGGCACTGCTTGGGGGCTTCTCTGAGATTTCCGCAGGTACCACCCTGGGTGTGGAACTGCTCCCTACCCAACCTCTGATTTTGCCCGGGGTCATTTCTTTAAGCGAATTCCTGTCAGGAGGCCTGTCGGGGGGTTGGAAATCCCTTCGCCGGTTCCCCTGCTATCCGTCCTGCCCAATGACTCTGTGCCCGCGCCCCCTCTGGTTCCGGTGGGTGCTCAGCTGCAGGGGATTCAGCACGGTTTCTGCTCTGCAGTTGGCCCACTCCCTGCCAGATCATTTTCCAGTTTCTCCTTGTCAGGCAGCGTGGAAGAAGCAGGTTTTTCGCCAGACCCTTCAAAGATTGCTAGATTTCTAAGCTGTTGTTCTGGTTCCCCTTCAAGAGTGTGGCACCGTCAGGTACTCGATTTACTTTGTGGTGTCCAAATTACATCGGCCCATCTTAGTTTTGAAGGAAGTCATTGGGGCTCTCAAAGTTCTGTCTTTTCGCAGAGATTCTGGCAGTTCAGCCGGGTGATTATTTAACCTCTCTCGCCCTGTCGGAGGCCTCTTGATCCAGCCGCCGCTCGGAGGGAAGCGGGCCAACCTTCTCTTCAGCCCAGTACAGCCGGTGAGGAGCGTGGGAGCACTGCTCCGCCCCTCACCCCGAACCAAGCAGGAGACAGAGAGATTAAAAGCACCGCCCCACCGAAGCGCGGCCTCTTGATCCAGCCGCCGCTCGGAGGGAAGCGGGCCAACCTTCTCTTCAGCCCAGTACAGCCGGTGAGGAGCGTGGGAGCACTGCTCCGCCCCTCACCCCGAACCAAGCAGGAGACAGAGAGATTAAAAGCACCGCCCCACCGAAGCGCGGCCTCTTGATCCAGCCGCCGCTCGGAGGGAAGCGGGCCAACCTTCTCTTCATCCCAGTACAGCCGGTGAGGAGCGTGGGAGCACTGCTCCGCCCCTCACCCCGAACCAAGCAGGAGACAGAGAGATTAAAAGCACCGCCCCACCGAAGCGCGGCCTCTTGATCCAGCCGCCGCTCGGAGGGAAGCGGGCCAACCTTCTCTTCAGCCCAGTACAGCCGGTGAGGAGCGTGGGAGCACTGCTCCGCCCCTCACCCCGAACCAAGCAGGAGACAGAGAGATTAAAAGCACCGCCCCACCGAAGCGCGGCCTCTTGATCCAGCCGCCGCTCGGAGGGAAGCGGGCCAACCTTCTCTTCAGCCCAGTACAGCCGGTGAGGAGCGTGGGAGCACTGCTCCGCCCCTCACCCCGAACCAAGCAGGAGACAGAGAGATTAAAAGCACCGCCCCACCGAAGCGCGGCCTCTTGATCCAGCCGCCGCTCGGAGGGAAGCGGGCCAACCTTCTCTTCAGCCCAGTACAGCCGGTGAGGAGCGTGGGAGCACTGCTCCGCCCCTCACCCCGAACCAAGCAGGAGACAGAGAGATTAAAAGCACCGCCCCACCGAAGCGCGGCCTCTTGATCCAGCCGCCGCTCGGAGGGAAGCGGGCCAACCTTCTCTTCAGCCCAGTACAGCCGGTGAGGAGCGTGGGAGCACTGCTCCGCCCCTCACCCCGAACCAAGCAGGAGACAGAGAGATTAAAAGCACCGCCCCACCGAAGCGCGGCCTCTTGATCCAGCCGCCGCTCGGAGGGAAGCGGGCCAACCTTCTCTTCAGCCCAGTACAGCCGGTGAGGAGCGTGGGAGCACTGCTCCGCCCCTCACCCCGAACCAAGCAGGAGACAGAGAGATTAAAAGCACCGCCCCAACGGCGTGCAGCCGTTCGGCGTGCCGTCACTAGCATAGGTGCTCACCGAAAGCAGCTTCCGGAACCCTCACAATCGAAGTCCAGACAACAGAGACGACCTCCGACCTCCACTACAGGCTCTGACACCGCTCATACAGTCAACTCAGCCGGATAAGTACTGCTGCTACTTAACTATTCTGCTATAAAACTCGCCAGCACCTTACACACCATAGCCGGTTCTCTGCACACCGTAGTTGGTACCTACTTACGGTAGAGCAACACCCTACACATTAACACCCCATAACAGCCGCAAACAAATCCTATTAAGCCGTAATCTGCACTGTATATTCAGACCACTGTTCCAGACTACACTGGAATAAATCAGATTAGTCGTGTATTGGCGCATTCTGTTGTGTATTGCATCGTATCAGATTAGTCCTGTATTGGCGCATTCTGTTGTGTATTGCATCGTATCAGATTATGCTAATTTAGCAAACTGTATTGTATTATACTGTATTCTTCTGGATATATGTTATATGCTAGTAACCCGCACTGTATTGTATTGTATTATAAGGGGTACATGCCATACCATATTACACTGCACCACACAATATAATACCAAACTCTACTATAGCCGGACAAGCCCTCCACAATGGCCTGCCTAAACACACACCAATGTATAGCTTTACTCCTACTCTACCTGCTAACCACCAGGCTCTGCAAGGCAGACAATACCAAGGCTTCCCCCATCCCCATCCACTTCACTTTACACCGATCAGTGAAACCCAAAAACCCCATTTACACCCACCACACCACACAAGACCACCCCCAAACCCATCCGCCCATAATCCCCCCACATCCCCACAAACCAACCAAGCTCCACCCAACAAAACCAAGAACCCTAAAAAAACTTGCATACTCCCACATCGCCCCAATCAACCATTCCACACATCAGTCCCTACTTGGCTATTACCTAAACATTAGATCAATGCGAAACAAAGCGCCCCTGATCAAAGATTGGTTGATCGAAACTAACCCTGACCTCGTTCTCCTCACCGAAACCTGGTTACTATCAGACAAAGATATTATCATAAAAGATTGTCTACCACCGGGATACAAGATTCTCTCTCTAGCCAGAACATGGGGAAGAGGAGGAGGACTTGCAATAATCTTCCGAGACCACCTAAAAGGTACCATTCTTAACACAATATCTTCGCCCAACTCGGAAATCCTGACCATCTCCCTAACTTCAAGTTCTCTGCCCTCCTCATTAACCATAACATTATTCTACATACCTCCAAAAAAATGGACCACGATCAAAGAGAACTTCGCAGAATCCCTCCTAACCAACGCTTTAACAAGCCCCTATAACCTACTATGCGGGGACATCAACCTACACCTTGAAAAAACGGACCAACCAGAAACAGCAGACCTTTGGTCTCTGCTCTCCCAATTAGGATATGACAAACATCCCCCTGTCACAACCCACCAAGGAGGTCATCAGTTAGATCTGGTGACTCTCTCCTCCAAGGAACTATCCAACCCCACATTCTATTGGAAACAAGGAAACTGGTCAGACTCCCTCTGGTCCGACCACCGCCTATGTACCTTCTCCATCGGATGCCAAAACAAACTCCAGAAAAATGGCAAAACAAGATCCATCAAAACCCACACTACTAGAGGAAAGATTGACCCAACGGAATTCTGGTCCCACTTCGAAATTAACACCAATCCTACCGAACAAACAGAACAACTCATGACATCCTGGATCCAGACCAGTACCGACATACTAAACGAGATTGCCCCCCCAAAAACCCGCAAACATAGAACCCCCAACCAAGAAGGCTGGTTCGACCATGATCTGCTGCTATACAAGAAAGACCTTAGGAAAGCTGAAAGATTATGGCAAAAAACGGGATCCCTTGAACACAGATCGTCCTGGAGGAAAAAAGTAAAAAACTACAAAACCCTCATAAATGAAAAAAGAAAAAACTTCTACTCCATCAAGATAGGAAACATAAAAACCAATAGCAGCGATCTCTTCAAACTGGTCAATGACCTATATAACCTAGAGACCCACACAAACATACACGAAGAATCCACCTTAACTCCCGACTCTCTCGCTGACTTCTTCAACACCAAGATTCAAATACTAAGATTAACACTACCCCCCAGCCCCAACCCCCTTGAGCTGTTCCCCATTCTCCCAGACATCTACTCACCAAACCCAGACCTAGGAGCCAGAGCTGACCTCTGTTGGAAACAATTCGCAGTAATCGACTGGCAAAACTTCAACTCATACTACAACAAATATACACACTCCCATTGCAAACTGGACACATGCCCACCTAATATCATGAAAACGGCACCCCCCAGCTTCAAAGCAAAAATGATGACATGGGTTAACTATCTACTATCCTCAGGAAACTTCCCGTCTGAGCAAGGCCACATTATGATCACCCCTATTATAAAAAATGCGAATGAACCACCCAATGCCCCTTCTAACTATAGACCGATCGCCAGTATCCCCTTATTCACCAAAATTGCGGAGGGGCTGGTAAAGGCGGAACTCTCTGCATACCTAGATAAATTTAACATACTCAGCAACTGTCAATCAGGCTTTCGCACTGACCACAGCACGGAAACCATCTTAGCTTCCCTTCTCGACCACCTCCACACGCTCTTCAGTCAGGGCTCAAGTGCCTTAATCATACAACTTGACCTGAGCAGCGCCTTTGACCTGGTAGACCACACCATTCTCCTCGAATGCCTGGCTCACATCGGCATCTCAGACCAGGTCCTTAACTGGTTTCAGGGATTCCTAAGAAATAGATCCTACAAAGTATGCAAGAACAACTCTCTCTCTTACAGCTGGGACAACACCTGCGGGGTCCCGCAGGGCTCCCCCTTATCCCCCACCCTTTTCAACATCTACCTGGCCTCCCTAGGCAACCTTCTCCATAACCTCAAGCTCAAATTCTTCATTTATGCAGATGACATCACAATTTCCATCCCACTCACTAACTTTTCACATGAAATACTCGACCACACAACAAACATTCTCAACCAGATCGAACTCTGGATGCTAGCATTCAGACTGAAACTAAACCCTGATAAATCTAAATTCTTCCTAGCCACCCCCAATGACAAAATCAAAGAAACTACAATTCAACTGAAAGGAATGACCTTCCCCCTCGAACCAACCTTAAAAATCCTGGGAGTCACGTTGGACAAAAATCTTTCCTTAGAAAATCACACCGACCTCGTCATCAGGAAAAGCTTCTCTGCACTTTGGAAACTTCGCACCATAAAAAAATACTTCAACGACACTTCCTTCCGCCTTCTTGTACAATCCTCCATCCTCAGTATTCTTGATTATTGCAACATCATATACCTTAACGCCACGAAGAAAACAACCAGGAGACTAAAAATAATCCAGAATACCGCCGTGCGCCTCATCTTTGGCCTAAAGAAATGGGAACATGTCACCCCATTCTACCACCAACTCCACTGGCTGCCTTTCGAGTCTAGAGTCCTTTACAAATTCGCATGCTTCTGTTACAGGGCGGTAAATGGTTCCTCACCAAGTTACATCAATCCTCACTTCAACCTCTACCGCACCAAAAACAAATCCCGTCGTATTCAGCTGTTCGCCTTCCCCTCACCCAAACTCTGTCACTTTAAAAGATTCCTTGACAGAACTTTCGCCTTCCAAGCAGCCAAGCTGAACCCATGGCTTGCACAAATGATACTAGAGGCCCCCACTTACCTCGGTTTCAGAAAATCACTTAAAACTTACCTATTCCGCAAACAAGACCCGAACGGTACCCCCCCCTGACAATATCTCCCCCCCTCCCCAATCGGGCCCCCTCATGAGGCCTTCCCCCGTTTTTCCCCTCTTCCCGCATCCTCTATCTAGTTCAAATAAAGCCGATAAACAATTGAAACTATGTTACTCTGTAATTCTAATAACAAATCTGTAATTCTAATAACAAATCTTTAATTCTGACAAATAATTGTAAATCTGCCTGTCTATGCAGACCCTAATGTAATTCAATGTAAACCGCCTTGAACTCGAATGGGTATGGCGGTATATAAAAATAAACTATTATTATTATTATTATTATTATTACTTGCATGTCCCAATATGGGCCTCCCATCAGCGCTTCTTTTGCTTTGCGATCTTGGGTCAGCACTATCAGTTCTATGTGCTTCCTTTTGGTCTGGCCACGGCTCCGCGGACTTTCACTAAGTAGGGAGATCCTGGATTTTCCGCAAGTAGAACTGTAATGGAACCCACACAGGATGGAGCCATACTGGACTTTGAGTGCTTACAAATGGGGAAAGTGTTTCTTATGTAACAGTGGGTGATCATCTGTAAATGAGTGTTTGTATTGTTAATTTCCTTATATATGTAAATTGTAATCCGAGTGGGTTTTAAGCGGAATAGACATTTTTAAAAATAAATAAATATGTTGACCTGCACCAGCTTAATTTTTTCTGACATACTATTGCCTCTGTATTGTAAATAATTTATTTTGGGGACAAACCTAATAAACGTGATTTTATGAAAATATTCCCTGATTGGAATTTTGAGTGTGGCCCAGCATAAAGCTTTTTCCCAGTTTTATCAGGCTGTCAGGATTTTGGCCATCTGCCTCTTCTTGCCCACAACATCCCATTTTTTAACAAATTATTTGTGTACCCTCTGGGGTTGGCAGGCTCAAAAGTGCCACCCTCATTGAACCACAGATTAAATGAGCATGACTGATTTAAATGGGCTGGTTTGTTATTTTGAAAGATTTACCAAATTCTATAATCTTTCTTTAGCTTTTATAATATGATTTTTTTTATTTTTATTAATTTTGGTTTTGCTTATGCAAGTCACTTCTTCTCTCTCCTTTTACTCATAGATCACAGCTTATGGGGCTTTTCTCCACAAAGGCTCTTTCTGCAGGAATTGGTTCAACCTGTTAGACCTTCTGGTTGTCAGCGTGTCTCTCATTTCTTTTGGGATTCAGTAAGTATCGAATGGCTGACTACAACTCTTTCCCAGCCGCATTACTGCACTTCTGTTCTGTGTTTCTATGCACAGAGTCTTTGTGTGAAAGACAGGAGGGCATTGTAAAGTCAAGCAGTTGAAGTGGATGGGCAGACTAGACGGGCCATACAATCTTTTCTTGCCATCATATTTTCTGTTTCTAATATCTCATTGCTTCTTTTTGCAACTCTTCTTCCCCTCCTTTTCCCTTCTTTATCTCTTCCCTCCCTAGTAAAAATAGGTTAAAAAAAAAAAAAAGAACCATCTAAGGAAACAAGTTTTTAAAATACGGTAGTCACTTTTATTCCATAAATGCTGAACGCTGATGCTGAAGTATGACTCAGCACTGACCATGTTTTGGCAGTAATGCCTGCGTCAGGAGTTCAATCCACTAATCACACTATCTCATCAGAAACAAGTATCAGTTCTGAAAATAAGGTGTTATACAGGAAAACCATCTGTCTTACAGCCTGACAGCAAATCTCTCATCACGTTGAACTCGCAGTAAAACTGTCTATTTGCATCTGTGAGGATTTTTTTCTTTCTCCTTTTTCCGTGTTTTCCTTTACCCTCCCTTACATGTTCTGTGTTCTCAAAAGATTCAGATGTAAGATACTTCACTGATATGATAATTTGTGCATTGTCAGGGTTGAATTTAAAAGGGACAATATTCAATGAAATGTTCACAGATGAATTACTGTTTACCAGCTGAAAAAGCGCCTTAATAAATTGCCCAGAATGCTCTGCAGAGAAAAATACTCTCTGTATGCCCTACCATTATTACTCCTACTTATCATTTATATAGCACTGAAAGGCGTACACAGCGCTGTACATTTTGACATCTATAGATGGTCCCTGCTTGGAAGAGCTTACAATCTAACTTGGACAGATAGACATGACATATAGGGTTGGGGATGCAGAACCCAAGCCCTAACAGAATGTACACTTCACCGTATGAGAAAATGAGGCATACTTGGGAGCAGACCCAAAAAAGGAAACGGGGAGATTTAATTATCAAATCTCCATGCCTGCTTTATATTGGTTTAACCACCATTACAAATTAAATACTTTCAGTAGGTGCTCAACACCCCCAATATTGAGCCAGGTCCTTCATTGTGTTCAGGAAGGGGTAATTTGTATTACGTTTGGTATCCCCTATCATTTTGAAACATTGGCTCCTATAGCAATGATACACCAGTCCCATTATTTTGGGTGCAACAGACCTCATTGAGAATTTCTAAGCACTTCTGGATGAATTGCCTATGCTTGTAACACCTTATGAACTCCAAAAGGAAACTCTCTTTGATAAGTATTATGATAAGGATTAGTAAATTTCAGAGACCAAGATCACCTCCACATATCCTGCTGAGAAGTAAGGTTCATTACTGCCATGGTATGCACAAAACTAGCCTATTTGGAGATGTTGGTCCTTGAAGGAAACTCCATGGGGAGTTTCCCTTTGAAAATCAGCTTGCAGGTACTAGCAGATACTGAAAATTGTTAAAAATAAATTCCTTATAACTGTAGGGTAATTGTGTGATGGGAGATCAGTGGTTAGGCCTCAGCTCTTGAGCTGCTCATCTGAAATTCACTGGGCGTTCCTTTTGGTTATATTTACACTGCATTTAAACAGTATTAGGTGAAAGAAGCAGTTCTAATGGAGATGAGGGCAATTTTCAAAAGCTATTCATTCAGATAAAACTGACTGAAAATTGTGCATTCTTTAGCTGGACAAAAGTACATGCAGCACGCTTTTAGTTGCGCTACAAAGAGATGATCCTTGGTATGTGTTTAAATCGGGGAGAAAAACAGTACACACATAATGGGGTTCAATTTCAAAGCACTTAGACTTACTCTGGAATGTTGTTAGGGTTACCAGATGTTCGGATTTCCGCGGCCATGTCCTCCTTTTGAGGACATGTCCGGGGGTCCAGATGGCTTTTCAAAACCTGTCCAGATTTTGAAAAGCTTCTATCAAATTGCTGTGGGGCAGGCAGCAGGGGGCAGAGCTAGGGTGGGATTGGGGGCAGGACTGGGGCATGATGGGGCAGGGATGGGTGGAAATGGGCGGACCTGGGGGGGGGCGGGTCTAAGGGGTCCGGATTTTCCAAACGGAAAATCCGGTATCCCTAAATGTTGTAAGTCTAAGTACTTTGAAAATATGCCTCATAATCACTTTATCTAGGGAGAAGCTGGACATTGTAGCTCACATAAGGAAACCCCTAGTACCAGAATCACTAAAAACAACAAACTAAAGACAATAGGGACTTGTGACAGAAAGGCCAACCAGAAAGCAAGCAGCCTTAACTTATGTACAGTCTTGTTATGAGGATGTGGCCTGGAATAGAATAAAAATGGGCCTACGAGGGTGGAGCTGGATTCTAGATGCCAAACAAATTCTGCAGAACTCTGACCAAACCAATTATCACATTGGGTATTCTGCTCAAGGCAATAATGAGATGTGAATGTGTGGACTGAAGACCAAGTTTCAGCTTTACAAATCTCTTCAATAGGAGGCTGATCTCAAGCGGGCTACTGATGCAGCCATTGCTCTGACATTAAGAGCCCCGCGACATGACCCTCCAGAGTCAGCCCAGCCTAGACAGAAGTGAAAGAGTTGCAGTCTGCTAGCCAGTTTGATAAAATGTTCATGTCAAAAGAAACAAAAAGCTGGGTGGATTGTCTATGGGCTTTAGTCTGCTCCAGATAAAAGGCCAAGGCTCATTTGCAATCCAAGGTGTACAGTGCGCTTTCACCAGGATGGGCATGAGGGTTTGGGGAAAATGTTGGCAGGACAATGGATTGGTTAAATGGAACTCCAATTCCACCTTGGGAAGGAATTTAGAATGCATGCAAAGAACTACTCTGTTAACGGTGAAATTTTGTGTAAGGTGGATCAGCTACTAGGGCCTGCAGTTTATTGAAACTGCGAGCTGAAGTAACTACAACCAAAACTTCCAGGTCAGGTACTTCAGATGACAGGAAGCAAAGAGACTCAAAAGAACCTTTCATCAGCTAGCTAAGGATAACATTGAGGTCCCATAATACGTATTGTGAGAGGCTTTGTCAACAGTAAACTCTCATGAATTGATGACAATGGTAAGCACTGATCGCACTAAGGTGGATTCTTATAGAGTTTATTTTTAAATTAGACTCAGGGAGGTGTTAGAAGGCACTCAAGCAGCTTTTGTGTAGGATAAGGAGGATGATCTTAGACCTTGCTCTCACACCAGACAGCAAAATTCTTCCATTTAAAAGCATAATACCTTTTGGTGAATCTTTTCTGGAAATCAGCAGAATCTTGGAGACACTGTCAGGCATTGAATTTAAAAGGGACAATAATCAATGAAATGTTCAGATGCAAATTCCATGCTCTCAACATTCAGGCTGTGAGGGCCAGGAGCTGGAAGCTGAGAAGCAGACCAGACCACTCGTTCTGGGTGATGAGGATTGGAAAACAGTCCAACCTCCATGGTTCTTCGGAGGGCAACTCCAAAAGAACAGGGAACCAGATTTATCTTGGCCAGTAAGGTGCAATGAGAATCACGGTCCTGCTTGAGTTTCAGCAAAAGTTTTCCTATTAGAGGGTTTGAAGAATATGCATACAGAAGGCCCTCTCCCAGCCAAGGAGGAAAGCATCAAATACTAGTCTGCCATGTGATCTGAGTCTGAAGCAGTACTGAGGGACCTTGTTGAGATGAGTGGCAAAAATATTCACCAAGAGAGTGCCGCACTCTCTGAAGATCTTGCGGGTTATACCCATGCTGAGGCCATCACTCTGCTCAGTCTGTATGCCAGACTGTTGCCTCTCTCTGCCAGGATGCGGAGCACCGTACCATGACAGGTGGCCCACTGCCACATCCCAATTGGGGTAGGAGCCGATATCCCCTGCTTCTTGACATAGTGCATGGAAGCCTGATTGTCTGAATGAGAACAATTTGATTAATAAGCCAATCTCTGAAAACTTTTAAAGTATTTCAGACTGCTGAAGCTCCAGGTGACTGATGTGAAGTTTGGTCTTCTTCCTGAGTGTGAAGCTCCTTAGAGGATGACCAACGTTTTGGATTTTTTAGTTTAATCAAAACTGAAACTGTGTAACTACTTTTGGCCAAAACAGAAACTGCAGCCAAAACTTATTGCCTGATTTTGGCTGATACAGAAATAAAAAAACTAGAGTTTGGTTATGTGAATGTATATGTTTTTATTAGATTATTGAAATGCTACAAACATGTAATGGAAAAAGGAAGGGAAAAGAGAGGAGAGAATTTAAAAAAGAATATCCACATTATAAATTACAAACCCACTTTAAGGATAACATAGGAGGTTTATATATATATAACACTCAAATGAATATCACATAATATTCAAGAATAGAGCAGGCAAAATTTATATCTAACCCTATTCAACCTGATTCTATCATTTTGGTAAGCTCAACACTTTATTGCTAATGAAAGTTTCTAGATGCACTGGATCTAAAAAACATAAGACTGTCACCAGATATTTACAGGGAAACTTTAGGATAAAAGATCCACCCCCTGCCAAGACCTTAGACTTCAGCAGGAGGAAGGACTTACAACGTTTTTGAGTTTTTCTGGAAACATCGGGGAACATTAATATAGTCTGATCAAAAAAAGGTACATTCTTCTTTATGAAAAAAGTCCTCATAACTACCATCTTCTTTTCTACTGAAGGTAATGCTATTAACAAAATTGATCTTTTCTGAATAATTTCTTGTGACGTTCCAAAAACTTTTTTAAATCTAAACTATTTAGAGAATTTAGATTATCTGTCTCTCCCTCTTGAGTTTCCTTCCTAACAGCTTGAGGCAAATAATAAGCATTCATTACTTCTATAGCATCTAAACTCAAAATATTTTTCACATGCATAATAAAGATTTCTCTTGGGGAGAGATAATGTGTTTCAGAAAAATTCAGCAGCCTCAAATGTATTGTCCTGAAGGCATTTCCTAATGCCTCCATTTGCAAATGAATCGTCAAATTTGCTTTGCTATTACCAATTTTCAAGATTTAACCTGAGAATCCATTTTCTCCAAATTTTTTCAATAGTAGAAAGCCTCTTATCCTGTTCAGTACACTTTTCAGTTGCCTCCACTGCATATTTATTATAAAGCACTAAATTATCGTGTAAAGTCTGATTCATTTTAGTTATTGTCAAAAAAAATCTTGAAGTGATATTTCTTGTGAAGTGGAGGCAGCGTCCTTTATAAGTTAAGGCTTAAAAAGTACAGGAGTCGGTACCTTAATGTTATAGATTATAGAACCTCCTTGCAACAATGTTGTAGGAGAATCTTCTCTTTATCTGAGCATTTGTTCTACAGTACGTGGCCACAGTCATGTGGCTATGGGTGTGTGACCAAAGGGAAACGCCCCTTTGGAGCCCCTTCAGAGCAATGGGGAAGAAGAAAGAAGCATTCAAGGGGAATCAAGCCCCAACAGTAGTTAAAGGTCCTATGGATAAACATTTACTAACTTCTCTGGTATCGCAGTCTGAGTCTCCTCACCTCCAGAGTCTTCCCTTTCTTCTGGGGGACGTATCCCTCCCCCACAATCTGAATATCAACAAGAGGAATCTTCTAGACAATGTGATGAGAAAGAGGAACCAGTACAGGGATTTTCTAATAGACAGGATTCGTCTGCAAGCTTATGTGAATGTAAACCAATGAGGGCCACTGTGAATTGTCTGAGTTTGCAGTCAGTAGCCCTCTGCTAATCCCACAGGAGATTATTTCAAGGAACTGCAAGAACAGGCTGACTGGGAGTGTCATTTTAACCAAGACATCTTAACAAATCTGGTGCTTTTAGGTTCCCAAGTCAAGGCAGATGCAGTTAAATATCCTCTGAAACAGGAATTTTGTGAGAACATGCAAAAAAAAAAAAAAAATCATAATTAACAGCTGTGCAGAACTAATAAGAGAAAGTTGCATTGAGATATTTCCCACTTTTTATTTAGTTAAAGGACAAACATGATATAGATTCTTACTAAAATAGGGTAAAGGAGTCCAGGTATACACTCTGGACATTATACCAGCTTGATGCACAATCTAGAATTTAAAAAAGCACATTGATGTTACTGAATATGAGGACTATATACTCTGAGAAATTACAATTAAGAACAATACATTTCTCAAATTAATTTCATTGTACTATTTCCCTACGAATGCTATAAGCTTGAGTAGTACTTGTGCTTGAAAACAATCACTACAAGTTCCTTTCTCATTGAATCTAGCTTCTGCATACCACAAGTCTGATTAAAATGTTGCATCTTCATCATACCCAACGCAGCCTGGAAATTCTGTAGAATCATCCAAAGAGTTTCCAAGCCAGAATATATACAATATAAAATAACTACTAGCTGACTAAAAATCATACAAAATACAGCTATTCGTTTGATTTTTAATCTGAAAAAACACGATCATATCAGTACATATTATCAAAAGCTTCATTAGCTACCGTTTGAGGCTAGAGCAGTGGTCTCAAACTCAAACCCTTTGCGGGGCCACATTTTGGATTTGTAGGTACTTGGAGGGCCGCAGAAAAAATAGTTAATGTCTTATTAAAGAAATGACAATTTTGCATGAGGTTAAACTCTTTATAGTTTAAAACTTTCCTTTAACAGTTTTACCTTATGCAAAATTGTCATTTCTTTAATAAGACATTAACTATTTTTTTCTGCGGCCCTCCAAGTACTCTATTTTTCCTGCAGCACTCACATTCAAAGTTTAATATCTTTTCTTTCTCAAAACTGGCACATTTCAATTACTAAATTGAAAATAAAATCATTTTCCTACCTTTGTTTGGTAATTTCATCAGTCTCTGGTTGCACTTTATTCTTCTGACTGTGCATCCAATATTTCTTCCCTTCTTTCAGCCTCCTGTATGCTTCCTCTCCAGACCTCATTCCCTCCCCCAACTTTTTCGTTCTCTGTCTGTCTTTCTCTGATTCCGTGTCCCATTTTTTGCTTTGTTTCTGGCTCCCTGTCCCCCCCCCTTCTTTCTTTCTTCCTTCCTGCCCTCCCCCATGCCACCGCCGCCGGGGAATAGGCTGCTGCTGCTGCCGCCATCGGGAACAGGCCGAGATCTCCACGCTTCTCTTCTCCACAGGGCCGACCAACTCTCGCCGCCTGACGTAAATTCTAACGTCGGAAAGGACGTTCCGGGCAGCCAGGCAGCGATTGGCTAGCCAGAACGTCCTCTCGACGTCAGAATTGACGGGCGGCGAGAGAAGCAGGGAGATCAAAGAGCATGGTGCCGGCCTGTTCCCCGATGGCAGCGGTGAGAAGGGAAGGGAAGCAGGTTGGGCACCACTGCTCTAGACGAGCCGCACTCTAGGGAGAACAGTGGAGGGTGGCCAGTTGTGCGGACCGCCCCCCCCCCCTTGGTACGCCACTGGAGCAACAGCGTGTCTGGCTGGCTCGTTCCGTTCAAAGCCATGGGTGGCGGCTCCTTGCGAGATCCGCGCCTGCGTCTGAAGCCTCTCTGATGTTGTGATGTCAGAGAGGCTTCCGATGCAGGAGTGGATAGCGCAAGGAGCCTCCAACCCGCGGCTTTGAACAGAACGAACCGGCCAGACACGCTGCTGCTCCAAAAGGAAGAGAATGATCCAGTCCAGACCGTGGGCCGCAAATAAAACTTGGAGAGCCACATGCAGCCCGTGGGCAGCTTGTTTGAGACCGCTGGGCTAGAGTGTTATTTAAATTTTGATGCATTTATTTTAAAGTTTTATTTGGTTTAGCACCGGCTTACCTTGTTTCTCATTTTAGTTTTTTTATTCCTAAGAAAAATATCCGTAGATCTGGTTGGTTTTATTTTCCTTCAGTAAATGCATGTCGTTACAAAAATATTTTAGATAGGACCTTAGAATTCCAAGCAGGATTAATGAATTCATGTTTGAATCTTCTCGTTTCTCCATTTCTTATTTACTATCCATTTCAAAAAGATCTTAAAGCCCACTTATTAAACAATATAATATACATTACTGATTTTCATATTATCACATAGTTATAATGTACTTTTAATCTTTTATCTATACTTATTTTTGTTTATATTGTGTTTTCTTATTAATTAGTTTTAATGCTTGTATAAGTTACTTAGAATTTTATTATATATGATGTTATTATTATATTGTATGCTGAGTACCTATTGTATAAACCGCTATGAACTGCTGGTTAGGCGGTATATAAAAATAAATTATTATTATTATATTTTACCTCCAAGCAAAATAGCCTCCACACACATGGAGCTAATGAAAACTGAAACTAAAAGTCGCAGTGCTTTTACAATGGCTGACTGTGCGCCACATTTGGAGTGACAGCTGATGTCATATCTCCACAGAGAGGCTAATTCCTAAGGTGTCTAATAAATAAACAGAATATCCTCAGTATGGGCCCCAAAGTAACAGCCTGGGTCGAGAACTGGTTGAGTGGAAGACGACAGAGGGTAGTGGTCAATGGAGATCACTCTGAGGAAAGGGATATTACCAGTGGTGTGCCTAAAGATTCGGTTCTAGGGCCTGTTCTTTTTAACATTTTTGTAATTGATATTACTGAAGGGCTTTCAGGTAAGATTTGTCTCTTTGTGGATGATACCAAATCTGCAATAGAGTAGACACCCCCGATGATGTGAGTAACATGAGGAAGAACCTAGTGAAGCTTGAAGAATGGTCAAAAATTTGATAACTAAGATTTATTTGATTTGTTTTCTATTCCGTTATCCCCAGAGAGCTCAGAACTGGTTACAGGTTAAACATACATATATATAGTTAACAGGTTATAATTTGGCATAATTACAGTTCAATTTAATGCTAAGAAATGCAAGGTCATGCATTTGGGCTATATAAAACCCTGAAAACATGGTACAGTTTAGGAGTGAAGAAGTTTTGTGCATGAAAGAGGAGCAAGACTTGGGTGTGATAGTATGTGATGATCTTAAGGTGGCCAAACAGGTTGAAAAGGCGATGGTGAAAGCTAGAAGGATGTTAGGGTGTATATGGTGAGCTATGGCCAGTAGGAAAAAGAAGGTAACGATGGTCCTGTATAAGACTCTAGTGAGACCTCATTTAGAATATTGTGTCCAATTCTGGAGACTGCACTTTTAAAAAGAAATAAACAGGATGGAGTCTGTCCAGAGGAAGGCTACTAAAATAGTCGGTAGTCTTCATCATAAGGCGTTAAAGATCTCAATATGTATATTTACTACCACTGCTACTATTATTTATCATTTCTGTAGCGCTGAAAGGTGTACTCAGCGCTGTACATTTAAAATCCAAGAGATGGTCCCTGCTTAGAAGAGCTTAGAATCTAGTTTGTATGATGTTAGACGTATGTAAAAGGGGAGTTGTGAAATATACTATGACTAGAAAGTCATGCTTTTCAGTGACAGGCCCAATATTATGGAATGGAATTTCAGGAGTAATGTGATTGTGCAAAAATGTTTTACATTTTTGGAAATTGCTCAACATATATTTATTTTTTTCAGGTGTTTAATTGTTACTAGAAATTCTTCCGAGGTTGAGAATTTGCTGAACCAGTTCTGCTGAATGAGATTTATAAGATGTCTGGGTTTTTAACCTTGCTTTGCCTTATTTGATGTTGATGTCTGTCCAATTTTTGTGCATGTTTTTATTGTGAGCTGCTTAGGAATTAAGCGGATTATAAATATTTTAAATAAATAAAATTTGAACAGGGTTGGGGAGTTTCTGGTAGCTTTATAGCTGTGGAGGGGCATAATCGAAAGAAACATCTAAGTCCGTTTTGGACCTAAGTTGCTAGTCGCCCACAGTTGGCAGCATCTAAAGTCCATTCTCGGAAAATAGGTCAAAAATATTTTGTTTTTTCGAGAGTCGTCTAACTGTACATCCAGCTGTTTGATCACCCAGATCGCTAAGTCGTCTATCTTTATACCCCATTCTTGTCCAAAAATTCGTCCAAGTCAAAAATGTCTAGAAAAGGACCTTTTGGATGTGGGAGGGGCCAGCAAAGTGATGAACTGGACACCCAGACATTACAACAGAGTAGTGGGGTACCTTACAGGGCACTGCTGCGAACTGCACAAAAAAAGGGTGCCACATAAATATCTCACCAAAACTCCCTTATAGGTCATGGTGAGCCCCCCAAAACCTACTAGAACCACCTGTCTACCACCCCAATAGTCCACACGGCTGCAGGTGGCACCTATATGGCAGTACAATAGGGTTTGGGGGGTGCACATGTTCCACCATAAATGCAGTGGTTAGAGTGGCTTATGGGCCTGTGTTCTCCTCTCTAGGGTTCACTAGCCCACCCCCCCATACTACTTAAGCCACCTCTGTGCTGCTCTACAAGGCTTTGCTATGCCAGGTACTGATATTCTAGAGGCAGGTATGTATGTTTTTATTCCGATTTTTATGGTGTTGGGGGGGTCAGTGATCACTGGGTCAGTGTGTGGGGGTCTGTACTTTGTAGCTGCAGTGCTTATCTAGTCACTTTGGATACCTTTTTGGCACTTAGACCTGGTTTTACATGGCCTAAGTCACAACACACAAGTTTCGTCCAGGCAGCCTCGTTAAACTTTCAGTTATACTTGCAGTACGTCTAAGTTTAGATCAGCCCACATCCTGCCCAAATCTCACCCTCACCGCTCCTCCAAAAATGCCCCTTTTAGCTCTAGTCATACAGCAGCATTGAAAAGGCCTAAGTCATTTTTAGATACGTCCAGTGGCGTACCTAGGGTATGTGGCACCTGGGGCCCATCATTTTTTGACCCCCCCCCCATCTATATGAAAAATATGATTTTTAGTAACAATCCACATATCACACAACAAGAGTGTACCTAGGAAAAGGCAGCATCTTAAACACTGCAGTGAGCACTAGAACACCAACACATACATTGTAAAACTAAACAAGCCAGATCCCGCACAGTCAATTGATCCTGTAGTCATTGCCAACTGAAAACTATGTTCTTTTCATACACACAGAACAGAGATACACCCTCGCCCAATATGGAATAATCACAAACTAAAAATAGAAATATGTAGACAAAAGTTAAACTGAACCGCCAAGAAACCAGACCCTGGATACAATGCAACACCACAAAAGCAGTAACACATGTCCTCTAATACAGTACAAAATATAAAGACAGTAGATGTAAATTTGAAAAAACTGATACATAACAATCACCACTTTACAAATTAACAAATAAAAATAAAACAAATAATGAGAAATAAAAAAATACCATTTTATTGGACTAATCCCCGTAAGCTCGGTCCCCATCCCCGCAAACCACCTGATTCCATCCACACAAGCCTTGAATTGTTTATATTAAAGTATAAAAAGAAACAATATTCTGTACAATTGTCAATTTATAAATCAGCGTCTTCTCCCCACTCTCTCTTCCCCATTTTTCTTCAGCGTCCTCAGCCCACTCTCTTTCCACTTTCCTTCAGCGCACGCACATAAAAACAAGCAAGTAATTTATATCATTTTCATTCTATTCATTCATAGAAATTAAAGTCTAAATAATGCCAGTCACATAACAAAACATGATTTTACAAAAATAATTCCCTGCACAGTCAAGCCTGCAAGGATTACTAGATGTCTTTCAGCAGCTCCCCTCCCTCCCTCCCCCTTACCTTTGTGGCCAAGTCAAAATGATCTACCAACAATAAAATTTTAAAAACACAAAGCACACTGTACGCAGAGAAAATGATAATTATCATTTATATTCCACGGGTTTTCAAAGAGGTCAAGGCAGATGACTTTATGCAATGTCACCTCAGTAACAACTATACAAAAATAGACAACTATTCCCCCTCCCTTTTTACTAAAACGCGATAGCAGTTTTTAGCGCAGGGAGCTGCGCTGAATGCCCCACGCTGCTCTCAATGCTCATAGGCTCCCTGCGCTAAAAAACGCTATTGCGGTTTAGTAAAAGGGGGCCATAGTGCAAAATATAGACAGCATATATAAATTCTCAAAGCAGACACATTTTGATCACTAAATTGAAAATAAAATCATTTTTCCTACCTTTGGTAATTTCATCAGTCTCTGGTTGCACTTTATTCTTCTGACTGTGCATCCAATATTTCTTCCCTTCTTACAGCCTCCTGTATGCTTCCTCTCCAGACCTCATTCCCTCCCCCAACTTTTTCTTTATTTCACCCTGCCCCTTCTTTCTTTTTCTCTCTCTCCATACCCCCTTTCGTTCTATATGTCTGTCTTTCTCTTTCTCTCCGTGCCCCATTTTTCTTTGTTTCACCCTGCCCCCTTTCTTTCTTTCTGGCTCCCTGTCCCCCCCCCCTTCTTTCTTTCTCCCAGCCCTCCCCTATGCCACCACCATTGGGAAAATGCTGCCACCACCACTGGGAAATAGGCTGCCACTGCTGCCATCGGGAACAGGCCGGTGCCGAGTTCGCCCTGCTTCTCTTCCCCGCGGGGCCTACCAACTCTCGCCACCCAACGTCAATTCTAACATCGGAGAGGACGTTCTAGGCCAGCCAGGCAGCGATTGGCTGGCCCAGAACGTCCTCTCCGACGTCAGAATTGACAGGGTGGCGAGAGTTGGTCGGCCCCACAGGGAAAAGCAGGGAGAACTCAGCGCCGGCCTGTTCCCGATGGCGGCGGTGGCACTCAAGTGGCTAAAGAGCCGCAGTTTGCCGGCCTAGGGAGAACACTGGAGGGTGGCCAGCTGTGCACCCTCTTGGGACGTAAACCCGGGGCGGACCGCCCCCCCCCCCACCTTGGTATGCCACTATCTGTACCTCACTCCCTCCCTATGACCAAAAATTCTCCTTTCTTCTATTCCCCGTGTACACAACCATCTCTTTCCCTCCCTTCCTCTCTCCCAAGTCCATGCCTTCTGTGTCCAAAATCCCATTCCCTCCCCCACCTCAGCATCTCTTTCCCTCCCTTCTTCTCTCCCAAGTCCATGCCTTCTGTGTCCAAAAACCCATTCCATCCCCCACCTCAGCATCTTTTTCCCTCCCTTCCTCTCTCCCAAGTTCATGTCTTGTGTCCAAAACGCACACCCTCCCCCCTTTTGTGTTCCGCGTTTGCCTCCCATCCCATCTTTGCAACTTTCTCAGCAAAACGAAGCTCGAGCCGCGAGGCTTGTCTTCTGTTTCCTGCCTGCCCTGCTGCACACAAATAGCCAACCGGAAGTATTCTCCGACATCAGTATTCTCCGACATTTGCTTAAGCCCTCCCTCCGACGTCAGCGCTGACATTGGGGAAGACTTCCGATCGGCTATATGTGAGCAGCAGGGCAGGTAGGAACAGAAAATGAGCCTCGCGGCTCGAGATGTATTTAACTCCGCGGGTCCCCGTCCAGCTCTCTCCTGTGCACCTCCTTGGGGCGTGCACCTGGGGCGGACCGCCCCCTTCCCCTAGGTACGCCACTGGATACGTCTAAAACCTAGTTTGATTATCGGCACTTGGACAACTTGTCTTACTGATCGTCCAAGTGCCGATTTAGGACGGTTTTTAGACATATTTTCATTTTGATTATGAGCCCCATAGCTTATAGCTAAGAAGCAAATTAATAATATATACATAAAAGATAAGCATAACTTTTAAAATATATATATGTTTTTGATAAACGGTATATCAAAGATTAAATAAACTTGGAAATTTGCATAAAATATATAAAAACATTTATAAGCTTATTGATACAATCACACATTAATATTGATGTTTAATTTGTCATCCAGTTAGTTTATGTCTTCACAAATCAGTTTCTGCACTCTATGAAGGAAAGTCAGGAGAGGGGAGCTATAATAGAGACATTTAAATACCTACGTGTCGTAAATGCGCATGAGTCGAGTCTCTTTCATTTGAAATGAAGCTTTGCAATGAGAGGGCATAGGATGAAGTTAAGAGGTGATAGGCTCAAAGAAATACTTTTTTTTACAGAAAGGGTGGTAGATGTGTGGAATAGTCTCCCGGTGTGGAATAGAGGAGGCAGAGACAAAGACTGTGTCTGAATTTAAGAAAGTGTGGGACAAGTATGTGAGGGAGAGGAGGAGATAGTGGATGCTGCAGATGGGCAGACTGGATGGGTTATTTGACCCTTATCTGCCATCATGTTTCTATGTAACCTCTTATGTCAGAGCCAGCATGGGCAGGAGTATCTGGGGCCACTTCTGTCTTGATATCACCCCTAGACTGCCAGGGATTGTACGATAGGCCTGAGGATAGGGGGAAAGCAACTTCTATTTGGAGGCGAGGGGGATGAAACAGCTGGAAGAACATCTCTAAGGGATGCTGAAGTCTTCAAAAGTTGGAAGAGGTTTTGCACAGATAAGTGACTTTGAAATGTATTCATTGTAGTATGGACGGTTACTAGACTTCTTCATGTTTATATGAATTGTTCTGAATTTTCATAGATTAATTTCAATGCTTAGTGATGCATATGACAAAACATTTTGAAATGTTTTGTTTCATGGAGTTTTTTGGGCCAATAATTATTGTGAGCTGACCACCAGTTTTATACTTAGTGAGTCCACTTCTTTTTGACTGAGGTCTTTTTCATCCATATTTTTTCAAGGCATATTTTTGGTCTTTTCTAGTTGTGTGTATTTTTATGATTCTCACATGGCCGCCATCATTGTTGTATTAAGGAGGCAATAGACAAAGCAAATACATTTGGAAGTGGTCACCTCCTTGGCAATACCTTCAACAAAAATTTTAAAGGCAGGCTGGTGAGGTAGATGTCACTGACACACCCTGGTTAGCAGTGTCACAGTTTCACATGGGAAGATATTTGGTGGCTCTCCTTCAGCTCATTTGGATCCAAAGTGACCTCAGCTTAAAAATTTGTGAAGACCACTGCTCTAAATCCAGGAAATTGTTATAACATTACTCCCTTTAGTTAAATCTCCTCATTCTTTGCCCCTCCTCACACCCCTCCGTGCTGTTTCTTCTTTCTGCTCATCCGTCCTCTTTTTTTGTACTGGGTTTATGTGCCCGAGAGAAAAAATGACAGGATTGAATGTCCATGGGGTGTTTATGTAGTATTATAAATGAGATGTTTCTTTCTTGTTCTCCTGCTTTAATTCTTTAAATCTAAAGCTCCAGCGCCATCTCTGTGGTAAAGATTCTGCGGGTGCTGAGGGTACTGCGACCCCTGAGAGCCATTAATCGTGCTAAAGGACTTAAGGTACAGTATAAACAACCTCTGCTTTCTACCCCAGACTGCAAAAGTCATTAGAAAAAACAAGGGGTACCATATGGGATCGGGTGAATTCGCAGAGGCTAGGTTGGGAACTGTGCCGGTAAAAACAGGAGTTATCCAAGTAGAATAGCTGAATTTGCTTGTGTGGATTTTGAGCCAATTAAAAGTGTTGGCAGGTTTTCATTAGGTATGCACTTTGATCCTGGGAAATTGGGTTCAATTCCCACTGCAGTTCCTTGTGACCCTAGGCAAGTCACATAACCCTCCAATGCCCCAGTTACAAAAACTAGATTGTGAAGCCACCAGGGAGAGAAAATACCTGCATAGAATATGTACAGCCAGGGCCGAATTAACACTATATTGAGCCCTAGGCAAGCATATATTTATGGGCTCCCCTACCAGGGGTCCCCCTTCCCCCCCCATTCCCACCATTCTTGTACCTTTTCAGAAATAGCAGGGGAAAGTGCAGAGCTTTTCAAGCACCCAAAAATTGGAAGCATCTTATTTTATGTTCTGACAGTTCTTTCAACTATTCCTCTTTTAGAAAGGATTTAATAACTACATTGTTCAAGAAATATATTGAGGTAGAACTTATTTTAGACTGAATGATGTAAATTCCAAGAAACTGTCTTGGTCTCTTGTGCTATAAACCTCTGTGAACTAGCAGTATAGTACTCCCCTGATATTTGCGGGGGTTCCATTCCAGGAACCCCCATGAACGTCAAAAAACCACAAATACATTTTTTAGGCAGGGGAGAAAGGAGAGGGCAGCTGGAGAGGCAGGAGAGGGAAGATAGAGTGCCGACGAGTGAAGGAAATCACTTGCGGTATGCTCCGACCGTCTCTTCCTGTACTAAAGTCGGGCCTCACCAATCAGGAGCTGCTTTGACCTCTAGTTGAAGTTGTTTACGGCAGTCAGCAACGTGCTCTTCGTGATCCCATCGGCTCTCCCGCTGACGTCACTTCCGGGTGCCGCACATAGGAAGTGACATCAAAGAGAGAGCTGATGGGGTCGCGAGGAGTACGTTGTTGACCGCCACGAGCAACAACTTCAAAAAGAGGTACAGGGGAAGGGAAGGGGGGTTCACGCGGCAGGCGGGATCGAGGAAGGAGCGGAGGGGGGTGAGGATGAGGGCAGGGGAGGGGCGATTCTCACCCTCGCTACGCCACTGCTTGGGACCTTAAATGTTCATTTGAATTGGCGGTATCAAGGACTAAAAATGGAACGCTGAATTGGGATATAAGTTCAAAAACTAGGACTGACCAAAAAGTCTCATTCCTGGATCTGGGTAACTTGGCAACTCTGCAGTAGTGAGGCTGAGAATCAGGGAAGCAGGCCAAGTCATTTAATAGTTAACGGGGTAAATTTCTTGGCCTGAAAAATTCCCTCCACTTAATACCAATTCCAGCCCAGATTTTCCAAAACAGCTTGATTTCTATGAGGCTGTCCTATCCAGACAACATAGAAACAAACACAAGTGCATGCACTCTGGAAACTCACGCTGTCCTGTTGCTCATATTCTCTTTCAGGCATCCCCCAGGCCCTGAAAGATCTGCCCACCATTATGTAAATTCTGGCATTTGCTGCCAGTTCCTTTCCTCAGCTGACAGAAAAATCTTTCACATTTCCTCCCAATCTTCAGTCCAGATCCTTTCAACAACTCCTGCTCCCTGACCACTCACTAGTCTCTGCAGCAGAAGGGGGTGCATGGAAAGCTGTAGTGGCCTAAACTCTGAAACATATCCACACACTTTGCCATTCTTCTGACTTTGAGACAGATAGAGAAGCATTTTCAATAGTGCGTCTAAGTCTGACTTTGGGCATATCCCAAAGTCTGACTTTGGGCTAGATGTCCAAATTTCAGGGTGGGGAAACATCCATTTTCGAAACCACTAGACGTCCAGATTTTTTTTTTTTTTTTTTTGAAAATGACCTATTTGGATATTTTGGTCTTTAAGATGTCTATCTTTTTGGCCATTTTTGAATACAAAAAACGTCCATGTTCAAAATGTCCTAATCCAGACTATTTGGCTCTGGGAGGGGTCAGCATAGCCCAGAGACATCCCAACAGAGCAGTGGGGCACCTTAAAGGGCACTGCTGTGAACTTCACATAAAGGGTGTCAGATGTATATATCATCATAACCCCCTTATAATTTATGTTGAGCCCCCCAAATCTACTATACCCAGCCCTTATAGCTGCAGGTGGCACCTCCATGGCAGTGAGTTTGGGTGGGTTTTGATGGGCTCATACTTGATACCATAGATGTTGTGGTTTAGAGCACTTTATGGGCCTGGGTCTTTCTCTCTATAGTTTACTAGCCTACCCACAAGGCTACTTAAGACACCTGTGTACTGCTCTACTAGGCTTTATCATACCAGATGCTGCTGTTCTAGAGCCAAGGATGTACTTTTTTGTTTTCCTTTTTGTGTGCTGGAAGGGTCTCAGTGAGCACTGGGGGAGTGTGGAGGTGTCTTACTTTGATACATGCAGTGGCCTGTTGGTCAGTTTGGGCACCTTTGTGACACTTAGACACTTCTAGAACAGGTCTAGCTCCGAACGTATAAGTTCCGTACAGGATGTCTTGCAAAGCATTCGATTATCGCTGCAAGACGTCCAAGTCTAACCTGCCCTTATGCATGCCCAAAGCCTGCCCATAACACACCTCCACCATGCGCATCTCGAGCTCTGGATGCATTGGCTTCCAGTTGCACACCACATAACTTATAAATTAAGTCTACTGACTTTTAAATCTCTTCTCTATAAAACTCCCGCCTTTATTCATAGACTATTGATTCCCTATACCTCTCCAAGATTACTCAGGTCTACTGACCAACATCTATTAATAGTTCCCTCACTTAAAACCATAAATACACGGCGGCAATTTATTTTCTCCGTCACAGCCCCCCAAATTTGGAATTTACTCCCAATTCACGTACGTGAAGAACTTAATCCAGATAGATTCAACAGCAAGTTAAAATGCTTTCTTTTTAAAGATGCATTTGACAATTTCCCCCTCCTCCTAGATAAATTCTACCCCAAAACCTCCACTTAAATAATCTCTTCCTCCCCAAAACACCAACCAAGTATTCAGATCCCTGAAATGTAACGTAATCTTATTTGTACTCTAACTATAATCTATTTGTTATATCACACAGTAATGTACAGTCAATTTAATATCCAATTTGCAAGTTCTTCCGGAATTAATCCAGCTACCTCTCCTCCCTTGTAACCAAAAAAAAACACAAAACTGTTGTAACTTCACTGGAAATGTCCAGTTAGCTCTTTTGTAATCCGCCTTGAACTGCAAGGTATAGGCGGAATAGAAGTCCCTAATGTAATGTAATGTAACTAGAAAATTAAGATTAAGTACATCAACTGAAGCGTTAGTTCTTAATATCCTTGAAGCTTACTGCTTTCCCCTTGCCTATTGTTTTTCCCCTTACTCGTCTTATTTACTATCATTAACTTGTATTTTTTTCCCCATTTTTACCTTTTGTATCATATGTTTTGTCAAGTCAGTTGTATTTATTTGGTTTGTTTCCCCTCTATACCTGTAATTTACTCCTTTGTACATCGCTTAGAATTTTGAATAAGCGATTAATCAAATCCATAATAAAACTTGAAACTTGAACCGAGGGAAACCTCGCAAGACGTCCAGAAAGGTGGTTTCAATTATCGGCACTTGGACGTCCTGGTTAGAGAATGACATGGTGGCTGTTACCCGTGGCTAGCCGCGGGTAACCCGCCGAAACGGTGAGGGGGGGAAAAAGTGCTCGCTGCGGGTACTGGGAGCGGTGAATGGCCTTGTCCCCGCAGTTAAGGGAGGGAACGTGCGCGGTGGGACATGGTGGGACAGAGAGGTGTCGGCACCCTCACCAAGATGGCACCTGGGGCGGTCCGCCCCTCCCCCCTTTCTACGCCAGTGCCCCAAACTACTCCAGCACAACTCAGATAGAGTGGAGGTGGTAAGAACTGATATTTAGCAGAACTACTCTCTCCTGCCCAGATAAATCATTACGAATATAGACCTCAGTGTTTATTGATGCTTTTGAGCTACAGATATTGCTGGTTATCATTTATAGTGGAATCAAATATGTACATTTGTATCACACTGAAGTGCAGAAGAGGCACAAAACCTGAGTGGAGGATACAAGCCAAGCCAAGGGAGGAGTGAGAGAGAACTAGAGAGAATGGTGTTTTCCAGTATTTATCGAATAAACAGTTATTTTAGATTTATTTGCCTGAAAGGCATTTTAACGATGTCTATCGGTTAAAACCTAAAATCAGAAGCTCTATTTACAGTGCATTGTGAGGTGCCTGCTTTGTGGATGATCACAAACCCCCCAGTGTTGAGCAAACTCCTTCACTGTGTCCAGGAAGAGATCATTTGTGATGCAGGTTAGCACGTCCAATTATTTTGAAAATTTTGCTTCTATGAATGCAGGGCCGGTGTTAGACATATTGGGACCCAGAGCAGAAATTATGGAGGGGGCCCCCGATTCCTCTCCCTGCCCCCCTACCCTGGTTTTCCCACTCACCAAATGCCCTCCCATCTAGCATCTCTCCCTTCCCTCCCTCCTACCCCTCCCCCCGGGTCTACCACATGTCCTCCCATCCAGTATCCTTCCCCTCATTTAAAAATCAAGGATATCCTTCCCTTCTCCCCACCCCATTCTGAAGCCCCCTCACCTTTTAAAATGCAAAGGGGTTGCTGGTGTGGCAGCAATTCTCTAGCACTGCTCATGGCTTCCTCATCACTGTCTGAGGAACACTGACAAGAAAGCCATGCGAAGCTTTGAATTTTAAAAGGTGAGGTGGGGTGGGGGGGGCTTCAGAACAGGATGGGAAGAAGGGAAAGACATTTGGGTCCATGGGGCCCCGTGGAGCTGTGGGGCCTAGGGCAGCTGCCATGTATGCCCTCCCCTAATGCCAGCCCTGTATGAATGTTTTAAAAAAACTCAGATCTTTAAGTCCTTTCTTGTCAGTTTCTAAGTATCTGATCATTTTAACTTCCAAGGTCTTACTTACACTGCTGAAGTGTTTTAATGTTTCATTTGAGTATCCTGACTATAAAGGACAGTGATGCAGGGCTGTGCTTCCGACTGAGGGGGCACCTTGGTCTGCTATGTGCCATTTGCTTTTATGTCTATGTGAACTGATACTTATCCTTAACATCTGTCCTCTTGCACCAGTGTACCGTCCTTCATCATAGTTTTTGCACTAAATACTATATACCAGGTTAGAAGAGGAGCATGAGTAGGATCTCTTTATATTCAATCCTCCATCCTTCAAATAAAAAGGCTTCCACCCCAAAATCATCTCCAGGAAGATTGCCTCCTTACTTAAAACACCCAGGGTAAACTTACTGCAGAACAAAGAAAGAAAAACTGTAGAAAGAATAATCCTTGTAGTGAGATAAAATCCAGGGCTGGAAAAACAGGAAAAAAAAATGACAAATATTTACAGACACTATTCCTGAAGGATGAAGCCTTAAAAGAGATACTTTCCTGTTCTGTCAGTACAGGCCTGCTCACAACATCCAATCTGAAGCAAAAATGAGTGCTATTATGCTAGCACGACTAGCAGAAACAGGAAGTGGAACAGTACTTGCTTGGATCAGATCCTATCATCAGACAGCCAACAGTCCATATTGTTTGCCAGCACCCCATCACCAGCATAGTGTACCACAAGGATTGATGCTGTCGCCTATTCTGTTCAATATCTATCTCAAGCCCTAGCCAAGCTGATTTGGCCAATGGATACTGAGTTCTACATCTATGCGGATAACTTACAGCTACTCATATCCATTGAACCTGATTTAGCCACAGCTCTGAGTAAACTGACTAAATGTCTATCATCAATTCAAGAACGGGCTCAAAACAACAAACTTTGCCTAAACCCAAGTAGAACCGAGCTTCTATGGGTCCCCAACAATTGGGTACATACCTGACATCAAAATGTCTTTTGGGAAATATGAAATCCCCCTCAAATCATAAGCCAGGAACCTTGGAATACAGCTAGATTCAACTCTTATTCTAATCCCCCAAGTTAGGTTTTGCCAAATTTTTTACTATAGTAAAATACGGACCCCTCGACCTACCCCACAGGTCCTCCCAGTTCCTCCCAGTTCCACCCATACCCACCCTATCTCCGCTCCCTGCTGCCTGTTCTCATTGGGGAGGAAATCTGTGCATGCGCGGATTTCCTCCTGCCAAACGCGATTTAGAGGAGGCTTTTCAAAACCCAGACAAAGTGCCAGGATTGAAAAGCCTTCCAGACCCCTGGACATGTTCTTGTCGGCTGCACGCCTAAATGCAGGGACATCATGAGAGCTCATTGAATTAATTTGGATTACTTTTCAGCTGATTGAATTTCCTGAATTTCCTGTTTTTCTTTCTTTATATTTTAATGCTCGCTGTTATTACTTCTTGGATCTATGATTTGTGGAGTTGAGCTGGAGTTAAGCTACATTTCTTTTTGATAGTGGTTAAATACAACAAAATTTTGTGTTTTGTGTTCTTTAGATAACTCTATCTTTCTGTACAAGTGGATACTTGATATTTTTGTATGGAAAATATGATAAATAAATTAAAAAAAAAAAATAAAAGCCTTCCAGACCCCTGGACATGTTCTTGAAAAAGAGGACATGTCCAGGGAAATCTGGTAACCCTACCCCAAGTCCAAGCAACCTTTACGAGCTGTTTCTATCATTTGCAACAACTCCGCTGCCTCTCACCTTACACTGAGAAGGCAAGTCTTGACTCACTTGTGCATGCCATGATAACATCAAGACTGGATTACTGTAATGCACTCTACACTGGCCTGAGTGCAAAAGGTCTTCACCAGCTCCTATTGATTCAGAATGCTGCAGCAAGACTAACAGAAGGTTGTAAGCCACATGACCACATCACACCAGTTTTGCAAAAACTTCCCTGACTACCAGTGCAATATAGGGTGAAATTTAAAATTCTTTGACTTTCAAGGCACTCAAAGGAAATGGTCCAGAGTACTTGAAGAACAGGATCTCCCTCTACATACCTCCGTAAGATCCCTAAGGTTCCAACTCACTCCATAGGGCATCGCACGATGTGATACCCGGCAGTGAGCCTTCTCCGGAGTAGCCGCCACACTCTGGAATGCACTCCCTGAAGGGCTTCGCTTAACACACGAATATCTGTACTTCAGAAAGCAGGTGAAAGCTTAGCTCTTAAGTGACACTGGCTGCACATACTGTAGCAGGACATATTTATCCACTCCTATCCTAGCTGAGAATTTTCAAGCACCATTCTGACGTCATATGCAACTTCTTTAAATTGGTCCCTTTATTATCTGCTACTCTCTCTTATCTATATGTTCCATCTTTGCTTCCATCCTATGCTGTCTATTATCATGTATTGGCTTGACAGTGTAATGTAGCATACTATGCCATACTTTGATTGTAATTTGAACATTATTACTGCTGTAATTGTCTATTCTAGTGCAATAGGACATTAGTCTTGACCAATGGATTTTAGCCCTCCTTGACTGAGAAGTTTGTAGAGAGCCTCATTTACATATTCTTCTGCTCCGCCTCCCATCACTCTGGGCTGGGCTGGACCTCCTCAGTCTTTCTCTCTACATGCGAAGTTATAGGAGCTTGTCTGTTCTGCTCGGGTTTATTTTCTAATTATTGTTCGTATTTTTATCTGATTGTGAGGCTTTATGTTTCCCCTGAGACATATCTGGCTGTGAGAAGAGACAGACTTTCAGGTTAGAGGTCTGTAGCCCACAGGCACCTGATGTGCTAGATTCCTGTGTGGCCAGCCTGCTTCAACACCAGGTCTCGTCCGCAGTGGATTTGAGCGCAGACTGACTCCCATGGCGGTTTTGTTCCTGGATCAGAGCTGGCTACATTCCTCCCCCCACAATGCCGCGGGCTTCAGTGGAGGTATGAGGGTCCACTTCCATGAGGGGTCTGGACAGCAGTCCGAAGAAACAAGCCATTTGGATATTTCTTGGCTTGTCTGAGGCAGAAGTCTTCTCATACCTCTGGCTAGAGCAGGGGTAGGGAACTCCGGTCCTCGAGAGCTGTATTCCAGTCGGGTTTTCAGGATTTCCCCAATGAATATGCATTGAAAGCAGTGCATGCAAATAGATCTCATGCATATTCATTGGGGAAATCCTGAAAACCCGACTGGAATACGGCTTTCAAGGACCGAAGTTCCCTACCCCTGGGCTAGAGGTTCAGTGAATAGTAGCTCCCAGCACAAGTATGGCACAGTGAGTAGGGCTGGTATAACTCATGGGGAAAATTGGCAATTAGGACGTCCAAGTGCTGGCTTAGGCATTTTTGGACTTTTTAGTTTTTTGATAATGAGCCTCATAACTAAGCTTCTAAATTAGTATGAATATTTAGCTGAAAATGTAGGTTTCTAATATAGGGTATACATTTAAGAGCTTAGCTTTCTTTGTACATCAGGTGGTTAATATTTATTCGGATTTATGTACCACCTTTTTGAAGGAATTCACTCAAGGTGGTGTACTGCAAGAATAAGTCAAACATAAGCAAGGGAAGATTAGGCACTTACTTTGGTAATCGTATTTCTAGTAGATAGGAACATCAGTCTTGACCAATAGGTTTTATCCCTTCTTGACTGTGAAGTGTGTAGTGACCCTCATTTACATATTCTTCTGCTCAATCTCCCCTCACTCTGGGCTGTGCTGGGCCTCTTCAGTCTGTATCAAAGCCAATAGTCATCCCTAGAATGTGTACAACAGAGAGAAGAATACTCGGATGTTTGGACTGAGAATTCAAAGAGAGAAGGGATATGGGGATTCTCCTCGACACAACACAAGACTGTTCTGCTTAACAAAGACACTATGAAATATAAACACACGTAACTCATTGTAATGGATAATACCACCTATCTGCATGCAACCTGCATAATAGTTCTAGAATTTAACATTTATAATTGTTTATTTTGTTTGATTCAATTTCCTCTTTGACATATAGCGCAACCCTACCTCCAATTTGATCTACTCTATCATTGTGATATAATTTGTATCCCGGTAACACATTGGTCAGCTGTCAATTAATTTATGCACTAGGCTAAATACGTGTGAGACCCTACTTCTAATTAGGCTTTTGTATACTGCTTTCTGGCCTTCTTGATCTTCTCTCTATAATACTGAAGATGGTTTTTCCACCCAAAACATAGCCTTCTTTGTATGATATTTCATCTAGTTTCTTTCTAAATTTATATCCTTGCAAGCCTCCTCAACCATAGCCGCCAACAACTTATTATTCCATAAATCCTCTTGAGCATCCACTTCCATGACATCCAATGCCTCATTATCTAACCTCACCACTTCAACCAATCATTATCCTGTTATCCTCCAACAGTTCCTCTTACATACTAACTTATAAATACCTTGTTGCATCCCAGATCAAAATTACTGGAAAGAGATTAAGGACTAATCCAAACAGAATAATAACCCATTACTTTTCCAGTTCATTCAGAAGAAAAAATAAAATCAATTGTATGACCACTCATGTATTGACATTGACACTACATGCATTGATTAAAGAAGACTACCTTCCCCAGCTAAGGCTCACCCCTCAACTTGATTATTAAAACTCCTAATGACATGTTTCCAGACTAATATCACAAAAAAAATCACATTATTTTTCTAGAGCTTGTAAATTAGTTGATAGTGGGAAATAAATAACAAAATACACTGCACAACAAAGTTTTTGCTTCCTGAACACTGCTGGGTGTTTCTTATAGAATTTTGGGTGCTGATCATGAATATTACATCAAAAATTACCCATCACGTACCATTTCAGAGAAATCTTCAATTTTGTCGTGATTTTTTCTTATATTTGGATGCAAACAATTTTTTCTCCCATAAGTGTCTTATCAACAACGGTTTGTGCCGCCTGGGTATGTCCATGCATAAAATCTAGCCAGGTTGGAAGCTGTTTTATGGAAGATGACATCCTGGGCATGTCTGGGCAGGTCTGAACGAGCTTGCGCTGTCTCACCATGCTATAATGGTGGCTTCCATACACCGATCCTGCTCATTTGGTTAATATAGATAGTCCGTGTGTGTATATAGTATCAGTATAGTAAAGTATAGTAGTATAGTAGCTGTAGCAATATAACAGTAAGTAAGCTTGATGCTATAGACGTTTTGGTGTCGGGCAATATGTCTCGTCGGTGTCGTAACAGCCGCGACACATTCTGCTATATCTGTGGGGAATATACACTTACGCCTCAGAGACGTTCGATGACTGCCCTTGTAAAGAAAGCCTATCATCTGTATTTTGGCTGCAAAATAGGTGATCAAGACAAGCAATGGGCGCCTCACATTTGCTGTGCGACATGTGCTGTTAGTCTGAGAGCCTGGCTCAGAGGTACTCGAAAGACGATGCCGTTTGCTGTTCCGATGATATGGCGAGAACAGAAAGACCATGTGACGGACTGTTATTTCTGTTTGACTAATGTGTCTGGTTTCTCTGCCAAAAACAAGAAGTCAATTGAATATCCTAATCTGCCTTCAGCAATGAGACCCATGCCACATGATGACAGTCTTCCAGTTCCGAAACCACCAGAGGATTGGACCTTAGACGAACCAGATGAAGAAACTGCAGTGCAGGGTTCTAACAGTGACATTGACCCGGATTTTGAACCATCCTCATCAGGCGATCCACATCTGATAACACAGTCCGAATTGAACGATTTGGTCAGAGATTTGGGTCTGTCAAAAGCAAAAGCTGAGCTGCTAGGTTCGAGACTGCAGGAATGGTGTTTGCTATCACCAGGTACGAAAATTTCTGTGTTTCGAGACCGGCATCATGATATAACCAAATTTTTTGCACAAGTCGACAGTCTCTGTTTCTGTTGTGACATTGAAGGATTGTTCTCGGTCTTTGGTTGTGATCACAACCCGGAAGAGTGGCGTCTTTTCATTGATTCGTCAATGTTAAGCCTGAAAGCTGTTCTGTTGCACAATGGCAACGTTTATCCTTCAGTACCTGTTGGCTATGCAGCACATATGAAAGAAACATATGAGAATATGGAAATGTTACTAAAGTATGTCCAGTATACCAGGTATAACTGGAATATCTGTGGAGACCTCAAAGTCGTTGCTCTGTTACTAGGACTGCAGCTTGGCTATACAAAGTACTGCTGTTTCATCTGCGAATGGGACAGCCGAGACAGAGAGTCGCACTATTCTAGAAAGAACTGGCCACTCCGTAAAAAGTTAGTTCCAGGACAGAAAAATGTAGCACATGAATCGCTTGTTGACCCGACAAAGATATTTTTGCCTCCTCTTCACATTAAACTGGGACTCATGAAGAATTTTGTGAAAGCAATGAACAAGGAAGGGGAAGGTTTTCGTTATTTAAGACAGATGTTCCCAAGAATAACTGATGCCAAGATCAAAGAGGGTATTTTTGTTGGCCCCCAGATCAGACATGTTATGAGTGACAAGCGATTTGAAGATCTGTTAGTTGGGCCGGAAAAAATTGGCTGGAAAGCCTTGAAAGACGTTGTTGACAATTTTCTGGGCAATTACAGAGCCCCAAACTACATTCAGCTGGTAGACAAACTTCTCAAAGCATACAAGAGAATGAAGTGCAATATGTCACTCAAGATTCATTTCCTCCATTCACACTTGGACTTCTTCCCCGCAAATCTCGGTGCTGTGAGTGACGAGCACGGTGAAAGGTTTCATCAAGACATAGCTACGATGGAGAAACGATACCAGGGCAATTGGAATCCGTCAATGCTTGCCGACTATTGTTGGATGCTACAACGTGATGCACCAGACACTGAATATAAAAGAAACTCGGGAGCAAAACACTTTTAATTCTGTTTCATTTAGTCGCTTGTGCGAAACGTAAACTTGACTATATATTTTATTGTCAGTAAACATAAAAATGTCTATTTCTCATAGTTCTTACGTGATGCAGTAAAACCAAAACCATATTTGAGCATACCAAGTTGGTACCTGTCATAATCACCAAAAACTTTTCAGGAATCAAGACTTAACCAAAAAATTGTTGTGCAGTGATATCTAAGAAAAAGGACCATTTAAACTAATTAATTTATGGAACATGTATGGTTGGGCAGACTGGATGGACCACTCGGGTCTTTATCTGCCGTCATTTACTATGTTACTATGTAACAGTCTCCAAACTAGACTGAAAATTAACAAAAATCCCCTGATAACAAATGAGAAAAAATAAGAGGCAAATTCATAAGTACAGTGAACAATGCAAAGTGTTACTCCAGGAACCATTTCATTTGTTAATCAATATTGGACACATGAATGGTTAAAGAGAGATGAATTGAAAGTGAAACCTAAGGATCAGTGGTTGTTAGTTGCAGCCACAACAGCAGATTACAGACAGGAAAGTTCACAAGTATAGAAAAAACTGGTACACAGACACCTATGACTTCTATAAGGAGCTGGAAATACTGTAGTTACTCATTTCATAGCTGGCTATGAAGTTCTGATGGGGAAATCGCTGTACAGAAAGACACAATAAGATGGTGTGTCCTGGAAAAGCACCAGGATCATAATCGTAAGAGAATTATGGAGAATCCCATCAGCTCAACACATAATATATTAAACTAAACTAAACTGAACTTTAAATTTGTATACCGCATCATCTCCATAAAGATAGAGCTCGACACGGTTTACAGGTAATTAAATAAATGAGGGAAGGACATAATAGAGGTTAAGAAGAGGATAGCTAGCTTTACATTTTAAATAGATAGCTTTACGTTTTGGAGAAAAGCCAGGTTTTCAGATGCTTTCGGAATAATTGGAAAGAGCCTAGGTTCCGCAGCGGGGCAGGGAGGTTATTCCAAAGCTCAGTGAATTTGAAGAAAAGGAATTTCCCTAATTTCCCTGCATACATGACACCTTTTAACGAGGGGAAAGATAGTTTGAGTATGTGATATACGATATGACCAGAAAATCAATCTTTTCTGTCACTGCTCCATTTCTTTGGAACAGTATGCCCTTGCACCTTTGGGAAGATTCCTCACTTACAAAATTTTAATCAAATTTAAAAACCTTTCTGTTCAGGAATGCTTTTGATTGCTAATATCGCTCTAAGCTTTTACTATCCGACAGGATTTTAATACCCTTCCTTTTGTGTTTCCCTTTTAATGCATTTCTTTCCTATTGAATATTGTATTTCTCCCCTCTTTTTTCCTATATACGTGTTTGTCTGTATCAGTTATTGTGATTACCTTTTAATTTTATAATTTCAGTTTCTTAATCATGTACACTGCTTTGATAATTTTATAAACAGTATATCGAATTTTAATAAACTTGAAACTTAAGAATCAAAAAGTTATGGTCACCTGGGATATCCCCATCCTGGCCAATAAAAATCTGGATGCAAGGAAAGTGGATATAGTGGTAAAAGAGAAAATACCAGAATGACATTGATCATAAAGACGTCTGTCCCAGACAATTACATTTTGAATCAAGTAGAAAGAGAGAAAGCCCTCAAGTACCAAGAAATGAAGTCAGAGACCAAGAAAATATTGTGAAAAGATACAGAAATATTTCCCATCATTTGGGTGGCACAGGTTTGATGAAAGGAAATTTTCAGGCACACTTAGATAGGTTGAGAAGAAAACTGAAGCCAAGACTTCTCAAAATGTACATCAAAATATAACTTTTAAATGTGAAGGGGTGGTGACCTTTCCCGCATTTTTTGGATCAGGGAGCAACGTTTGATCCTGAGATTACATATACTACACCCCAAAGGTCTTAACAGCGAGATTGAATGGCAAGCTTTTTTATAGTTTACTCTCCTTTGATTTTCAACAAAAGTCCTTCCTTTGTATTATTTTTTGCTTTTTATTTTTTACTTTGTGTACATTTTTGAGCATGTTCAGTTGCTCTTTTCTGACCAAGACAGTATGGCTCAGCTGATCCGTACGTAGCCCCGCCTCCAGCGGCACTACGTCAACACCCTTCAATTTTGATATTTAAACCGGCGTTTCTTTCACCGCTTCAACGAAGAACATTTTGAAGAGACTCTTTCGTCCTAATTAATGGCAAGTACCCCTCCTTGTGTAGTCTTCTTAGCGCGTTATACAACAAGGTATTATAATAGCATGTCACATGTTTTTAAGATGCGTTATTATATTTTTGTTACTAGAATACAAGTGTTTTCATCTGCATCACTCAGTCCTTTTCTCTGGCATTTGAAGTTGTTCACCTCTCCTCTGGGTTCCTTGAAACAGACCCTCGAAACATGGCCCATGTCGGGACCTGTTAACACACTCTAAAGCTAAGTGGAGTATCTTTCTTTATTGCCATTGAGAACAAGATAATTTACAACGAGTACTTTGCTTTCAGTTTAATTCTTTGCATAAAAGTCAAACACAGTGATAGGAAGGTGGGTTCGACTATAGGAGCTTCGGCTCTTGGTCGGATTACACAACTTTTGAGTGTATGTGAAGACTATATAGACTATATTAATATTCACATTTAAAAGTTATATTTTGATGTACATTTTGAGAAGTCTTGGCTTCAGTTTTCTTCTTGTCATTCCTTTTGACCTCTCAGCCTTACACCAATTGAGAATAGTTTCCTCACCAGACATTGCTGTGAACAAGGCTGCCCTGTAAACATCTAAAAGCTAAGTTACTCAGCATTTCATATTCTGCTCTTTTGACTGGTTTTCAGCATTATATCTGCTTAATTTCTCTTCTCCTCCCTGTTTCTTACTAAAAAAATACAAAAAAATAAATCCTTCTCTTTCCTCTGTTAAATCTTATTTCCTCTTCCTGCATTTTTGTTTAAAATACTGTGTTTTAGGTGGTATAGAGCCTATATTTCTGGTGCCTGTGGCTCAGGGTGACTAAAGTAGGGAAAATCCTGTATAAATCCTGTGTTTTAGGGTAGCACTGATAGAACCTGCAGTTTTGTTTAAAATACTGTATTTTAGGTGGTATAGAGCCTATATTTCTGCCTTACTAGTAGTCTTACTTATGGTCCCACCAACCCCAGGGACCACTATTCATATATAGAGACCCATATAATCAGGACTACTCAAATCAAGTCACTTCACAACCAATCAAGATGACCTTTATTCTATGCAATCACTGTGGTGCTTTAATTCCAAGACATACTATTTGGAGGCTTAAGGCATGCCCCATCTGTCTTCAACTTGCCAGTATTAAGGAGGAGCTCTGCAAACTTAAACAGGAATTGAATACAATTAAAGCAGCTTCCATCACTCCACAAAATCATACCAACTTACCACCTCTACCTCAAAGAATAAAACAGCCCAGGAATAAATGGGTCACAGTAGGCTCAGGAATACTGTGACATGTAACACAGAAACATCCACCTTCACTAATATTACCTCTACAGAATTCCTTCGCTCCACTAGTGCACTGCGATACTCAGGAAAACAGAAGGGAGGTGGGACTGGAACCAATGAAGGTAACTCAAGAGAACAAGCGCACCCTAAGTACAAATAAAAAAGCCAAAAACAGAAAACTATTACTGTTGGGGGATTCCATCATCAGAGGCATTAACCTTGGAACACAGGGCGAGGAGACCAAAATAGTGAAATGTCTTCCAGGATCCTCAGCTACCAGGAGTTCCAGGCAAATACTGACTATAATTAAGGAAGAAACTAAGGATTTTAACACTGATGTTGTTATCCATCTGGGAACAAATGACCTGGCCAACAACTCCACACTTGCAGCACAGAAAGCTTTTCGGGAGCTTGGTGAGGGCGTGAAACCTTTTGTAAAGACTTTAGCTTTTTCTGAGATATTGCCTGCATATGGAAAAGGAAAGCAAAGAGTGAAAAACACAGAGGACTTTAATAGATGGCTCAGAGCCTGGTGTCATCAAGAAGGCTTCAGGTACATAGGAGGATGGGGAAATACATGGAAGGACAAGAAGCTATATTGCACTGATGGGCTACATATTACTACAGCAGGAAAAAGAAACCTTGCAGAAAAATTTAGACAATATTTTTCTAGGCATTTAAACTAGAAGGTGGGGGTGGTGTATGTACGAAGGACAATTATAGAGACCACCCCCGGCAAAAGAAAAGATGTGATAGTAGTAAAGGCTGCAACATAAGCAATATCAGCAACTCATTTCTTAGTATTGCAACGGAAAGTGAAACGACACAAAAATCCATACAAAAAAGGAGATTATCGCTGAAAAATAGCTGGAAAGCGATGACCACAAATGCTCACAGTCTAAGCAACAAAGTTCATGATCTGCAAGCCCTGATATTAGAGGCAGATCTAGATATTGTTGCTATCACAGAGACATGGTTCAGTGAATCACATGGATGGGATGCAAACATACCGGGATATAATCTTTTTAGGAAGGACAGAGATGGTCATAAAGGTGGAGGAGTAGCTCTCTATGTAAAGATCAATATCCAAGCGACCGAAATGCAAGGGACCTGGGGAGAGGAAGAAGCGATATGGATTGCTCTGAAAAGAGAAGATGGAACTTCTATCTACGTGGGTGTAGTCTACAGACCTCCGACTCAATCGCAGCAAATTGATAAGGATCTGATTGTGGATATCCAAAAGTTTGGAAGGAAAGAGGAGGTTCTGCTGTTGGGAGATTTCAACCTGCCGGATGCGGACTGGAATGTTCCGTTTGCGGAATTGGAAAGAAGTAGGGAGATTATGGATGCCTTTCAAGAGACTCTGCTCAGACAAATGGTGACGGAACCCACAAGGGAAAAAGCGATATTGGATCTGGTCCTCACAAATGGAGAGAGTATCTCTAATGTTTGAGTGGGTGCTCACCTGGGTAGTAGCGATCATCAAACGGTTTGGTTTGATATAACGGCTAAAGTGGAGAGCGGCCGCACGATACTTAAAGTCCTAGATTTCAAACATACGGACTTTAATGCAATGGGAAAGTACCTGAAGAAAGAGCTGTTAGGATGGGAGGACATAAGAGAAGTGGAAAGACAGTGGTCTAAGCTGAAAGGAGCGATAAAAATGGCTACGGACCTTTATGTGAAGAAAATCAATATAAACAAGAGAAAAAGGAAGCCGATATGGTTCTCCAACCTAGTGGCTGAGAAAATAAAGGCGAAAGAGTTGGCGTTCATGAAATATAAAAAAACCCAAGAAGAGGAGAGCAGAAAGGACTACAGGGTGAAACTGAAAGAAGCCAAGAGAGAGATACGTTTGGCGAAGGCACAGGCGGAAGAACAAATGGCTAAAAATGTAATAAAGGGAGATAAAAAATTTTTCAGATATATTAGTGAAAGGAGGAAGATAAAAAATGGAATTGCTAAGCTAAAAGATGCTGGGAACAAATATGTGGAGAGTGATGAGGAGAAAGCAAATGTGCTAAACAAATACTTCTGTTCTGTGTTCACAGAAGAAAATACTGGAGAAGGACCGAGATTGTCTGGCAAAGTTACACGAGAAAATGGAGTAGATTCTGCGCCGTTCACGGAGGAGGGTGTTTATGAGCAACTTGAAAAACTGAAGGTGGACAAAGCGATGGGACCAGACGGGATCCATCCCAGGATACTAAGGGAGCTCAGAGAGGTTCTGGCGAGTCCTATTAAAGACTTGTTCAACAAATCTCTGGAGACGGGAGTGATTCCTGGGGATTGGAGGAGAGCGGATGTGGTCCCTATTCATAAAAGTGGTCACAGGGATGAAGCAGGAAACTACAGGCCGGTGAGCCTCACTTCAGTTGTTGGAAAAATAATGGAAGTGTTGCTGAAAGAAAGGATAGTGTATTTCCTTGAATCTAATGGGTTACAGGATCCGAGGCAACATGGCTTTACAAAAGGTAAATCGTGCCAAACGAACCTGATTGAATTTTTTGATTGGGTAACCAGAGAGCTGGATCGAGGACATATGCTAGATGTAATTTACTTGGATTTCAGCAAAGCCTTTGATACAGTTCCTCATAGGAGGCTGTTGAACAAACTTGAAGGGCTGAAGTTAGGACCCAAAGTGGTGAACTGGGTCAGAAACTGACTGTCAGACAGACGCCAGAGGGTGGTGGTTAATGGAAGTCGCTCGAAGGAAGGAAAGGTGACTAGTGGAGTACCTCAGGGTTCGGTGCTGGGGCCAATCCTGTTCAATATGTATGTAAGTGACATTGCTGAAGGGTTAGAAGGAAAAGTGTGCCTTTTTGCAGATGATACCAAGATTTGTAACAGAGTAAACACCGAAGAGGGAGTGGAGAATATGAAAAAGGATCTGCAAAAGTTAGAGGAATGGTCTAATGCCTGGCAACTAAAATTCAATGCAAAGAAATGCAGAGTAATGCATTTGGGGATTAATAATAGGAAGGAACCGTATATGCTGGGAGGAGAGAAGCTGATATGCACGGACGGGGAGAGGGACCTTGGGGTGATAGTGTCCAAAGATCTAAAGGCGAAAAAACAGTGTGACAAGGCAGTGGCTGCTGCCAGAAGGATTCTGGGCTGTATAAAGAGAGGCGTAGTCAGTAGAAGGAAGAAGGTGTTGATGCCCCTGTACAGGTCATTGGTGAGGCCCCACTTGGAGTATTGTGTTCAGTTTTGGAGACCGTATCTGGCGAAAGACGTAAGAAGACTTGAGGCGGTCCAGAGGAGGACGACGAAAATGATAGGAGGCTTGCGCCAGAAGACGTATGAGGAGAGACTGGAAGCCCTGAATATGTATACCCTAGAGGAAAGGAGAGACAGGGGAGATATGATTCAGACGTTCAAATACTTAAAGGGTATTAACGTAGAACAAAATCTTTTCCAGAGAAAGGAAAATGGTAAAACCAGAGGACATAATTTGAGGTTGAGGGGTGGTAGATTCAGGGGCAATGTTAGGAAATTCTACTTTATGGAGAGGGTGGTGGATGCCTGGAATGCGCTCCCGAGAGAGCTGGTGGAGAGTAAAACTGTGACTGAGTTCAAAGAAGCGTGGGATGAACACAGAAGATTTAGAATCAGAAAATAATATTAAATATTGAACTAAGGCCAGTTACTGGGCAGACTTGCACGGTCTGTGTCTGTGTATGGCCGTTTGGTGGAGGATGGGCAGGGGAGGGCTTCAATGGCTGGGAGGGTGTAGATGGGCTGGAGTAAGTCTTAACAGAGATTTCGGCAGTTGGAACCCAAGCATAGTACCGGGTAAAGCTTTGGATTCTTGCCCAGAAATAGCTAAGAAGAAGAAAAAAAAAAAAAATTTAAATTGAATCAGGTTGGGCAGACTGGATGGACCATTCGGGTCTTTATCTGCCGTCATCTACTATGTTACTATGTTAGAGAGGTTGCCTATACACATTGAGGGGCACAATCGAAAGGGATGTCTAAGTCTGTTTATGCTCATCTCGCAAGTCGTCCAAAGTTAAAAAGAGTCTAAGACACATTTTTGAAAGATAACGTCCAACTTTTTTTAACTTTTGAAAATCGTCTAATTATACGTCCTGCCGATCTGATCGTCCAAGCCGCTAAATCGTCTATCTTTATACCACATTTCCGTCCAACTTTCCTTCCAAGTGCAAAACACCTAGAACAAGTCCTGTTGGACGTGGGAGGGGTCTGCAAAGTGATGGACTGCACACCCAGACATGCCACCTAAATAGTGGGGTACCTTACAGGGCACTGCTGTGAACTTCACAAAAAGGGTGCCATGGCTTCTCCTAACTGCAGCTCCCTTTTAGGTGTCGGTGAGCCCCCCAAACCACCTACAGAATCCCCTAGACCCACTTATCTACCACCCCAATAGCCCTTATGGCTGCAGGAGCCACTTATATGCCAGTCAAAAAGGGGTTTGGTGGTGTATAGGGGAGTGCAAATGTTTAAGTATCAATGCAGTGATTACAGGGGCTTATGGGCATGGGTCCTCCTCTCTATGGGTCCCTAACCCACCCCCAAGACGACTTAAGCTGCCTCTGGGTTGGACGACTAGGCTTTCCTATGCCAGGCGGCTAGGTGATGATGGTCTGGAGGCTGAAATTTAAAGTTGTGAATAAAATTTTATGAGGGGGGATGGTGATCACTGGGGTAGTGTGTGGGGGGGTCTGTGTTATGTGTTTGCAGTGCTTATCTGTTGAGTTTAGGTGGGTTTTTGTGACTTAGACCCTGTTTTACATGATCTAAGTCACAACGTCCAAGTTCCGTCTAGGCTCTGTTGTTAAACTTTTGGTTATACATGCTGTATGACTAAGTCTAAGCTGGCCCACGTCCCGCTCAACTTCCGCCCTCGACACACCTCCCGAAATGCCCCGTTTAGCTTTGGACGTTGAGCGGCACTATGAAGGCCTAGGTCATTTTTAAATACCTCTATATATCAAACTAACAGAAGGATTAGTAGCCAAATTCCTCACCAACTATCTCGAGGACCATAATTTACTCCATCCCATGCAATCCGGCTTCAGAACTATCTTCAGCACAGAGACACTACTAGGCTCCCTTATCGACACAGCAAGACAACACCTCAGCATTGGAAAAAAAATGCTGCTCATACAGTTGGACCTGACGGCGGCATTTGACCTGGTAGACCATAACATCCTACTGCAAATCTTGGACTCAATAGGCATCTCAGATAAAGTATACTCATGGTTTGAAGGTTTCTTAAAATCCAGAACATACAAAGTAAAATCAGACAAAGAAAAATCCAAACCTTGGTCCAACCCCTGCGGCGTTCCACAAGGGTCCCCACTGTCCCCTATTCTCTTCAACCTATATACGGCCTCTCTTGGCGTTTACCTGAACAAACAAGGCCTATCCTTTTATAGCTATGCTGATGACATCACCATCCTCATTCCTTTCGATCAACCAATGCTCTTAATGTCAGACACACTACACAGAACTCTAGCTACAGTTACGACTTGGATGGAAGACCACAAACTGAAACTCAACCCAGACAAAACTAAATTCATCCTCCTAGAAAATCACAAAATCCCAACCATAACCAACTTAGAAATCAACTCTATCAACTACCCTTTGCAAACCACCTAAAACTTCTAGGTATGACTATTGACAGAGGCTGCACCATGCAACCACAAATTAACAAAACAATATAGAAATCTTTCGCAGTTATGAGAAACCTTAGACAAGTCCGAAAATTCTTCGAAAAAACACAATTTCAGCTCCTAGTACAATCTCTAATCCTAAGTATCCTAGACTATTGCAACATCCTCTACCTCCCCTGCCCTGCAATAATGATTAAACAACTACAGACAATTCAGAATACAGCTCTGAGACTCGTTTATTCATTGAAAAAACATGATCATATTACTGAAGCATTCATCAATTCTCATTGGCTTCCAATCCAGGAAAGAATACAATTTAAATTCTACTGTATACTATTTAAAACTATAAATGGAGACAGCCCAACCTACCTAAATCAAACCACCTCTACCAGGCAAAGAAAAACACACACCCTATTCACTTACCCCCCAATCAAAGAAGTAAAATGGAAAAAACTATACAACGGACTACTGGCCACTCAGGCAGCGAAGATAGACAACCAAGTCTCCAACCTATTGACAACAACCCCAGACTACAAGATGTTCAGAAAGGAAATAAAAACTATACTCTTCAAGAAATCCCTTAATAAAGCTTAATACCATGATAAAGCTTAACCCCCCTCTTACCATCCCCTCCCTAACCAAAGATCCTACTTTTCCCTCTCTTGGAAACCTTCTCTGATCTAACTTTGTAACCCTTCTTCAATAACTCTTTTTGTAATCCGCTTTGAACTGAAAGGTAATGGCGGAATAGAAATCTGTAATGTAATGTAATGTAATACATCCAAAACCCGGTTTTATTATCGGCGCTTGGACGTTTTTGAGAAATGTTTGTCCAAGTGACGACTTAGGCCGGTTTTTGGACGTTTTTCTCATTCAATTATGAGCTCCATTACATCTTATGAACTCCAGAAGGGAACTCTCTTTGCCATGATTCAAGTACAACAGTGAACTTTAGCTGTACATTTAAGAGGCTGATGTAACAGAGGTTGGAGATTGTTATTTTTGTGTAGACAGTTGTCTAGTCACCGCAGTGGTTCCCAACCCTGTCCTGGAGGAACACCAGGCCAATTGGGTTTTCAGGCTAGCCCTAATGAATATGCATGAAGCAAATTTGCATGCCTATCACTTCCATCATATGGAAATCTCTCTCATGCATATTCATTAGGGCTAGCCTGAAAACCCGATTGGCCTGGTGTTCCTCCAGGACAGGGTTGGGAATCACTGTGTACCCAGAAGATAAATAACCCCTTTCCTAAACCGTATGTATTTGGTTGGGACCATGGCCTGGACCGGAATCCTTCGGAAGGCCATAAGCAGTTTCACAACTCTTTTTTCGCTTCACTTTCGCAAAGATTCAGTCTGCACCAAAGTTGTTGTTATGAAACAACTGTTTACTGAACTCAAATCTCTTCATGCAGACAAATACAGTGTGGCAGAGGCAGGCACAGTGCAAGAAGCAACAATTAGCGACTCAATTATTTACAGCATCTCTGAAGCTTTATACTCCTAACTCCAGTTCTAAGAGAAAGTCCAACTGTCCAGCTTCTACATGTATTAATATGGGTGACAGGAGATCAATACAGTTCCATTCTGAAGTCACAGTTCTGGTGTTAGCTCCATCGAGACTCAGGGGCTTTCAATTCAGACACAATCTGGGTTGATTTAGATTCTCAGGATCTCTACAAATGGTAAACATCCTTCAGCCTAGTAGATATTTATGGACCCCTAGGACAGTGTTTCTCAACTCAGTCCTGGAGTACTCCCATGCCAGTCAGGGTTTCAGGATATCTACAATGAATATGCATAAACTTGATTTGCATATACTGTCTCCGTTATATGCAAATTCTTTCATGCATATTCATTGTGGATATCCTGAAAACCTGACTGGCAATGGGGTACTCCAGGACCGAGTTGAGAAACACTGCCCTAGGAGATGGGATGAAGTCCTGGTTGCCTTGCTGGAAAATATATATGTAGCCCAGTCTCTCTTTCTTCCTTGATGACTCAAAAGGGATGAAGAAGGTTCCTCATTCCCTCAGTCATCCAAAAGGGCAAATGCTTAACATACCATAACATACATTTTTATTTATATACCGCAAAAGCCTTTTGGTTCTATGCGGTTTACAAAAGAGATGGATTGACCATTGTCAGTGAGCTACAATACAGAGAACATTGGCATCAACAAGTCAACAATAGTTTCACATCAATATGCTGCTTTGGAGGAATTACAAGAATTGTGAGAACAGATGGGTTTTTAATAGCTTTCTAAAATGCATATATGAGGTTGATATTCTAACCATTTGGCCCAGTTCAGGATCCCTGGAAGCGGCTTGGTATGATAAGTGACTTAAGTGGCTTCTGTTATCTGTATATGCCTGAGTCTCTCCTTGATGTCATTAAACCAGCTAGAGTAGCATAGTATGCATGTTGTAGACTTCTTAGTCTATATGGCTAAAGCTATAGGCTTGCCTTGAAAGGCTCTTCCCCTAGTGTGAATTGGTCAGTGGCTGGAAAGGTAGAAAAACCCCCAAAGACATTACTCAAGTGTGAAACAGGGTTTTATACTCAGGGGACTTTTTAGTCAAAACTGATTGTAATAACAAGGTATTACATCCTCCCTTCTTTTAGAAGAAGCTAGAAAAATCACACAGTACTCTGACTGGAAACCACCGATGTCTAGTACAAATCAGCATTACATTGTTTACAGTAGGAATCTATGAAGGCACCATAAGGCAAGATTCCAGCTGTCCTACATTTGAGATCATATTCCACATACCTTGGCTTAGCAGCGAGATTTATTACTGTCATGTGCAAAACTAACTCATTTGAAGGCATTGCCCCTCTCAATAATAAGGCACCAACCAAAATCCTAAAGACTCACTTTAAACCCTAGAAATAACAAAAGCCCCTGGGGCAGCACCAAAAGTACAAGTATTCTCCTGATCCACCCATGTTTCCGTAAGAGCCATACTACATAGTATGCTGTTTTTAGCATGCACAGAAGGGTTTTAACATTCATTTTAAACTTTATTGTATAGATCAAATAGTGGTTATTCTCTCATTACTCTCTCTTTCTCTTAGGATTCAAGAAACGTTTATTGTCACAACAATTGGTACATATTATGCTAGAAGAATATAGGTCTCAGCAAATGATGCAATGGGTGTTCTGATCCTTCTCTCTCTCTCATTTATCTTAGCATGTGGTACAGTGTGTGTTTGTGGCTATTCGCACCATTGGAAACATCATGATTGTTACCACACTGTTGCAGTTCATGTTTGCCTGCATTGGGGTACAGTTGTTCAAGGCAAGTGTCTCAAGTCTCGTAGGATTCTCCTAGTTATGTCCCTCTTGTAACAACCTCCTCACAGTACATAATCTCTCCATCTCTTGCATGGAATGATACCAGCATATGAAACAGAGCCTCCAGTCATGCCTCGCAGAGTCTGAATGACCCTTGCCTATTTTGTTCCACAGAGTTTGAACCATGTTTTATGGAAAGATAGGCCCCAGTCCCATCCCACAGGGTGTCATTGACCCAGTCACAGGGACATGATTGAGGACTGTCTCATTCGGTCTGGCTCTTCCAAATGGGAGAGAAGATTCTGGACTCATTTGTACACCGTCATCTGTTCTCTTAAGTCTGTCATTTCAGTAGGACTGTTTCATTCCAGTATCATTCCCTGAATCCTTCCTGATGGTGAGATTTTGAAACATGAAATCTTTTATGAATTCATTTTTCAGGGGAAGTTCTTCAGCTGCACAGATGAAGCTAAACGCATGCCTGAAGAATGCAAGTAGGCAGAGACCCAGAACCACAGACAAAACTCTACCAAACTCACACTTTGACTTCAATTTATAGTCAAATTCTAATACCAACCCTGTGTCAGATGCCAGCCTTGACAGCCAGACATCTACCAAACCTGAAGTCTGATCCCAGCCATATGCAGGATTTTGCCAAATGCCAACCTTGAATCAAACCTGAATCCTACCTCACCCATAGCCCAAACTCTTCCAAACACCAAACCATAACCAGATCTCAATTTTAAACAGATTCCAACCCTATATCATAGCTAAAATTCAGCCAAACCCTGATTCAGACCTGCAGCCTCAAACTTTAGCCAATCCCCAGTTCCAATCTCATTTATAGTCAAATCTTCACCCTAACCCCAAGCTATAGGTAATTGAGAGCTATAACTCAACCCTGTGACACTCTGTGAACCTATGACATCCCCCACCCCTCAGCACTGCACAGTAATTCTTTTGCTGCTCTTTTGCAGGGGGACATTTATTATATATAAGGAGGGAGATGTGACACACCCCATGGTGCAGGAACGCATCTGGCACAATAATGACTTTAATTTTGACAATGTACTCTCTGGCATGATGACGCTCTTCACTGTCTCCACCTTTGAAGGCTGGCCCTCGTAAGTCTGCCAACTGAGCTGGGGAGGGACAGTATAGAGCAGTGGTCTCAAACTCAAACCCTTTGCAGGGCCACATTTTGGATTTGAGGTACTTGGAGGGCCTCAGAAAAAAAATAGTTAATGTCTTATTAAAGAAATGACAATTTTGCATGAGGTAAACTCTGTATAGTTTATAATTCTTTCCTTTTGGCTAAGTCTTAATAATAATATTGTAATTTATAGCTAAAGAGACATATGATCAAGAAACTGTTTTATTTTACTTTTGTGATTATGATAAAATACCGAGGGCCTCAAAATAATACGTGACGGGCCACATGTGGCCCCCGGGCCGCAAGTTTGAGACCACTGGTATAGAGAGAAGCATGAGCAAGAGTAATTCACTTGTCTTTCCCTTGTGCTTTCCATGTCCTCTTCTTTATTTGAACCATTTACTTGCTTATTTATCATCTTCCTCTTTGTTTCAATCTTCCAATCTCTTCCTATCCATCCCTGTTTTAATCATCCATCCATTTCCAGCTGTACTTCTTCCTTTACATCCTTTGTTTCCCTCTATTCTTTCCTGTAGGTTGCTATACAAAGCTATTGATGCTAATGGAGACAACGCAGGCCCGATTTATAACTATCGAGTCGAGATTTCCATTTTCTTTATTGTTTATATTATCATCATCGCCTTCTTCATGATGAACATCTTTGTGGGCTTTGTCATCATCACCTTCCGGGCACAGGGAGAACAGGAATACAAGAACTGTGAACTTGATAAGAACCAGGTGATTACCCTATCCCACCTATACTTTTAACTCCCTCTGTCCTCCTCCTCCTCCCCTGCTGTCTCCTTTCTTCGGTTTGATAACGTTCATTTCTCAATGCCTATTTTCTAGCTTCTGAGAGGATAGAAAATAGGCATTGAGAATTCTTTCATTTTTTTTCCATCCTGTCCCCTCCTGTTTTTTGTTGTTGTGATAATGCCACTCTTTCATTGCTTTTTCTTGTCTTTCTCTGGCTGTAGCGCCAGTGTGTTGAATATGCCTTAAAGGCTCAACCTTTGCGTCGATACATCCCTAAGAACCAGTACCAGTACAAGGTGTGGTACATGGTGAACTCCACAGGCTTTGAATACATCATGTTCATATTAATCTTGCTCAACACTATCGCTCTTGCCATGCAGGTAACACATGCTGCTCTCTAGGTTTTGTTGGGTGACAGTTGTATACTAGGTGTTGTGTGAGGTCTGATCATATGGATACTGTACGTCAACTGTGGGGTCTATTCACATGTGTGCTGTGAATAGGTATTATCTTGTATGTCACGTTTGGTGTATCACTATTACGTTTCTTCACTCTAGCACTACGAGCAGTCAAAACCATTCAACTATGCCATGGACATCCTGAATATGGTATTCACCGGCCTCTTTACTGTGGAAATGGTGCTGAAAATAATTGCCTTCAAACCAAAGGTAAGGTTCAGCCCTAGACCTTGTCTCACAAAGAAGGGTCTCTAAACTCTATCCCTCAGCCCCAAAGGTTTCAGAGCTGGGCTACAGAAGATGATCTCCATCCCTCTGCTCCCAGCTGGTCAATATTCAGCTGGCAGCGGTCAGCCTTTCTTTATGTGTTGACTTCTGTTAGCTGAATTATGTTCTAATATTCACTATTTAGCACTGAATATCTGGGTCTAGGATACTTGCTGGGCGTTACCTGGGTATCGCCAGTATTCAGTGGTGGTACCCAGGTTATTTTAGGAGAGCCTTTTTGCTGTCCTAAATTATTTGGATAGTTATCCAGATTCCGCCCAGATTCACTCCCACTCCCAGTTTCACCTCAACTCCATTCTGAACTACCCCTGCACTAGCTAGAAAAATGCCACAGCAGTTAGAGTTAATATTAATAGTTGGGCTGGCCAGCATGATTTAGAGCCCCTTAAGTTTCCAGAATTAATCTCACAGAGATCTTCCCCTCTGCTGCTGAGCATGTCTCATGGGGGAAGATTTCTCAGGTTAATATTTTTCTATTTCTATGATTTCCTTGTTATTTTTAGCATTACTTTTGCGATGCTTGGAACACTTTTGATGCCCTGATTGTAGTCGGCAGTCTGGTTGATATAGCAGTGACTGAAGTGAATGTAAGTTATCATCAAACATCTTTCTTACTCTCTGCTTTCTCTGTGTGTGTGTTCTTCTCACCATTTCAAACGAATCTCTTGTCTATTTTCTCATGTTGTTTCTCCTTCTCTCTGTGTGATAATATAATATTTTTCATGACCTTTTTGTGGTTCCTGCTGCTTACCCTTGTTTCATCCTCTTCCTCAATAACATTAATCACCAATATCATCGATCAACATCAACTCCATAATTAATGAATACTCTATCTTCAATCAACATCATCAATCTTCATTAATTATCACTATCGTCATGTTATCACTGTACCTGATTTTCCTTGCTCTTAGAATGGGTGGCATGTCGGAGAGGTAATCGGATCTTCTTTCATCTTTGCAGTCTTTGTCAGAGCTAAAAATGTGTTTATAATTGTGAAGTGGGAATGTGAGATGGAGGGTCTTCTCCCTATTCTCTCAGGGGAAGTGAGAATTTTTACCCCATTCCCAATAGCACCTCTAGGTTTTCCTTTTCTTTTCTCCTTTACTGATGTCCACCATTTTTCTTTCACCGAATGCTTTACCTGAGTGATTCATAGAACTAGAGGGGCATCTCCTTCAAGGTCTACTCTTCCCAAGGCTTGAACATACCACCTCTGTGATAGGCCCAGACCCTACAAGGATTTTTCTTTTATTAATTTTGGGAGACTAAGGGCCTTCCAGAGTGGGGAAGTAGCCTAATTGTTAGTGCATCAGCCTGAAAACTAGGGGAACTGGGTTCAGTTCCTACTGTAGCTGCTTGGGACTCTGGGTGAGTTACTTAACCCTCTATTGTAATGTGACCATACGTCCTGTTTTGAATGGAACCGTCCCGTTTTTAGGTAGCCTATCCCGTTGTCCCCAAGCACAGCTTTGGGATGCTGAAATGTCCCGTTTTCAGAAAGAGAGCAACCCACTGTAACAATTTTAAAAAAAAGCGCTGTGCTTGGGGACAACGGAATGCGATTTTATAAGCAGCAGGCCCACAAGCCTTCCCAACTCCCCACCCCCATGACATCAATTCTGACATCTGAGAGGAAGTTCTGGGCCAGCGGAACTTTCTCTCCAATGTCAGAATTGACGTGGGGGGGGAGGCTTGTGGGCCCGCCGCTTGTAAAGTTGCTGCACGCAGTTGGCCTGTTTCTGTATTGGCATCGAGGAAGCAGAAAGAAATTGGCAGCAGTGGCTTGGAGAAATCGGTGGCAGTGGGGGGGGGGGGGGCAGGAAGAGAGAGAGAAAAAGAAAGAAAGGGAAGGGGGCAGGGAGAGAGAAAGAAAGAAAGGAGGGACAGGGAGAGAGAAAGAAAGAATGACATATCTACAATGTTATTACCTAAAAATTAGTAGATGTTCTGTTCTGAGAAAAAAAAAATGGTCACGTTACTCTATTGCCCCAGGTACCCATAAATAATATATAAACCACTTTGATTATAACTACTAGTGCTACTATTAATTATTTCTAGAGTGTTACCAGATGTACGTAGTCACAAAAGAGATAGTCCCTGCTCGAATGAGCTCACAATTTAATCAATCAAGACAGACAAACAGGATACCAGGGTAGGGGTTACAGTTAGTGGGGGATAGTTAACTGTTGGTTAGGGTGATGAGCAGAGGGAGAAGGTTATGAATTGAAGGTCAAAAAGATGGGCTTTCAGTCTATTTTTGAACAAGGGAAGGGGCTTAACACACGGACTCAGGTAGTCTATTCCAGGCATATGGGGCAGTGAAGTGAAAGGAAGAAAGTTGGGAATTGGCAGTAGAGGGGAAGGGTTCAAATAAAAGTAACCTATCTGAGGAATGGAGTTCTCGGGGAGGCATATAAGGAGAGACAAGAGAGGAAAAATACTGAGGGGCTGCAGAATGAACACACGTGAACATTAGTAATAGGAGTCTGAACAATATGCAAAGGCAGGCAGGGAGCCAGTGAAGTTATTTGAAGAGAGAGGTAACATGAGTGTAGCAATGTTGGCAGAAGATAAATCTTGCAGCAGGGTTTTGCACAGATTACAGGAGGGAGAGGTGATTCAGCGGGAGAGCTCAGCGAGGAAGGGGCGAATTTGGTAATGTTGGTGGAAGCTACATGCTTTAGCAGTCTGTTGGATGTGCATAGAAAATGAGAGGTTGGAGTCGAAGATGATTCCAAGATTACAGGCAGAGGAGAAAGGAATGATAACAGTATTATGTACAAAGACAGAGAATGGACAGAGCGGAAGATTTAGGAGGAAAGAGGAGCAGCTCAGTCTTGGACATGTTTAGTTTCAAGTGGTGGCTGGACATCTAGGCAGCAATGTCAGATTAACAGGTGGATACTTTTTCTTGAATAGTTGGTAAAATCTTTGGAGTGGAGAGGTAGATCTGGGAATCATCAGCATATAGGTGATATTGGAAGTCATGGGAGGAAATCAGGGCACCGAGGGAAGAGGTATAGAGGGGAAGAGGTCCTAAGACAGCATCCTGGAGTACACCAATTGCTCTCAGGATAGCAGCAGAGGAAGGTCCACTAATGCTTACACTAAAGGTGCATTGGGAGAGATAGGAGGCAAACTAGGAGAGGACAGATTTGTGGAATCCAAGCAAGGACAGCATATCGAGAAGGCAGCGATTAACAGTATAAAAAACAGCAGACAGGTCAAAAAGGATGAGGATTGAGTATTGGCCCTTGGATCTGGACAGGAGCAGATCAGGTGAAGACTTTGGTAAGGGCAGTCTCTGTAGAATATAGGAGGCAAAAGCCAGATTGTAGAGGATCAAGATGAAAAAAAATCAAGGCAGCGATGGAGGACAGCATGCTCAAGTATCTTGGATAGGAATGGAAGAAGGAGGAGCAGACGGGGTCCAGTAAGGGTTTGTTTTTAGAAGTGGCTTAACCACCACATGTTTGAAGGCCTCTGGAACTGGAAATGGATAGGCTGAGGATATGACAGATAGCAGGGATAACATTATGTGAGATGGAATCAAATAGAAGGGTGGGGATGTGGTCAGAGGGGCATGTAGTGGGCTTAGCCAAGGACAGAAGTTGTGTGGTTTCTTCTGTGATTTCAGAGAAGGAAGAAAAAAGTCAGTGGGAGTTGAAGGAGGGTCAAGAAGGTGGGACTGGAGGAGGGGAGGTGGGTCAAGAGGGGGGAGGATATGTGGGTTCCTCCCGAGTTGTGTGGGCAAAGGAAAAAGGGATGGTGGGAGATGGAAGGTCAGGAGAGTGGATGGGGAAAGTGGAGAAGGATGTGATTTTGCAGCGAATTCAAGGCCGATATTAAATCCCTTTCTCTCTAACTCCTTCTGGCTTTCTTACACAGAGTTCAGAGGACAGCTCACGCATCTCAATCACATTCTTTCGCCTCTTTCGTGTGATGCGATTAGTCAAACTGCTTAGCAAAGGGGAAGGAATACGGACTTTGCTGTGGACATTTATTAAATCTTTTCAGGTGAGTGTATATAGTTTATTATTTGTAGCTCACCTTATCCAAAGTGGAGAACTATCATACACACATAATAAAAGATATGCCACACTAAAACAAAACATATAGCTCCAGAAAAAGGAGGACGGATTGAGACATCCGGGTTTTACTTCCATTGCTTCCAATGGAAATAAAACCCAGATGTCTCATCTGTCCTCCTTACTTCCATTGCTTGCAGTGGAAGTAAAACCCGGATGTCTCAATCTGTCCTCCTTTTTCTGGAGTCATATGGCAACCCTAAATATACTGTACAATTAAATGGCCTCCTTAAAATAGTCCAACACAGTTTCCATAAACTCAAACACTTTAAAATCCTAAGTGGCAACATTCTAGAGCTCAGATTGTGATGTCATAATGCTTCATTCCACCAATACCTAAGCTCCGTCCTCATCTGCACAAGCCTCAAACACTTTAAAATCCTAAGTGGCAACATTCTAGAGCTCAGGTTGTGATGTCATAATGCCTCATTCCACCAATGCCTAAGCTCCGTCCTCATCTGCACAAGCCTCAAACACTTTAAAGTCATAAGTGGCAACATTCTAGAGCTCAGATTGTGATGTCATAATGCTTCATTCCACCAATGCCTAAGCTCCGTCCTCATCTGCACAAGCCTCAAACACTTTAAAATCCTAAGTGGCAACATTCTAGAGCTCAGATTGTGATGTCATAATGCCTCATTCCACCAATGCCTAAGCTCCGTCCTCATCTGCACAAGCCTCAAACACTTTAAAGTCATAAGTGGCAACATTCTAGAGCTCAGATTGTGAAGTCCACCAACATTACCAAAAGTCTCCTGCAGCAAATACTGCCAGAGTTGTTTCTTAAACATGATTAAATTTGTCTGCTTTTTAAAACCAACCGGTAGTTTGTTCCACTCATAAGGACCAGCCACTGAAAAAGTGCCAGTTCATGCTTTATTTAGTCTCCAGCGATGATTCTGAGGGATCATTAAATCCCCAGCTGCTCCTGAATATAATGCGCACCCTAGAATATTACACTGCAGATTAGATCTTTCAATAATTTGCAGTATCCTGGTGAAGTCCACAGTGTACCAACACCAATAATTTAAAATGGAGGGGGAAAGCAATAGGCAGCAATTTCAATTGTATGTAATATGGTGTCATATGCACTGTTTTCTTCAAACCATACAACAAACGAACAGCTGAGTTCTGCACAACTTGCAAGGCCAGGCATACAGGTGTATATAGTGATGGGAAAAAGAGTATAGATCAGTGATAAGGGGTGGGGTGGGGTGGGGAGGGGGAACCAAGGAGCATATAAAAGGAGCATGACTTAGTGAAACCGCAAGCAGTGGGGCAGCCAGGTTGGTACCAGCAAGTCACAAGTCCCTAGAAATTAATTGGGTTGATGGTAATAGGTTGATGGTGGCCAGGTACTATCCAGCAAGGCCACAGGGACCTAATAGGTGACTATTTGGGCCCTAGCCTGACTAGATTGACAGTAAGAATGGGAATGGTGGATCTTATGTGCTCACCTAATTAGGCTGATAGAACATAATGACAAAGAAAACAAAGATTGACTTGGATAAGGAGTGATATCCTAAAAGCAGTCAGCAGGTGTCAGATGGGATACATTCTGACAAAGATGGCATTTTAATGAGTCATTAAAGAGGTATATCTTATGTTACTCAAGTGGTCTGTTGCCACTAGTTTGTTTGAGCTATTTTTGGTTTTGATTGTGTTGCGATCTTGGTTTGTTATGTCACTATTTTATTTATTTCCATGAAATTTTATTAGTAGTTTAGAAAAGTTTACAGAACAAGAACCAAAAACTATATGCATTACATAATATAATACAATATATAATGGAATAACGGGAAAATTTTATTTAAAAAAATGGAAAATGGACAGGTACACTGCAAGAAATATCCGTGATCCAAGAGAGCATAGATCCATAACAAAGATAAATTAGGTAATCTACACCATAAATGCAGGTATTAGATTTCAGTAGATAAAGTTCGTAAACATAATTTTAATGGAGACTAATTCATATTCGTACTCTTCAACGTACCAAGTTTTTCCTGTTATTGCCAATTCTAATTTCTGATGATGAAGAACCAAATTGCACCAAGAGTGAACATGAAGTGATTTAGAAATTTTAGATGACTTCCAGTTGGACAGTATCATTTTTTGTGCAATGGTTAATAAAATATTTTATTATGTATCTGATCAATGTTTAAAAAAATGATCTAAGCAGGCAAGAAAGGCTCCTACCCACTTAAATTACGTTCTGCAGACTGGCTGGCAATACTCATAAGAACATAAGCAATGCCTCCGCTGGGTCAGACCCGAGGTCCATCGTGCCCAGCAGTCTGCGCACTGCTGCTGAATTTCAGCTCTAACTGGTCATTTTTGAAGTGGGACGGAGAAGGGTGTTTTAAGGACAGAGCAGGGGATGAGCTGACAATATTCAATGCTGGCAGCCACATAGCATAAATAGCTGTCCTAACTTTGGTCGTTTGCCACTCAGTTGTCAGCATTGAATACTAGACAGTGCCTACATAGCTTCCAGGCACCGGCCTGTAGCAGACAGCATGGAAAATCCATTGTTCTTGTACTTGGACTTCCAGAAAGCGTTCGACAAGGTTCCACACGCAAGGCTTCTGAAGAAACTACAAAGCCATGGAATAGAAGGAGATATACTAAGATGGATAGGCAAATGGCTGGAAAACAGATTGCAGAGAGTGGGCATAAATGGGAAGTTTTCGGACTGGGAAAAGGTGATGAGCGGTGTACCCCAGGGTTCGGTCCTTGGGCCCATCTTGTTCAATATCTTCATAAACGACCTGGAAGAAGAAACAACAAGTAATTTAATCAAGTTTGCAGACGACACAAAACTGTGTAGGGCAGTTGGGTCACAAAAGGACAGAGAAGAACTCCAGAGAGATTTGAACCAGCTAGAGAAATGGGCAGAAAAATGGCAGTTGAAGTTCAACATAGACAAATGCAAAGTGATGCACCTGGGTAAGAAAAACAAGGAACATGAATATAAAATGTTAGGTGTAACATTGGGCAAGAGCAAACAAGAAAGGGACCTGGGGGTACTGATAGACAGGACCCTGAAGCCATCAGCACAATGTGCAGAGGCAGCAAAGAAAGCAAACAGGATGTTGGGCATGATAAAGAAGGGGATCACGAGTAGATCGGAGGACATCATAATGCCGCTTTACAGAGCAATGGTCAGACCACACTTGGAATACTGTGTCCAACACTGGTCTCCCTACCTAAAGAAGGATATAACCCTGCTGGAGAGGGTGCAAAGACGAGCCACGAAGCTAGTTACAGGTATCAAGAACTTGAGCTACAAAGAACGCCTCAGAAAACTGGGATTGTTCACCCTCGAGAAGAGAAGACTGCGAGGGGACATGATAGAGACTTTTAAAATATTAAAAGGATTCGACAAAATAGAGCAAGAAACATCGTTATTCACATTGTCCAATGTGACTCGGACAAGAGGTCATGGATTGAAGCTGAGGGGCACCAGGCCAAGGACAAATATCAGGAAATTCTGCTTCGCACAACGAGTGGTGGACGCTTGGAACGCACTCCCAGAGGAGGTCGTGATGGAGACCACCATTCCGGGATTCAAGGGCAAGTTGGATGCACACCTTCTCGCAAATCACATTGAGGGATACGAGTAAACAAGGTTTCTCAACAGGGAACAGTCGCCGGACTGGATGGACCTAGAGTCTGATCCGGCGAAGCCATTTCTTATGTTCTTATGTTATGTTCAATCCCACTTTATTCTGGGACCAGTGGGTTACTTCCTTCTAACTTCCAGGATTTTGTAGGAAGCTTCAAACTTTAGAGACTTAAACCCCTCCCTCTCATACCTCATCACTGTGCCAGTGCCTCAGTTCCTCAGTCTTTCTTCCTACAAGTCAGACTGTAGGAGCTTGTCTTTTCTGCTCGTGTTTTATTATGTGTAACTTCAGTCTTTGCGTTCGTGGTTTTTGCCCTCGTGCTGCGGAGGTTCCCTATGGAGACAGCTCCAACTGCGGGAGATCACAAACATTTGGAAAAAGTCTGTTTCTGGAGGGTTTCCTGCTTGTCAGAAAGCCTTCTGGACAGCCTGCACATCAGATTGGGGCTCAGGGACCATTCCCTTGGGAGCTGGCTCACCCCAGGTTCGCCCGATAGTGGGTCGAGCGCAGGCTGCATGGTTCCATGGAGGTGCACCCGGGATCAGAGCTAGGCTGCACTGTGCGGCATGTCCAAGGGTTGTGAAGGTGACTGGCTGTGGAAGTCAGGCCAGTGGGCAATCAGAAGATTCAAAGTTCAGTTTACCAGATCTCCCTGTGAGCTGCTTTAGCTCCATCTGCAGTGTTTTCCTGTCAGTACATGTTTCTGAGCTTGTATTAGATTTTTTTTTTTTTTTTTTTTTTGGGGGGGGGGTCTTTAAAAAGGGGTTTTAGGTGATTTCCCTGCGTGACCTGCCCCACTAACCCCTAAACTCCTCAAATTGCTATTTTTGAGAGTTCTCTGTGGTTTTCCTGGGCTATTTTTAGTCAAAATAGGCCTTTAGTGGCCATCTTGAATTTTTTCAGATTTGATTTTAAAGATATTTCTTATACTTGCTAGTTTCATTTTTGAAAGAAAACAACATAGATGACCTCCCCAGGGCAGGAAGTCATAGATTCATGCCTTATTTGCAGTGGATGGCTGTCGGATGTGCAGCCGAATTCCACTTGCACTGCAGCCCATGAGGGGTGAGAGACTTGTCCAGATTCGCTACCTTCAACCTCCATGGAGGGTCTTCTAGTGCCTTCAGACTCCCATGAAAATGGCATCGGGGGCCCTGGCAAGCAATGCTAGGGCGAAACCTGGTAAATCCTGCAAACAGTCCCCAACTGGAGCACAGGGCCTGTCTCCCACCACAGAAGATGGGTTTTCCCCAGATTTTGTTGATACGCTTTGTCAGGCATAATTGAAGGAAAAAAACCCCAGTCTCTGCCTGTTTCCCTTCTGCCAGCCCCAGCACAGGCACAGAGTCCCCTGCGACTGTAGTCCAGGGTCTTTCCTCTTGCTTCCCCTAGGGGGTGCCGGCAGGTACGCAGATAATGCCCGCGGTTGCACCAGATTCACTTTCCATACCTCTGCTTTTGCAGGAGAGCGCTGCAGTAGCCACAGCTGTGGCAAATCTGGCGATTCTCTAGGATCTGGATCACTGCGGAGCCCCTGTTTTGGGAGAGGATCCCCAAGTGCGCAGATTTTTCAAGCACGTGCTTATTGTGGATTTGGTCTTTGAATCTCTACAGGCATTAAAGCTGTAGTCTGAGCTGCCTGTCACATCTTTCCTGATCACCGTGACCTCTTTTGGATTCATACAGACATTGAAGAGACTCCTGAGGGTCCCTTGCACTGTGCACATGCTGTGGAGTGGCTTTATTCCCTGGTGGATGCCTTTAACAAAGCTTTGATTCCCCAATGGTGGATTCCTCGATGACACAGGTCACCAAGCGCACTTCTCTCACCAGTGTGGATTTTGTCCTTCAGCATCTGTTTGATTGGCAGCCACTGGTGTTCAGGCAGTTTGGGCCTCTTCTTTGTGGTTCGGGCATGCCATTCCAAACTGCACCATGATCCTGACACTGTGGTGCTTAGTAACTTGGATTTTATAATATCGGGAGTGGATTATATGGCTAATGCCTTGTATGACATTTTGATCCGGCAGTAGGCTGGCAATTCTTCTTCTAAACCAACCCTTCAAGAGACAGTTGTTGTCCAGCCAGGGTCCAGATGACCTTATAGCCAATATGCAGGATCGCAGGCCCAAGTCGCTTCCTGTGAATAGATCCCACTCTTCCAGGGGTTCGGGGCAACTTAAATTTCATACCTTCAGGCTCTTCCAAGGGACAATGTTCCTCTTCATCTGCCAGATGGCACTTCGGTGGGTCTCGACATCAGCCATCTATGTATGGGGAGTTATCCGGCAGCTTCTGCAAAAGAAACAGTTCTAACCCCAGGCCGGTGTCTCCTCCCTCACACATCGGAGGGCGGTTGTCGACCTTTTTGGCAGAATGGCAGGCCATTACCTCTGACCGCTGGGACCTGGAGGTTCTCAGGGATGGCTACAAACTGAAGTTTCTCTGTCCTCTGACCGAGTATTTTCTGCATTCACCTGCAGGCCACCCCGAGAAGGTGGTTCGGGTGCAGGCCACAGTCCACAGACTTCCAGATATAACAGCCATAGAACCCATACCAGAGGGCTCTGGGAGATACTTGATATATTTCATTGTTCCAAAGGAAGGATCCGATGATTGGAGACTGACTCTGGACCTCAAGGTGGTCAATGCGGCGCTGAAAGTGCCTTGCTTCTGCATGAAGATAGTGTGTTCAGTGATAGCATCAGTGGCGCCAAGGGAGTTTCTAGCCTCTCTGGATCTGATGCAGGTGTATCTCCACATTCCCATTTTCCCAGACCACCAGCAGTATCTGCAGTTCCATGTCTTGGGGCAACATTTCCAGTTTGCGGCAATGTCCTTTGGATTGGCAATGGCAACCAGGACCTTCACCAAAGTGATGGTGGTGGTTCATCTTTGTACCCTAGGAGTCCTGGTTCATCCGTATCTGGACAAGTGGTTGATCAGAGCTCCCTTGTTCATCAGGTGATACAGTTGCTGCAGCACTTGGGCTGGGTGATCAATTTCAGGAAAAGTCACCTCAAGCTGATGCAGGATTTGGAATACCTGGGAGTTTGATTTCATACTGGATAGAAAAAAAATGTTCCTACCTGTGTCCCATCAGGAGATACTTCAACAACTTGTCAGGGACCTTCTGGCAACTCCAGTCCAGATGGCATGGCAGTACCTCCAGGTTCTGAGGACCATGCTGTCAACAATCGATGTGGTCTCTTAGGCCAGAGCTACAGCCTGTCTGTGTCCACTGCAGGATGCTTGGCTTTCACGCTGGAATCCCCAATGGGACCCATTACATGCACCCCTGCTCTGGTCAACTGTGGCATGGAACTGTCTTGTATGGTGGTTGCGACTCCTCTCGCTTTCCAGGGTCACTTTTCTGGATCTCGTATTGGGTGATTCTGTCTGCAGATGAGAGTCTCAAAGGCTGGGGAATGGTGTGTATGACCGTCCTTGTTCAGGATCAGTGGGCACCCTCAGAGCACAAGTGGTCACTCGCTTGCCTGGAGCTCCAGGCATTCAGCTGGCTCTTATCTACTTCGAGGGTCATTTCCGTCATTGATCTGTCTGTGTCTTCTCGGACAATGTCACAGCAGTAACTTACATCAATTGGCAAGGGGCATGAGGAATTCCTGAGTGTAGAGACTCAGCTTCTCTTCTGGTGAGTAGAGATACACCTTGTGATGCTGTCAGCGGTGCACGTAGCAGGAGTGTACAACATTCGAGCAGATTTTCTTAGTCATCCGATGCTGGACGCCAGAGAATGGTCACCAAAGAGCATTCGAGTATATAGTAGATCATTGGGGGTGCCTCCTTGTTCAACCTCATGGTGACAGCAGCCAACAAGAAGGCTGAGCGATTATTCAGTCATTGTTACAAGGCTGGCAACGAAAGCCTGGATGCTCTGTTTCAGCCCTGGCCATGGGAATGTCTCCTCAATGTCTTCCCTCCATAGCCAATAATAGGGTGTCTGGTGTATCAGATAGCGGTCCATGAGGGTCCAGTGATTCGGTTGCACCCAATTGGCCAAGGCGGCCGTGGTAGGCTGACTTGGTTCAGCTCCAACAGGACCGGGGGGCTCTGGCTATGTTGTCATACTCGCCTTCTCACTCAAGGTTTGATTGCGATGCAGGATCCAGACTGCTTTGTTCTTATGGCTCTTGGTCTTACGGCTCTTGAGTATGCGGCCTTAACTAGCCGGGGCTATTCTTCGGCTGTGAGTGCCACATTACTTCACAGCAAAAGGAAGTCCACAGTGGCAGTCTATGCAAAGGCTTGGAGGTGTTTACCAGGCCTAGTGTGCCCTGAGACAGGTGGACCCATCTCCGCATCAATTCCTTGGGTCCTGGAGTTTCTGCAGGATGGCCTGAAAAGGGCCTAGTGGTAGCTTTGCTCCGGGTTCAGATTGCCGATCTTTCGTGTATGGGCCCTCCTTCTTTGCGGGGCTCATTGGTGGCTCATCCAGATGTAGCTCGTTCTCTATGCAGCACTCTGTGATTTAGGCCTCCCGTGCGCCTTCCCTGTCTGACCTAGAACCTTAATCTGGTCCTTCGTTCTCTGGCTCGTCTGCCGTATGAGTCTCTGGAGCAGGCATCTCTGCTGGATCTCACAATCAAGACGGTCTTCCTGGTGGCTATTACCTCAGCCCATAGGGTTTCGGAGTTTCAGGCCCTCTCCTGCAGGGATCCTGTTCTGCGTATTATGGATTCCACTGTGATTCTGTGCACTGATCCTTCTTTTCTTCTGAAAGTGGTCTCCGCTTTCCATGTGAATCAGGAAGTCCGACTTCCTGCTTTTGCTTCCTCTGATTCAAGGGAGCAGGACCGGCTATTGTGGTCCTTGGATGTGCACAGGATTTTGTTGCGGTATCTGGAGGTCACCAACGAGTTTTGCTTTTCTGACCACCTGTTTGTTCTGGCAGGTCCTGCCTGCAAAGGTAGGCCGGCTTCTAAGGCCACCATTTCTAGGTGGATTTGGATGGCCATTCCCATAGCTTACATGGTGGCTGGAAAGAAGCCCCCCTCGCAGTGCGGGCTGATTTGACCAGAGGTCTTTCATCCTCTTAGGCATCGTCATCGGTTGTTTCTCTGGACAAGATTTGCACGGTCACTACCTGGTCTTCCACGTTTTACAGGATCAATGTGGCGGCTAAGCAGGATGCTGTTTTTGGTGCCTCTGTTTTGGCAGCGGGCTTATCAGTCCCACCCTGAATTCTCAGGACTGCTCTGTTACATCCCACTGGTCCCAGAATAAAGTAGGATTGTACGAGAATGAAAGATTAAGTACTGGTATACTGGATTTCAGTTTTCTGACCAGCCATCAGTGCCATCAGAATGGGTTTAGCACTTAGATTGGGGTGTCCCTGGTTCAGGTGTCCCCTTCTGACAGTACAGACTGTGTCTCCCTATAGCACTTTTTTTTTGTCATTCAGGTTTCTAATGTTACATAACCTGTTCGCTCGTTTTTCATTGTTGCTGTTTTGCATTTGTTGTTACGAGCAGAATTGATTTATTTGCTGGGGAGTTTCCCCTTTCCCTCTCTCTCTTGTTTTTATCCTCTACAGATGTTTCTGGCTGCTTTAAGACTGACTGAGGACCTGAGGCACTGGCACATTGATGAAGTATGAGGGAGAGGGGTTTAAGTCTCTAAAATTTGAGGTTTCCTACAAAGTCCTGGCGGGTAGACAGAAATAACCTACTGATCCCAGAATAAAGTGCGGATTTACAAGAAAGAAGATTAACAAAGGTAAGAACCCAATCTTTCATTGTGGGGGCCTGCTAACCACAAAACACTTTTTAGGGTAGACATTAACCAGGGTGGATAAAAGTCAATGGGTTTTTTTTAATCAAATTTTTTAAAATTTAAATAAGATTTTTATAAATAAAGGCCCTCTTACCCTGCCTTCTCTTTATCTTTGGATGCAGAAAAGGCATTTGATCGGGTAGAATGGACCTTTATGTATCAAGCAATGGATTGGTTTGATATGGATTCTGGATTTATTCAAATGATCAAAGCGTAGTATAGCTCCCCTTCTGCTAGATTATATATAAATAATACATTTTCAGAAGTTTTTCGTCTGGAGAGGGGAGTTAGACAGGGCTGTCCTTTATCTCCTCTGCTGTTTGATATTGTACTGAAACCCTTGTTACTGGCTATTCAACAAGTAGAGGAGATTCAAGGTATTCCTCATAGAGGTCGGGAATACAAAGTATCTGCATATGCAGATGATATTTTACTTCATTTGAGGAATCCTGAAAATACCATTCCACATTTGCTGATTTTGATTGAAAAATTTGGAAAATTCTCAGGATACAGAATAAATTGGAGTAAATCGGAAATTCTTCTGCTTAATGTACATTGTCAAAAAGGCCTATTTGATGTAATGTAATGTAATTTATTTCTTATATACCGCTACATCCGTTAGGTTCTAAGCGGTTTACAGAAAATATACATTAAGATTAGAAATAAGAAAGGTACTTGAAAAATTCCCTTACTGTCCCGAAGGCTCACAATCTAACTAAAGTACCTGGAGGGTAATAGAGAAGTGAAAAGTAGAGTTAGAGGAAAAATAAAAATAAAATAAACATTTTAACAAGACAGCATTTATCTAAATACTTTGGAAGGTAGAAGAGAGGAGAGAAAGGAATAGAAGCAGAAGGGGGAGCCGTTGAACAGTAGAATTCTGGAGAAATTTAAATGATAGAAATAGAACAAAACAAAGACAAAAGGCAAAACAATAGATAAGATTAAAGATAAATCATAAGCTGGAAAGAAAAATAAAATAAAACTTTGTCTTCAATCCACGGTTTCAGCGTCACATTCCTGGCAGGTTCGGGTCTGTGGGTTCTTGGTGGTTGCGGATGGACCCGCTGCTGCTTAGGTGTAAAAGCAGTTGTTTTCCCAATGCTGCTGATATTTAAAAGCAAACCGACTCTATAATGGTAACTCAACCAACGAGGAGGACCCGTTGTGTTAAAATTCAGCTCAGAGGTATAAAACTCTAAAGAGGAGGAGGTAACCCCCTCTTAGGAAAAAGAGTTTATTTTCCAATCATTGCTTCATAACAAACGAGTCCAACTCAAAGGTTTGAATGATTGTAAGGTATATATGTCTTGCTAATGATGCAATATGCATTCAAAACATTTTTCAAAAGATAATCAGAATTTCTGCATTCAGGTAAGCACTAAACAATTTTTGCATTCATATAGTAAATGCTCAAAAAAGGTACTTGTCAGGGTCCCGACGTGGCCCCGTTTCGGTGTCTACTTCAGGAGACCCCGTCTGGCTGATTAGCTTGCTTACAAATTGACAACCATGTAACATTTGAAAAAAGATCGTTCAGCAGATGAAAAAATTCATCTGCTGAACGATCTTTTTTCAAATGTTACATGGTTGTCAATTTGTAAGCAAGCTAATCAGCCAGACGGGGTCTCCTGAAGTAGACACCGAAACGGGGCCACGTCGGGACCCTGACAAGTACCTTTTTTGAGCATTTACTATATGAATGCAAAAATTGTTTAGTGCTTACCTGAATGCAGAAATTCTGATTATCTTTTGAAAAATGTTTTGAATGCATATTGCATCATTAGCAAGACATATATACCTTACAATCATTCAAACCTTTGAGTTGGACTCGTTTGTTATGAAGCAATGATTGGAAAATAAACTCTTTTTCCTAAGAGGGGGTTACCTCCTCCTCTTTAGAGTTTTATACCTCTGAGCTGAATTTTAACACAACGGGTCCTCCTCGTTGGTTGAGTTACCATTATAGAGTCGGTTTGTTTTTGTTTACACAGTATCTTTTCTGACTCTTAGTTTTGTTACATTGTCCCTGTTGATAGTGGATATTTAAAAGCAGGCAGATTGATCTCTCCAACAAATTGTATGGTGAAGAGCATATACGTCTGGCTGGATTGGGATAAAAGCTCTCGATAGTGGCGGCTGGTTTTGGTGCTGCTTAGGTGTAAAAGCTGTTGATCTCCTTCTTCTGATGATATTTAAAAGCAAGCATATTGATTTTTCCAACGGAATGCTGGGGGAAGAGCTTACTTGTCTGGCTGGATCAGGGCAAAGGGCTCTCGGTAGTGGTGGCTGGTCCTGTTGCTGCTTAGGTGTAAAAAACAGTTGATCTTCCTAGTGGACTGCAGGGGGAGGTGGAGCTCACACCCTTGGCTGGATCGGGTCTGTGGGCTCTTGGTAGTTGTGGATAGTTCCGCTGCTGCTGAGGTGTAAAAGCAGTTGATTTCCCACTGTTGCTGATATTTAAAAGCAGGTAGATTGATCTCTCCAATGGACTGCAGAGGGAGGAGCTCACATGCCTGGCTGGATCGGGTCTGTGGGCTCTTGGTAGTTGTGGATAGTTCCGCTGCTGCTGAGGTGTAAAAGCAGTTGATTTCCCACTGTTGCTGATATTTAAAAGCAGGTAGATTGATCTCTCCAATGGACTGCAGAGGGAGGAGCTCACATGCCTGGCTGGATCGGGGCAAAGGGCTCTTGGTATTGGTGGCTGGTCCTGCTGCTGCTTAGGTGTAAAAGCAGTTGATTTTCCTAGCGGACTGCAGGGAGGGTGGAGCTCATATTTTTGCAGGATCGGGACTGTGGGTTTTTGGTGGGTTGGTCCCATTGCTGCTTAGGTGTAAAAGCAATTGATCTCCCACTGCTGCTGATATTTAAAAGCAGGCAGATTGTCCAGGGAGAGGAGCTCTGCACTCAAACTGCCATCCTCCTCGCCTCCAAGATCCATTTTCTATGGAAAGAAGAGGGTATAAAATATTTAGGAATTTGGATTTATAAAACATTAGAAGAGACAATGAGAGTAAATGAAAAATCATTATTACAGAAGGTTACAGAAATGTGTGAGCAATGGAACCCATTACATTTGTCTTGGTGGGGGAGAATCCAAACTGTTAAAATGATGATATTGCCTGTGGTTTGTTACAAAATGGGAATGCTGCCAATTTATTTTCAAGAGTCTTTTTATAAGAAATTGAATAGTATCCTTATAAAGTTTGGATGGGCAAAATTCCTAGAATCGCCTTAGTGTCTTTACAAAAACCGATTGTGGAGGGAGGGGTTAATTTCCCAAATTTTTATAGGTATCATCAGGCCTATATTCTGCGTCAGGCTATGTATTGAATCCTACCTGAGCTCATGGAACATCTTCCGGACTGGTTGTTTTTGGAATGAAAAATTATGTCCCCAATGCAGTTGTCTCATGTATTGGATATAAAGCTTCCTAGTTATGTTAAAAATAATACTATTATTTTGGATACTTGGAAGACTTTAAGATGTATAAATAAGTTAACAGAAATTCCTGTAGAACAGTCTTTATGTCAATCCTTATGGCTGAACTCCAAGATACAAATAGGCGGATCTAAAATTGCTTGGAAAGAATGGATGCAGGCGGGTATAAGAACATTAGAAGATGTAATATCTTTTGGTATTTCTAAATTTCAGTTTTATAATTGGGTGCAATTAAGGCAGGCCATTCGGAAAGGGTTCCTTTGTTTTCAGGCAGATATGATGGGTCATCAGGCCGCCAGGTGGTATAAATTGATATCTGATTTTATGAATAAGAAACCTAAAAATGCTCTTAGAGATATTTGGAGCATCGAGATTGGACAGTAGATTTTTGCATTTCGATAGCCACGTATTTGGTCTTGGAGGATGAGGTGTACAGTGTCAGCATCTATGAGACAAACATGTTTTTTTGTTGTTGCATCGTTCTTTTTGGACCCCAGTTAGATTAAATAACTTGGATAACTCTAAGTCTAATAGATGTTGGCACTGTCATCTAGATATAGGTACATTGCATCATTTACTATTTTATTGTCCTAGGATACTGATTTTTGGGAAATCGATTTGGGGACATATTAATAATATCTTAGAATCTAAAATCCCTTTATCTTATGAAGTAGTTATTTGTGGAACTGTGTTGCATATTAAGGATCCGTTAGATAAATATAAAGGTCGACTGTTCCTAATTATGACAGGTACTGCTGTACAGTTGATCATGCATAATTGGAAAAATTGGGACCGTCTTAACTTTACATTCTGGTGGGCAAATTTATGCTTGATATACAGATATGAAAAAATGATTGCAGAATTGTTAGGAAATATAAAAATTTTCAAGTTAATATGGGGTCTATTGACGTCTTTTGTTGATTTATTGTAGATTTGATTTTTATTGATATATTATGTGCACATTCAGGGGGAGGGAGGGAGGGTGGATTTATTTTTAAATGATTCTCTGAATTCTTGTAAAATTAATGTATGGATTTCTTTGTTAGTGCTTATTATCTCTTATGGATATGAAATGTATATCATAATGAGCTTTTTGAAGATTTGATTATTAAATTAAAAATTTATAATAGTTATAGGATAGGGTGGGGGGAGGGATATAGATTGATTTGTTTCTTGAAAGAGTATTAAGTGATGTCTTAAATATAAAATGTATTTAATTTGTGTTGCACTTATTGAAAATGTTGAAAATGAATAAAGAATTAAAAATAAATAAATAAATAAATAAAGGCCCTCTTTTACTAAGCCACAGTAGAATTTTGTACCGCAGCCCAGGGTGCTAAAATCTCTGATGCTGCTACGATGTTCATAGGAATTCTATTGGTGTCGGAACATTTAGCTCTCCAGGCTGCAGTAGAAACTGTTTTTGTGGCTTAGTAAAAGGGGAGAAGGGGGGGAATGTTTTTCTGAGGAAAAAATCCATGTAATGATAGTTTTCTATATAAGATACATTATAGTCCAAAAGTTATTCATCATGAAATAAAGATTAGTTTTTCATCATGTAGCATGAGACTGTATATTCATGCAATGTTTAATTTTTTGGGGGTAAATGAATTCCATTAATCCATTCATAATGTCATGGGCAAGTTTTCTTTCTAGAAGATATTATCACAGATGCTTGGTTTTGCATTTCTGAAAACTGTGAATTTGTGCCTACAGAGATAACATGCTTCTTCTTCACAGCAAAAATCTTTTCATGGGAAACTATGATTTAAATCAAGTCCACCTTGGACATAACCTTCTATTTTAGAAGTCTAACCGTGCAAGAGGTTTTTAGAGCAGGCCGGTGCACTGAATGCTTTGCACTGCTCTGACGCTCAAAGGAACTCTATGACTGTCGGAGCAGTGCAGAGCATTCAGTGTGCCAGCTGGTACTATAAATCTCTTGCACAGTTTTGTAAAAGGGGGAGTATGTTAGGAATTTCCCCCTATTTTATAATGCCGCGTTAGGCTTTTTTATTACTGGCCACGGCAGGATTATCTCCAGTTCTTATAGAATGCCTATGAGCGACGAAACTAATACTGCCATGGTCGGCAATATAAAAGCCTAACGCATATTCATAAAAGGAGGGGGGTGGGGTTAGTCTGTTTTGATTTTGCACAGTATGTTTACCTTTGTAGCAATAATGCTGATTGTAACCTGCCTCAAACTCCACTTGGCGAGGATTTGGCAGGATATAAGATTACATATAAAGCACAGTTACTTACCGTAACAGGTGTTATCCAGGGACAGCAGGCAGATATTCTTGACTGATGGGTGACGGCACCGACGGAGCCCCGGTACGGACAATTTTAGAGTGATTGCACTCTAAGAACTTGGAAAGTTCTAGCAGGCCGCACCGCGCACGCGCGAGTGCCTTCCCGCCCGACGGAGGCGCGCAGTCCCCAGTTAGGATAAGCCAGCTAAGAAGCCAACCCGGGGAGGTGGGTGGGACGCAAGAATATCTGCCTGCTGTCCCTGGATAACACCTGTTACGGTAAGTAACTGTGCTTTATCCCAGGACAAGCAGGCAGCATATTCTTGACTGATGGGTGACCTCCAAGCTAACAAAAAGAGGGATGGAGGGAAGGTTGGCCATTAGGAAAACAAATTTTGCAAAACAGATTGGTTGAAGTGTCCATCCCGTCTGGAGAAAGCATCCAGACAATAATGCGATGTAAAAGTATGAACTGAGGACCAAGTAGCAGCCTTGCAGATTTCCTCAATAGGAGTTGAACGGAGGAAAGCTACAGATGCTGCCATAGCTCGAACTCTATGGGCAGTGACAGAACCTTCCAGTGTCAGTCCGGCCTGAGCATAACAGAATGAAATGCACGCTGCAAGCCAATTTGACAGCGTACGTTTAGAAACAGGACGTCCCAATTTATTCGGATCAAAGGACAGGAAGAGTTGGGGTGATGATCTGTGGGGCTTAGTACGGTCTAAATAGTAAGCCAAAGCCCGCTTACAGTCCAAAGTATGCAGAGCCTGTTCTCCAGAATGAGAGTGAGGTTTCGGAAAGAAGACAGGCAGAACAATAGATTGGTTGAGATGGAATTCAGAGACAACCTTAGGGAGAAACTTTGGATGAGTACGTAGAACCACCTTGTCATGATGAAAGACTGTAAAAGGTGGATCAGCAACTAGTGCATGTAGCTCACTGACCCTCCTGGCAGAGGTAAGAGCAATAAGGAAAAGTACCTTCCAAGTGAGAAACTTGAAAGGAGTGGTAGCCAAAGGTTCAAATGGAGGCTTCATTAATGCGGAAAGAACCACATTGAGATCCCAGATTACAGGAGGGGCTTTGAGAGGCGGTTTCACATTAAAAAGACCCCGCATGAATCTGGACACCAAGGGGTGAGCCGAGAGAAGTTTTCCATGAACTGGCTCATGAAAAGCCGCAATAGCGCTGAGGTGGACTCTGATGGAAGTAGACTTGAGGCCAGAGTCAGACAAAGAAAGAAGATAATCCAACAAGGTCTCCACTGCAAGGGAAGTGGGATCATGATGATGAAGAAGACACCAGGAAGAAAACCATGTCCACTTCTGATGGTAACATTGTAGAGTGGCCGGTTTCCTGGAGGCATCCAGAATGGAACGAACGGGCTGAGACAAAAGAGTATCATGAGAGGTCAGCCCGAGAGAAACCAAGCTGTCAGGTGCAGAGACTGAAGGTTGGGATGCAGAAGAGTCTCCTGATGTTGTGTAAGCAAAGAAGGAAACAGTGGAAGAAGAAAAGGCTCCCTGGAACTGAGTTGAAGTAGAAGGGAGAACCAATGTTGCCTGGGCCACCGTGGAGCAATCAGAATCATGGTGGCTCGTTCCCTCTTGAGCTTGAACAAGGTTCTTAACATGAGAGGCAGAGGAGGGAAAGCGTACAGGAACAGATTGGACCAATCGAGGAGAAATGCATCCGCTGCCAGACGGTGAGGAGAGTAGAGTTTGGAGCAGAATAGGGGCAGCTGATGATTGTGAGGAGCTGCAAAGAGGTCTATCTGAGGAGTGCCCCACTGAGCGAAGATGGACTGTAGAGTTATAGGATTGAGTGTCCACTCGTGAGGTTGGAGAATTCTTCTGAGCTTGTCCGCTAAGGAATTCTGTTCTCCCTGAATGTAAATAGCTTTCAGGAATAGTTGGTGATCTGTGGCCCAAGTCCAAATTTTTTGGGCTTTCTGGCACAAGAGGCGAGAGCCTGTCCCACCCTGCTTGTTGATGTAGTACATCGCAACTTGATTGTCTGTGCACAGCAGGAGGACTTGAGGAAAGAGAAGATGTTGGAAGGCCTTGAGGGCATAAAACATCGCTCTGAGTTCCAGGAAATTGATGTGATGCTTCATCTCCTGGGCTGTCCAAAGTCCTTGAGTTTGGAACTCGTTCAAATGAGCTCCCCAGGCATAAGGGGAGGTGTCGGTGGTGATGATAAGTTGATGAGGAGGTAGATGGAACAGAAGACCTCTGGAGAGATTCGAGGATATCAACCACCATTGTAGAGACTGACGAAGAGATGATGTCACAGATATGTGACGTGAGCAAGGATCCGTTGCTTGGGACCACTGGGTAGCTAGGGTCCACTGAGGAGTGCGCAGGTGAAGACGTGCGAAGGGTGTGACATGCACTGTGGAGGCCATGTGACCCAAGAGTATCATCATTTGCTTGGCAGAGATGGAACTTTGTGGGAGTACCTGCTGACATAGAGAGTGAAGAGTTTGAAGACGGTTGGACGGTAGGAACGCTCTCATGAGGACTGTATCCAGCATCGCTCCAATGAATTGAAGTCTCTGAGTGGGGATGAGATGAGATTTGAGAAGATTGATCTCGAACCCCAGAAGTTGTAGAAACAGTATGGTTTGGTTGGTGGTCAGGAGCACTGTCGGAGATGAATTGGCCTTGATTAACCAATCGTCCAAGTAAGGGAAGACCTGAAGGTGGTGAGAGCGTAGAAAAGCAGCCACCACAATCAGACATTTGGTGAACACTCTCGGAGAGGAGGCAAGACCGAAGGGCAGCACCTTGTATTGGTAATGACAATGATTGATCATGAAGCGGAGGTACTGTCTGGAGGCCAGATTGACGGGTACATGAGTGTATGCCTCTTTGAGATCGAGGGAGCATAGCCAGTCGCCTTGATGGAGAAGAGGATAAAGAGTTGACAGAGAAAGCATCTTGAATTTCTCCTTGACCAAGCATTTGTTGAGATCGCGAAGATCTAGTATGGGTCTGAGATCCCCTGTTTTTTTGGGAACCAGAAAATAACGGGAGTAGAATCCCTGCCCCTTCTGATCTAGAGGAACGTCCTCTATGGCGTTCAGAAGGAGGAGGGATTGAACCTCCTGAAGAAGGAGAGGAGACTGAGAGGTGTTCAAAGCAGACTCTCTTGGCAGACTTTGTGCAGAAAGTGTCTGAAAGTTGAGAGAGTAGCCGTGGCGGATGATGTTGAGGACCCACTGATCCGATGTGATGTTCTCCCAACGGCTGATGTAACAAGAAAGACGTCCTCCTATGGGTCGAGGGAGATGGGTAGATGGTGGAATACTGGCTATGCTTTGGAGAACCACGTCAAAAGGGTTGGGTAGACTTTTGTGGTGGAGGAGGCTTCACCTGTTGCTGCTGGGCTAGCCTAGCAGGTTGTCGCTGTTGTTGGCGCTGACGTCTAGGCTGTTGAGTAGCCAGTGGCAAGGGACGAGCAGCATAGCGGCGCTGGTAGGCGGATTGTTGGCGAAAAGGCCGAGCAGGTGGAGTCTTTTTCTTAGTCTTCAGGAGAGTATCCCACCGAGTCTCATGGGCAGACAGTTTTTGTGTAGTGGAATCCATGGACTCTCCAAAGAGCTCATCACCTAAACAGGGAGCATTTGCTAGGCGGTCCTGATGATTTACATCGAGCTCTGAGACTCTGAGCCAAGCCAACTGACGCATGGCAACAGACATAGCCTTGGCCCTAGAGGTCAACTCAAAAGTGTCATAAATTGGCCTAACTAGGAATTTTCGTAACTGGAGAAGAGAAGAAGAACAGGCATGAAAAGCAGATTTTTTGCGGTCAGGAAGGTACTTTTCAAACGCAGCCATGTTTTGTATGAGGTGCTTTAAATAAAAGGAAAAATGAAAAGCATAATTCCCTGACCTATTGGCTAACATGGCATTTTGATATAAACGTTTGCCAAATTTGTCCATGGCCTTTCCTTCTCTGCCAGGAGGGACTGAGGCATACACACTAGCTCCCGCTGATTTCTTAAGAGTGGATTCTACCAAAAGAGACTCATGCGGGAGCTGAGGTTTGTCAAAACCAGGAATGGGGATAACTTTGTACAAGGAGTCCAATTTACGAGGAGCTCCTGGTACAGTCAGGGGAGTCTCCAGATTTTTATAAAAGGTCTCCCGTAAGATGTCATGGAGAGGAAGTTTGAGAAATTCCCTTGGAGGCTGGTCAAAGTCCAGAGCATCAAGGAATGCCTTGGATTTCTTAGACTCAGCCTCCAAGGGAATAGAAAGAGATTCACACATCTCTTTTAAGAAAGAGGTAAAGGATGTGGAATCCTGTTTAGAAGAGGGATCTGCAACAAGTTGATCTTCTTCCTCAGAGGAACACTCACCCTCGGACAGAAAGGGCTCTTCGGAGTCACCCCACAAATCAGGGTCCCTAATATGAGAGCTACGGTCTCGAGACTCCGGGGTGGAGGGTTCCAGGTGTCGGGATTTGCGCGCCGACTTACCCGACCTCATAGACACGGTACCGGGAGATGTTACATGCTGCGTCGGCACCGAAGTCTGCACCGCCTGGTGTTGAGCTCTCGGTTCCGGTGCTAAGACTGGCATCGAAGTCGATGAAGCAGTGTGGACCGGTACCGACAAAGTGGATGTCGATAAAAGAGGGCGCTCCACTGTCGGTACCGGTGGCTCAGACCGGACCGAGACTGGAAGGCTCGGTGTCAAAAGTGCGGGAAGGAGTTGTTGTAACTGCTCCTTAAGTTGCACTTGCAGGACAGCAGCAATCCGCTCGTCCAGCGAAGGCACCGGTACCGCCTTTTTCTTCTGCGGTACCTGCGGTGCCGCTCTACGCCCCGAGGATGAGGAACCCGATGTCGAGGGGCTCACCTCAATAGGGGCGGAGCGCTTCCGAGGGCGCCTCGAGGTCGGCAGGACTGGACTCGCTTCTACTGAGACCGGAGGACGCTCCAACGGGGAAGGCTTCTTAGCTGGCTTACCTGCGGGATGCGATGCCGGCGCGGTATCGCGCGGTGTCGACGAAGTAGGTGCCGACTGAGATGGGCCCGATGTCGGTGCCGGAGGTGCGGAATCAGACATCTCGGCGCCGAATAACAACCGCTGTTGGATCTGGCGGTTTTTTAGAGTTCTCTTTTTTAAAGTCACACAGCGGGTGCAGGTGGACGCTCGGTGGTCAGGACCACCAGTTGTGTGGGTCTGTGAGTGAAATTGGTCGAGCGCACCGCTGGCACTTCTTAAACCCGGGTTGAGGGGGCATGAAGGTAAAAACGACTTCTGTCAAATCGAAGGCCGAGGCCTCGATGGTGGCAACAGGCCCCGCCGGGGCGAAACTGAAAAAATGAAAAAGAAAACAAAATTAGTTAGTTTTTTTTTTTTTTTAAACAAAGAAAAGAAAGTAAAAGAAGGAAACAATATTTCCGAACAAGTTTACGCGAAGGAAGGCGATAAGGAACAAAAGTTTTCAACAGCCGTTGAAACGTGCATCTTCTTAGCTCCACGGAAACTAAGAAACTGGGGACCGCGCACCTCCGTCGGGCGGGAAGGCACTCGCGCGTGAGCGGTGCGGCCTGCTAGAACTTTCCAAGTTCTTAGAGTGCATTCACTCTAAAATTGTCCGTACCGGGGCTCCGTCGGTGCCGTCACCCATCAGTCAAGAATATGCTGCCTGCTTGTCCTGGGATAACATAACTTCTAGTGCAACAGACATTTATTCCTGAACCTTCAGGTAGTCAATCTATTCCCACAAAAATTCTTGAAGAGCGCCTCATTAGCATTTTTTTGCTCTGCCTCCATTCTCTCTGGGCTGTCCTCCAATCCCTCTACAAGCGAGATGGTAGGAACCTGTCTTTTCTGCTCATGCTTATTTTTCCATTAAATTCAGTTTTTATTTACCATTTGTGAGGCTTTTTGGTGCTGCAGAGGATCCCATTCTTGGGACATCTATGGCTGTGAGAGAGCACAGACTCTAAGGTTGGAAATCTGTATCCAAGGGGCAGCCTGTGTTGCAGTCCTACCACTTGAACAGCCTGCACTAACAATCTAGGAGCTCAGGGACCGGCCTCTTGGGAGCAAGGCTCGCACCAGGTTCTGTCCGCAGTGGGCTTAAGCACAAGCTGAATGGCTGTAAGGCTTTTTTCTTCAGGATTGGGGCTGACTGCTTCTCCCCACCCCACCCTCCCCCCCCCAACTGTGTGTGTGAGGTTCCAGTGGGAGTTAAGGTCATTGGGCCTGAGAGGCAGTCTGAAGAGATAAGCAGTCCGGACTCCAGGCTTGATTGAGGTAGAAGTTCTCAGACAACCTATAAGCTGTCTGCAGCTTCATCACAAGCAGACCCCAGCACATAGTATGGCACAGTGAGTAATAGGCGGACAGCCTCTAATTCAGAATCGGGGAGGGGTTTTTTTTGTGTGTGTGTTAGAGCCAGGGTCCCCCACCTCTAAAATCCTCAAATCACTAGTTTTTGAACCCCACTGTAGCTCCTACTGGTCGTTTCTGATGCTAAAATCAGTGCCATCAAACTTGAAAAGAAGTCTCTATTTGTCTCAAAGCGCCTCGATTTGATCAAAAACAGGTGTGATGGACTCCTCAAGCCAAGATGCCTTGGATTCATGCCAGATTTGCAATGGATGGCCATCTGAGGATCATCCGTGTCCCACGTGCTTCGTGAGGGAGAGGGGCGGAAGCTATGGGCTTAATCTCCTGTAGTCCCTTGAGGGGGGTGTTAGTGCCCAGATGGTGCACAACCCAAGTCCAGATTTGAGCCAGGGAGCAGTGCAGATGCATCCACAGTGAAGTGCAGCCATGCTGCTGCTGCAAAATCCCAGAAAGGAGCTCGGGAGTGTCTGCATGGGCCATCTGAATATCCTGGACAGGGGTTATCCACTAGATTCATCAATATGATGTTTGACATTTACATGATTAACAAGGGCTATATGGAACCCTCGGGGATCACAGCCATGCTGACGCTGGGGGTTCCCTCCTAAGAGCGCAATTCCCCAGCATCAGCACTGTGTGCAAGACGAGGAGGTCCAGTCTGAGGAAGACTGGGACAACGAGGGCTCTATATCAATGCCGGCGCCATTTTATGATCCGCTAACAGCGGGTCAGGCTGTTCACACCTGAACTTTACGACCCCCGAAGAAGCCTTAATCGGCGAAACGGGTCCCATCGGGCCTTCATGCCAACGGGCTAGGCGTGTGTTGCCATTCATGCAGCAACAAGATAAAGTTAAGTGCTGCTAGTTATTTATTTAAGTATTTATTCGCACAAGTCACAGTTAACATGGTGCTTATGATGCAGTAAGGTTTATAAATGTGTATGAAAACCCAATGAAAGATAAACTGTACTCCTGCTTTTATCTGTCTCAATGCCATTATTGAACAGTGCAGGACTCTGAGGGTTTCATACTCTAAACACTCTAGTTTGGCTGTTGTAGTCAAGAGTTACACAAGTTCGTTTGTTGTTTCTTTATTCGCTGGACGGAACTTGTTACCATTAATATTGAAGTTGTATCTAGGGGGGCCAGATCCAGATCTGGTGGAGGCTCTTGATCTTGGACAGGACCTGACAGTGTGCAGGCTGTTTAAGCCCTCAGCACTTTTGGAGGTAATCATGGAATCCCTCCAGGAATTAAAGACAGAGACTCTGCAGTCCTCAGCCACATAGTGCTCGTTTATAAGCAGCAGAAAAGTGCAGACCACATTTCCCCTTTCATCAAGACATTACTAAAATGGTTATAGACCTTTGGTAGGTCTTGGAGGGGCCTCTTCGGGTGGCCAAAGCCAGGGCAAAGCTCTATCTGATGGATACTGTATTTAATCAGCTCTTTGTTACACCAAAAGTGGATTCCTAGTGGCGCAGGTTACCAAGTGTATCTCCCTTCCCAGTGAAGGCAGTGTGGTATTAAAGGAGAAGGTTTGGACACCCTGATGCAGCCTTGGCTGAAGGCAGGATTTCTTTACATCTTCCCTCCATGGCCCATGATAGGCAGATTTCTGTGCAGGATCATGATACACCAAGGGCTGGTGATTCTAGTAGCATCAGAGTGGCCGAGGCAACAGTGGTATGCAGATCTGGTCCATCTACAAAGGGATCAAGGTCTCAATCTTCCTTGTCATCTGAGACTGCTCACGCAGAGCCTAATTGCCTTGGAGGATTCGGATCACTTTGGTCTTATGGCATGGTTCATGAGCACACACTGCTGGCGCGCAAAGGCTATTCGGACAAAGTAAACTAAACTAAACCTTAGGTTTGTATACCCCATCTTCTCCACAGTTATAGAGCTCGGCACGGTTTACAGGACTAAGATAGAAAGGAACTCCAAAGGAGGGTTATAGGATTAGGTGTAAAGAAGATATAGAGGGTTTTAGGGTACCAGAGAGGGGGGAGGTGTTACATTTTTTAGAAAAGCCAAGTTTTCAGATGTTTTCGGAAGAGTTAGAGGGAGCTCGAGTTTTGGAGAGGGGATGTAAGGTTGTTCCAGAGCTCAGTGATTCTAAAGGGGAGGGATGTCCCTAGTTTTCCAGCATGGGATATATCTTTTATAGAAGGGAAGGATAGTTTTAATTTTTGGGAGATCTGGTGGAATTAGGATTAGAGGAATTCCAAGATAGTGGAATAACGGGAGGAAGAATGCCGTGAAGGATCTTGAAAGTTAGGCAGGCACAGAGTAGTGTTCAACCCTCTTAGATGTAAGAAGAAAGCAACTAGCCTCATATGTGAAAGTCTGGAAGTGTTTCCAAGCTTGGTGCATTTGATGGAGTAAAGACCCAAGCTCGGCACCAATATCTGTGATGCTTGCCTTCCTGCAGGAAGGACTGGAAAAATGCCTAGTGGTTGGCTCTCAGAAAGTTCAGATTGTACATCCAGCCTTGGCCTGGATTTTGAAGGGCACTTTGCACCTCTGTCCTCTGGTTCGAAAGCCTTTTTGGTGCAAAATCTTAATCTGGTCCTACGGGTGCTAGCTAGAGTTTCCTATGAACCTCTAGATCAAGCTTCTCTGTGTTTGGTGATTACTTCAGCTCGAAAAATGCCGGAATTGCAGGCATTGTCATGCAGAGGTCCCTTCCTCAGAATTTTGGATTCAGGTATGGTATTGCACACAGTAACATCTTTCTTATTGAAAGTAGTCTCCAGCTTTCATATCAATCAGGAAATGTGATTGCCTGCCTTCATACCCTCGGGATCGAGGAAGAGTGATAAAGTGCTGAAATTGTTGGATGTGCGCAGAGTGTTACTGCAGTATTTGGAGGTTATGAACTAATTTCGACTGTTTGATCATCTCTTTGTACTGAGTGTTGCCTGTAAAGGCTGACCAGTCTCGAAACTGACCATTTCAAGATGGATCTGTATGGCCATCTCTTCAGCCTATGTTGGAAATGGAAAGTGACTGCCTATCCATAAAGGTGTATTCCACTAGAAGCATGGCTTCCTCATGGGAGGAATCTTCAGTGGTATATCTATAAGAAGTCTGTAGAGCAGCCACCTGGTCCTCTCTCTATACATTCACAAATTTTTACAGGGTGGACATAGTGGTCAAAAATGACTCTGCATTCAGATCATCCATTCTGTCAGCAGGCTCATCTGTCCCACCTAGACTCTAGGGACTGCTTTGATATGTCCTGAAGATTCAGGAATAATGTGCCGCACTAGAATGAAAGATTAGGTTTTTACCTCAGTAATCATTATTCCTGAAGCCTGCCCTGTCAGATGGTCATTTACCTGCTTACTGCCTCAAACATGCCAGGGAATCCAGACATCTGGTTTCTTTCCTTTATCCAACATTGACAAGAATAGAGGACGCAACAGTTGCTTTGAAAAATCTAGGGGGGATCTGATGAATCTCCCACATTCTTAGTGCAGGTTGCACTCCAGTTGTGATTTGTTTGTTTTCACCTTGTTATAGTTGCAAATGGTTAAGTTTTGTTTTATCTGTTATTAATTATATGAGCAAAACTGACAAGTTTATCTGGGAGAGTCCCTGTACCCCTCTCTATTGTTTCCTCTCCAGGGATGACCATCTGCTTTGGTACAAACTGAGGAATTGGAGGACAGCCTAGAGCAGTGGTCTCAAGCTCAAACCCTTTGCAGGGCCACATTTTGGATTTGTAGGTCCTTGTAGGGCCTCAGAAAAAAATAGTTAATGTCTTATTAAAGAAATGACAATTTTGCATGAGGTAAAACTCTTTATAGTTTATAAATCTTTCCTTTTGGTTAAGTCTTAATAATAATATTGTCATTTATAGCTAAAGACACATATGATCAAGAAACTGTTTTATTTTACTTTTGTGATTATGATAAACATACCGAGGGCCTCAAAATAGTACCTAGCGGGCCGCATGTGGCCCCCGGGCCGCGAGTTTGAGACCACTGGCCTAGAGAGATGAGAGATGGAGCAAAAGAATGATAATTAAGCTCTCTACAAGAATTCTCACTGGAATAGATTGACTACCTAAAGGTTTAGGAATAATATGGCTGTCTACTAGAAAGAAGACTACCAAGTTAAGAACCTAATCTTTCTATAAAATAACATACTGTAATAGTTTTGCTCTGAAGTAAGAGAAAAATAACCTACAAATGTATTTCTGATTGTCTTAGTTAATTTTCTTCATGACCTGGCTGTCTTCTTTCCTCTTCTTTCTCCTTCCTTCTCTTCTTTCAGGCTCTGCCCTATGTAGCACTCCTTATTGCTATGATCTTCTTCATTTACGCTGTCATCGGTATGCAGGTGAGAGAAAGTGAAACACAGATACTCCAGATTCATGAGAGAAAGATAGAAAAATCAATAATGCCTAGACTAGACAGGTACCTATTACTGTGAGCTCCTTTTACTAAGGTGCGCTAGCATTTTTAGCACACGCAGGATATTACTGCACACTACACCGCGTGCTACGTAGCTAGAACTAATGCCAACTCAATGCTGGCATTAAGGTCTAGCGCGCGGGGCAATTTCGCTATTCCGCGCATTAATGCCTTAACGCAGCTTAGTAAAAGGAGCCCTGTGTGAGGTCGGATCCTTATGATATTGTCTGCAGGATTGGCTTTCACAGAGAAAAATCCACTTTTTGGGATCTGCTGGGTATTTGTAGAGGCAAGAATTATGTTTAATTTTATTGTTTGTTATTTAAAATATTGAATGGCATTTGTCAAGGTTACATAAGAACATAAGAACATAAGAAATGCCATCTCCGGATCAGACCTTCGGTCCATCAAGTCCGGCGATCCGCACACGCGGAGGCCCTGCCAGGTGTACACCTAGCGTAATTTATAGTCCACCATATCCTTATATGCCTCTCTTAAGGAGATATGCATCTAGTTTGCTCTTGAAGCCTAGGATGGTCGATTCCGCAATAATCTCCTCTGGGAGGACATTCCAGGTGTCAACCACTCTCTGAGTGAAGCAGAACTTCCTGACATTAGTCCTGAACCTGTCCCCCCTTAGCTTCATTACATGTCCTCTAGTCCGTGTCAAATTGGACAATGTAAATAATCTTCTCTGCTCTATTTTGTCGATTCCTTTCAGTATTTTGAAGGTCTCGATCATATCCCCACGCAGTCTCCTTTTCTCAAGGGAGAACAATCCTAGTGTTATAAGTCTGTCCTCGTATTCCAGTTTCTCCATACCCTTCACCAGTTTTGTTGCTCGTCTCTGCACCCTCTCCAGCAGTTTTATATCCTTCTTTAGGTAGGGAGACCAATGTTGGACGTAGTATTCCAAGTGTGGTCTGACCATTGTCCTATAAAGCGGCATTATAACTTTCTCCGATCTACTCGAGATTCCTTTCTTTATTATGCCCAACATTCTATTTGCCTTCTTTGCCGCTGCCGCGCATTGTGCCGACGGCTTTAGGGTCCTATCTATCAGTACACCCAGGTCCTTTTCTTGTTCACTCTTCCCCAGAGTTGCACCTGACATTGTATACTCGTATTCCTTATTCTTATTGCCTAAATGCATTACCTTGCATTTCTCCACATTGAACTTCATCTGCCATTTCTCCGCCCATGTTTCTAACCGACACAAGTCGCTCTGGAGTTTCTCTCTATCCTCATGCGATCTGATCGCCCGGCATAGTTTTGTATCGTCTGCAAACTTGATGATCTCACTGGATGTTCCTTCCTCCAGATCATTGATATAAATATTAAAAAGGATCGGCCCAAGTACCGAGCCCTGGGGTACACCACTAGTCACTTTCTCCCAGTCGGAGAACTTCCCATTTATGCCCACTCTCTGCTTTCGGTTTTCCAGCCATTTGCCTATCCATCTTTGTATATCCCCCTCTATGCCATGGCTTTGTAGTTTCCTGAGAAGTCTTTCAATATTTCTTGTTCTGAAGAAATAGGTCATATAATAATTGTCCACTTGTTTTGCCTTCTATTAGAAGCATTACAAGATTTAAATATCATGATAAATTTTGTCAGTTTGAGTTCCTAAAATGTGGAAGGATATGGTTATATGTCTGAATTGTTCTAATTATCTTGGTTTTAGGAGAAATGTGAAAATATTATTGTTCAGAAAATTTTTAAATGAGAACAAATGAGTGGTATTTTATGTGTAAACTTGTTTTTTTTTGTGTGTGGAATTGATTGTAACTTCCAAGGGGAATGTCTTGGTTACTTTTTAATTATAAGAACATAGGAATAGCCTTACTGAGTCAAACCAAAGGTCCATCAAGCCCAGGAGCCCGTTCTCACGGTGGCCAATCCAGGACACTAGTACCTGGCCAAAACCCAAAGAGTAGCAACATTCCATGCTACCGATCCAGGACAAGCAATGGCTTCCCCCATGTCTTTCTCAATAACAGACTAAGGACTTTTCCTCCAGCAAATTGTCCAAGCCCTTCTTAAAACCAGCTACTCTATCCACTCTTACCACAACCTCTGGCAATGCGTTCCAGAGCTTATCTATTTTCTGAGTGATAAAATATTTCCTACTATTGGTTTTAAAAGTATTTCCCTGTAACTTCATTGAGTGTCCCCTAGTCTGTAATTTTTGATGGAGTGAAAGATCGATTCACTTGCACCCATTCTACTCCACTCAGGATTTTGTAGACTTCAATCATATCTCCCCTCAGCCATCTCTTTTTTGATGTCTTTCTTCATCATGGTTGCTCTTTTTTTAACTGTTTCTAGTGCTGCTATATCTTTCTTGAGATAAGGAGACCAGAATTGAACGCAATATTCCAGGTGAGGCCGCACCAATGAGCGATACATAGGCATTATAACATTCTTAGTCTTGTTAACCATCCCATTTTAAATAATTCCTAGCATCTTGTTTGCTTTTTTGACAACCGCTGCACATTGGGCAGAAGGTTTCATTGTTTTCATGGGTGCTAACCTCCAAGGTGGACCCTAGCATTTGATAACTGTGATTTAGGTTATTCTTCCCAATGTGCATCACTTTGCATTTGTCCACATTAAATTTCATCTGCCACTTGGACACCCAGTCTTCCAATTTCCTAAGGTCCGCCTGCAATTTTTCACAATCCGCATGCGTTTTAACAACTTTGAACAGTTTGGTGTCATCTGCAAATTTAATCACACTCGTCGTTCCAATTTCCAGATCATTTATAAATAAGCTATATAGCACTGGTCCCAGTACAGATCCCTACAGCACTCTACTGTTTACTCTCCTCCATTGAAAAAATGACCATTTAACCCTACCCTCTGTTTTCTATCCAATAACCAACTCCTAATACACAACTGAACTTTGCCACCTATTCCATGACTCTTTAATTTTCTAAGGACCCTCTCATGAGGAACTTTGTCAAAAGCTTTCTGAAAATCTAGATACACTATATCAACCGGCTCACCTTTATCCACATGTTTATTCACACCTTCAAAGAAGTCAAGCAAATTGGTAAGGCAAGATCTCCCTCGGCTAAACCTATGCTGACTCTGTCTCATTAAATCCTATTTGTCTACGTGTTCCACAATTTTATTTTTTATAATTGTTTCCACCATTTTGCCCTGCACTGAAGTCAGGCTTACCGGTCTGTAATTTCCCAGATCTTCCTTGGAACCCTTTTTAAAAATCAGTGTAACATTGGCTACCCTCCAATCTTCAGGTACAACAGATGATTTTAGTGACAGGTTACAGATTACTAACAGCAGGTCAGCAATTTCATGTTTGAGTTATTTAAGTATCCTGGGATGTATACCATCCTGTCCAGGTGATTTGTCACTTTTTAACTTGTCGATTTAGCTTAGTACATCTTTCAGAATCACCAAGATTTCTTTCAGTTTCTCCGCATCATCACTTTTGAAAACCATTTCCAGTTCAGGTAGATCTCTTACATCTTCTGTAAAGACCGAAGCATAGAATCCATTCAGTCTCTGCGCTATGGCCTTATCTTTCCTGAGTGCCCCTTTTGCTCCTTGATCATCCAACTGTCCCACAGATTCCCTCACAGATTTTCTGCTTCTGATGTACCTAAAAAAAATTATTTGGCAAGTTTCTCTTCATATTCTTTCTTAGCTTTCTTTATCAATGCTTTGCATCTAACTTGCCAGTGCTTATGTCTCTTCTTATTTTCTTCATTTGAATCCTTTTTCCACTCTTTAAATGATTTTTTTTTCTCTACTAGCCTCTTTCACTTCACCTTTTAACCATGCCGACTCTTGTTCCCTCTTCCTTCCACCTTTGCCAATATGTGGTATACATCTTGTCTGGGCTTCCACAATGGTATTTTTAAATAACATCCATACCTGATTTACTGTCCTAACCTATGCAACTGATCCTTTAGCTTCTTTTTAACCATTTTCCTCATTTTATCATAGTTGCCCTTTCGAAAATTAAATGCCTCTACAGTAGATTTCTTTTGCGACGTCACTCCTGGTATCAGCTCAAATTTGATCACGTAATGATCACTGTTTCCCAATGGACCCAACACAGTTAACTCCTGTATTATGCCTTGCATTCCACTAAGGACCAAATCTAAAATAGCTCCCCCTCTTGTCAGTTCCTATAAACTGCTTAGAACCTTATTGTAATAGTGGTATATAAATAAATGTGTCATATCATATCATGCTTGTAATCTGGACAGCCACTGCCAGAGACTGGAAGCTGGGCTTGATTAACCTTGATTTGACTCATCGTTGCTTTTCTTCTGCTCTTATGTGTATAGCATGAGTGGGGTTTGTTGTTAGGGATATCCTAGCATATAGAGTATGCAGGGCTGACTTTTCCTGTGAGTGGGTGAGTCTGGCTATTGCTGGGAGCCCATGGTTAAAGAATGGATGTTGGTTGTTTAGGGTGCCAATATATGGTGGAAGTTTGCTCTTGGGATGTCCTTGATTTGTATAGTTGGCTGTTGGATAGGTCTTTGGCTACAGAATGGGTGAGTCTGGTTATTGCTGGGCACCATAGTTACAAATAGTATTGTTTGCAAGTGGTGTTCTTGTTTACAAAATGAGTGGGGCTGGCTGTTGGGGTGTACTTGGTTACAGAGCAGTCTAGGCTTTGTTATTAGGTATATCTTTAAGTTTGCTTGCCTTTGCTTCAAAACCATGACAGGTTCATCTCCAACCTATCTATCTCATCAATTTGAATTCCCAGGCACAACTAATACACGCACCGCCTACTTGTTCGCTTTTCCATCCCTAAAGGGCTGTACCTAGAAGAGATACCTTGATAGAACATTATCATTCCAAGCAGGCAAATGGAACAAATGTTTAACCACCTTCATCTCAAACACACTCTCGTACCAAACTTTTAGGAAGTCAATCAAAACTTATCCCTTTGACAGATTTCTCTGACCACACTTCAACCTTGATGTACTTCCAAAACAGTTCCAGATAAACTTGATTAACCTTAACATGCCAATGTAATTTCAAAAGTACTCTGTAATGTTGCTGTCTGTATACAGCAGGGATCTCAAAGTCCCTCCTTGAGGGCTGCAATCCAATCAGGTTTTCAGAATTTCCCCAATGAATATGCATTGAAAGCAGTGCATGCACATAGATCTCATGCATATTCATTGGGGAAATCCTGAAAACCCGACTGGATTGCGGCCCTCAAGGAGGGATTTTGAGATCCCTGGTATACAGTATCTTCCCCTGTAATCCGCTTTGAACTGTTTGTGGTATGGCGGTATATAAAAATAAAGTTGTTATTATTATTATTATCTTTGCTGTTTGATGATATCACTGATAAGCTTCCTGTTGCTTTCTGTTCTTGTCAGACCTTTGGTAAAATTGCCATGCAGGATGGGACCCAGATCAATCGCAACAACAACTTTCAAACCTTTCCACAGGCTGTACTACTGCTGTTCAGGTGTGACCTCCTTAACCCAACTCTACAAGTATGGCTGTTGACAGAGTTTCCCACTTATCCCAATACAGCCTTCCTCCCATTACATGGGCTCTCACTTACAGGACTAGTTTTAGACATGCGGGAGTCCAGGACAGAAATTAAAGAGGGGTTCCCTGATCCCCTCTCCTCCCTACCCCTACCCCCTAATCTCCCCACCTGCCATTACTACAACACATAAAAACAACTTTAAATGACTTCTTCACACAGAAACTCAGATAGACCTTTACAAAATACAGAACTAGGAACTCAAAGAAATTAAACTCAGCAAGAGAAACAAACAAACAAACTTTTTGTACTGAAAACACTGGTGTCCTGGGTCCAAGATCTCCTAAAATTAACCTTGCTTGTGGAGATCCCGAAGCCCTGCCAGTTGAAGACCACCTCCTCTGGTCTGGCAGGCAGAAATCTCCAACTCTGCAGCCAGCAGCAGTGTCCATGAGCTGTCACCAGCTGCAGAGCTTGGAGAGTTCTGGCTAATGGACTGGAGGTCTTCAGCTGATAGGACTTTGTTATTCCCCATCAACTTAGGTATTTATATTTTGCATTTGGGCAAGGAGGAAGGCATGGAGAAAATCTGGTATTCACCCATGTTGGGCTCAGAGCCACTGCCCCTCTCTCGGCAGTCTGCTAAAGCACTGAAGATTTGTTTTTCTAAGGTTAAATTCAGAAATCAGATATAGACAACCTTAGATACAGATATAATTTATCCCATTTAGGACCTCAGCGGTGCTAGCTGTGAGAAGGTTTCATTCACAGATATATAAGGACAGAAGTCTTCATCGATCTCAATTTTTTATGTATTTTTTCTATATATAAATTTTAATACTTCATTTAATAAATAAGTTTTTGAAAAAAGTATTCATCTCTTTTAGAGAAGCATAGCAGGGGCTCTTCACCAACATAGGTTATGTTTCGCCCAGGGGGCTTTATCAAGGTATTTTCCCCTTTGTTATGCCGGTTCCATGAATACTGCCGGAAAAAGAAGGGGGAAAGCATGCTGTCCCACACGCCCCCCCCTCCCCTGAGCTGTGGGGCCCAGGGCAGTTGCCCTGTTTACCCTCCCCTAATGCCAGCCTTGCTCACTTTGACTTAACCTAGTATAACCCCTGCTCTCCAGGACAGGGTGTTCCACATATCACACTACAATCCTCTCACTGTATTGGATCTCCTAGTCATTCCTATTGTGAGTACTCAGATTAGTATGAGGTGTACTTATAAATGAGTCTCCCCATCTTTTCTGTTGGGTTTCTCTGTAGGAAGGTCACCATTTCCTCTCACTGTGTTGGTCTCTGTCTTTGATTTCCCTTGTGCAGTGAAAATGAGTATTGAGGATCAGGATGGTGTTATTATCCAAGACTCTTGTTTTTACTGTTTGATTCTCTGACACAGGTGTGCAACTGGTGAAGCCTGGCAGGAGATCATGCTGGCCAGTCTTCCAGGAAAGCGATGTGACCCTGAATCAGATTATGGCATTGGGGAGGAGTTTTCTTGCGGCAGTAATTTTGCTATAGTCTATTTCATCAGTTTCTTCATGTTATGTGCCTTTCTGGTGAGTGCTTGTCCCAGTGAGGGGAAGGGAATGGCACTGGGAGCATCAGTTTATCCAGGTTATGTGCATCCTTGGTCTGATGTTATTCCAATGATGGGAAGAGGAGAGAAAGAGCCAACAAATTTCAGGCTATCCAGACATTATGTTTTCCAGATAAGATGCTTTCCCAGTGAAAGGACTAGTAGTACATGTTACCTACAGATTTTCCCCCTCATTCTGTACTATGAGACTCTCCTGTGTGGCTCTCCTGTGAGGCTGGTTGTGTAAACAGTATTCTAGAATCTTAGGGCCCGATATTCAGATCACGGGAAGCGGCTCAGCTTTCTCCCGCGGCTGCCAGTCTCGGCGTATCCGGCATTGAAATTTCAGGGTGTTTTGTCTGCTAAAAATACAGCTGGTAAAGATGATATTCAGCTGACCAGCTAACATATAGCGACCAAAAACAGACCTCTTATTTATGTGGGTCTATCTGGCCGCTTAACTTAGCTGATTGCTAAATATTGGCATTGCTATGTCGCACTAGCTGGTAATATTAATTCAACGGCCATCTTGCACTGAATATTAGCGCTTAGCCGGCTAAGCGCTATTTAACAGGAGCCATCCCTGACCAGTTAAATAGCGCTGAATATTGGGCACTTTGTGTACAACTTGCTTAGCATGCAAATGCAAGGGGCATTCACATGGGTGAGGCATGCGCATCTCCAACAATTATACACATACAGTATAGAATAGTATCATTTGTGTGTCAAAAGTATAGCATTTAGATATGCACAATTATACCTGCCATAGACATAGTTAAAGTGGGTGTGCCTATATGATAGTATATAAATGCCAATTTACGCTAATATTCTATATCAGAAAATAGGTGCAGTTTGGCGCTTAACTTTTGACTCACTTTATAGAATTGGCCCCTTTGTACCTCTCTAGTGTTTCCTTGTGCCAGCAACGAATCAGGCAAAAATTAAGAATGCCCAGGGAGGAATTGCCTCTTGGTCTGTGCTGATATTTGTATACCAGTGCTTCAGGGATTGCTTCTCTGCTAGGGATCCCCACTTGCTTTAGTCCTATTTATGCTGTGGTGGTGTTCTGGGAAAACCAAAAAAACCCCCACTGTGGAGTGACACTGTTCCTGTTTTATTAAAAATATGCAAGTTCCAAACATGCTTTGGTTTCAAGCAGCGGTCTCCTTACAACTTTCCAGATATCAGTTTTTCCACATATCTACCAACTTAGTTTCAAGTTTAAGTTTCAAGTTTATTAAAATTTTGACATAAACGCAATATCAAATATTTTCAATGCGTATAACAATAAAAAAAAAATTGGGGGGGAGGACAACATAAAACAATTTAAACAGGCAAACATACAATCAATGTACACAATTAATAAGTGATACATAAAGAAAAAGGACTTTCAGGGACCCCTAAAGGAGACTATCTTGTCAAAACACGGACCATGTCGGGTCCTACGCTTTCAGTGAACTGGGTCCTATAGGTTTTTATGTGGATGATTTGATTTTCATTTGGACTGCTTTATTGCATGTTTGGAACTTTCATCCTATATAATAAAACCCTAGCCGCGCATGTGCACTCAAATCTGCGTGCTTCCATGATCTCTGATCTGTGAGATGTAGGTCCGTGGCCACAGGAGTGCGCATGCGTGAGTCCCCAGCCTTACTGCTTCCCAGGACTGGCTGCCAGCGTTGGACTCCCTACTCTCCAGATTGCGGTGTCGCACCAGCGTCGGAGAAGGCTTCTGACGCTGGCGGGGATCGAGAGGAGCCGCTGCGACACTTGCCCGGAGCAGGCCAGACCGCGGGCCGGGCAGGGAAGTGCCGATAAAAACAGACTCCAGCCATGAGCCACTCAATGGGACCAGACAGGCAGCCAGCCACGCGAGGGAGGGAAACAGAATGAAAAATAAAGGTAACGTGCAGGGAGAAGCTGGGCCTGCCTGCGGGAAACGCGATAAGGGAATGGGGGGCCCTTGGAGCAGACTAGACCGTGGGAGGGAAGGGGGAGGGGCCAAAAGGAGCAGGCCACATTGTGGTAAGAGTAGGGAAGGGGGGTGAAGGAAAATGCTGCTACTGCTGCACAGGGATCTGGAGGGGAAGGGAAATACCTGCTGCTGCTGCACAGGGACATGCAGGCAAAGAATGACAGACAGATAGCAGGAGGGAGGGAGACAGAAAGAAAGGAGGAAAGACACAGGGGCAGGGAGAGGGACAGAAAGACAGACAGACATATATTCTAGTACCTGTTAATGTAAGGGGCTTAATGACTAGTATTTGTAATAAAGTCCATTCCAGGAACATCGTGTTTTTTTGGTTTTCCTTGGATTCTCTTCTCTGTGGATTCCTTGGGAGTCAATTTTTTGGTTTTCGTGGTGGTGTTCTGTTCATTCTCTCAGGACCATGTCCCTTTCCTCCCTTCAGATAATTAACTTGTTTGTGGCAGTCATCATGGATAACTTTGATTACCTGACAAGAGACTGGTCCATTTTGGGCCCACATCACCTGGATGAGTTTAAGAGGATATGGTCTGAATACGACCCGGAAGCTAAGTGAGTGCAGGTCCCCTGTTTTTATTTATTTATTCAATTTTGTAGCCCATCCTCCCCAAAAATCCCAGAACAGGTCACAAGTTTACATGCATGCACTAAGTTTGTGATAAGATAGTTGGAGTAAGGACTTTAAATGAAGATAAGGCAATTTTAACAATATGGACACAGACTTCTTACAGTGTTTATTTATTTAATTAGTTCTATATCCCATTCTCCCCAACGAGCTCAGAACGGGTATATAGTTTAACAAACATTTATTATTTATTTACTAAAAAAAATTTATATACCACATACAACTATGCGGTTTCCATATCACATACATAAAACTTTGTTTCCCTACGATTATCACATATAACATAGACATATCTAAACAACTTCATTAATCATCCCTGTTATAAACAGGGATAGAGCGCAAATTCAGTCAATTCACATCTTATATACACATCCTGCAAAGTTTGAAACATGTTGCTCTTCTATAGCCAAAGTGAGATGTTTTGTGATTTTAATTATAGTAGTTTCTTGGAATGCTATTATAGGTAAATCTCTTCATCATAAAGCTGCTCTGAGAATATAGACAGGAGTAGAACAATTTCTATACACAGTAGGAAAAAATCTAACATATGAATTGGGACTTATAGCAACAAGACAATTGATAAGACAGTTTTAATGATATGGGCATAGACTTCTTACAGTAGTAGGACAATGTCTATATGCCATATGAAATCTAGTATATGAGAAGGGACTAATTACAGCAACAAAACAACAACTTATTACAGCAGTAAGAGGGTTTTAACAATTCTTTATAGATCATCGGAGGTAGATCCCAGGATAGCATATAGGAGATTTAATCAAAGTTGGTTTAGGGTTAGGAGTTATCTTTGTGTTCTGAAGTTTTTCAGAGAGTGGTTTTGATTCCTAACTCCATTCACCTTGGGTTCTGCACCCCCAACCCTATATGTCATGTCTGTCTGTCCAAGTTAGATTGTAAGCTCCTCCGTCTATAAATGTCAAAATGTACAGTGCTGGGCACTCCTTTCAGTGCTATATGAGTGATAAGTAGTTCAGCGCTATAAGAGTTATAAGTAGTAGTAGTAGTTTAATAGTCCTGCCAGTGATCTGATAGTTGGCGGGATTTCATTCCATAATCTGGATGAGAAGTGTTATGTGTGTTTTGTGTGCACTGTCAATTAAGAGTGTGGTGAGTACAAGGACATGTCATGGGAAGGAGGGGACTAGAGTGGATATGTGACTTTTTCTTGATAATTTATCTGATTGAGGTAAAGTCATCTTAACACATTCTGTACATAATAGTATACCCAAAGAGTAAAGAAATGGTATGTCTCAGCTCCCATACATCTGATAAGCCTAAGATAGGCAGATGATCCTATGTTGAGATGCCTGCCTCTTACTGTTTTCCTCATCAGCTGTACGACTGTGTACCTGTCCCTAGACCTGTCTGCTTATACAGCTGTCCTTCTCACTTGTCCCGAGGTATGTATATTTGTCTACTTTTGCCCTCTGCGTGAAAAAGAGGAGGAGGGTGGGATACTGCTTTCATCACCGAGAACTGGATGGTCAAACACTTGAGAAAGTACAGTGGAGTGCTGATTTTAATAGTTTGAAAATAAGAAAAAAGTGAGTTGGGCAGGTGGAAGAGTTGGACACCTTCCTGTTGATTCATTTATACTGTATTTTCTAACATTAATAAGGCTCAAAGGGCCTGATTCTATAAACAGTGCCTAACTGCACTGGTCTGCACGGTTGTCAATCAACCACTGGGAGTCCTTTATAGAATCACGCCTAGCGGTACCTAAGCAGATTTGGGTGTCGCTAAGCATTCTAGAGGTAGGTGCTGGTTTATTAGGCCTGATTTTATCATGCAGGGTTTGCTGGCCTTTTATGTGAAGGGAGAGGCTCCAGATAGTACGTAGTGAATTTAAGGACTGAGATTTCTTTGTGCGTATCCTCTATTTGGGCAAGCAAACATTGTTCTGTTCCTTGTCCACCTGTTCATGCACTTTTATCTGTCTTGCAACTGCTGTCTGGCTCTGGTAGAACAAGCGGACGTGAGAACCCATGATAACTATTCATTGTTTTCTCTCTACTTAGAGGACGCATCAAACATCTGGATGTGGTGACGCTGCTACGCAGGATCCAGCCCCCCCTTGGTTTTGGAAAGCTATGTCCACACAGGGTGGCCTGTAAGGTCAGCCACATCCATTGCTCTGTTCTTAAATCTTCTTTTGCCCTCTGACATTCTCCTCTTTCCCCAGATTCAAAGTTCTGCCCCCCCCCCCCATCTCCTCTCCCCCCTTTACTCACAGAAGCAGAACTACTTAAGATGCGCCTTGTAGCTCACTATGCAGTCTCTAACAGAGGCCAATCTGGGCCACTTCAAAGAACCCAGCAGACCCCAAAGATTTTGCTGCTTACCCCAAGAATAAGTAATAGCTTTTCTAAATCTAGGTTTGTTTCTGGGTTTTTAGGGGGGAGGGGGTATGACAGCAGAGAGCACTCCTTTTTTTAAAGTCTTTTTCTTTCCTGTTAATTTTTTTTGTAGTTCACTGCTTTCTTTCTCCTTTTAATTCTTTAAGCAATTATTGTTATTTTTTTTTATTGTAAACCACTTTGTTGGATTAATCTGTAAAGCAAATAAAGTTAACCTTATAGAAAGTGATATATAATCAATGGCCCTGATAGTCAAAGCCAAATAGGAAAAGAGAATGAGATTTGCTAAATTGCTTTTCTGTGGCTCCACTCAAAATGGTTTACCTATTACATCCAAGGACTTATTTATTTTTCACATTTATAACCCACCTACTTATTTTGTATTTGAGGCAATGTAGAGTTAATGGATTTGCGTAGTCAAAAGGAACCCAGTTCCCTTGTGTTCAACCCATTGCATTATTCATTAAGCTACTCTTCCACTCCATATCATATAGGCCCTCTTTTGCTAAGCCGTGGTAGAAGTTTCTACCATGGCCCAGGGCGCTAAATGCCGATACTGCTCAGTTGCTGACGGGAATTCTATGAGTGTCTGAGCATTTAGTGCTCCAGGTTGTGGTAGAAACTTCCACCACAACTTAGTAAAAGTACTTAGTACTATCTCTTTCATTTCATCTTTCCCTGCCACATTCATCATTAACCCCAGCTCTTCTCTGGATTAAAATGGCAATAGAGTTCTCCCAACTCTTTTTTAAGTCCTCACTATGCAACAGCAGACCTGAACAGCTAATCATAGGCCTCCTAAGCTAAAACAGAGATGCCCACTCAATCTCAGCATTTAAACCAAGAGAGGACACTGTATTAACATATAAATCCGAGAAACAAGATGGTGGTGGCGTGATAGCAGTGAGTGCCAGAGCTCCATCTTACCTTGTAATTTTTCAGCAAGTATCTTTTCTTCAGGGAATTGAAGCAATGCCTCATAGTAAGCGCAAGGGAGTTATCCGGGTGGACCTTTCCACACCCAGGCAAACACCAATGGACCAGTTCCTGACAAGTTCACCAACCGCATTGGGAGGGGGAATCCCTGCTGCTGCACTGCTGGAAGGAGAAATCGGAGCCTTAGGGCTTGAAACATCATTGTCCCCCTCTGCAACCCGATCGCTGCCTAATCCGGCTACGGAAGACATGGAAGGTGAGATTGCCGATGAGCCCTACACAATCATGCGGAGGAGGGCTCCACGAAATCCAGAATGCCGAGTCGATAACGAATCGAGGAGTGGAGGAAACTGACTCCTCATTGGTGACCCTTGCTAACATATGGAGAGTGCTCCAAAAGCTTGAAGCTGCCTCTACAAAGTCAGCAGGAGACATTTCAAAAGTTGTGAGTAAATTAGACGATTTGTCAATTTCTGTGCAAAATACTAAGGCAGAATCCAACTCTAAATTTAACACAATAGAAAAAGAAATTTCCTCATTACAGAATATTGCCGCTAATGTGGTCAAGGACAGAGTTTTTCTTCAAAGGAAAATTGAACAATTGGAGAATTTCAATAGGTGGCTTAATTCGCATTTTTAAAATTTTCCTAAATCGTCTCTGTTTATACCAACTGATATGTTTAAAAGATACCTTATGGAAAATTTGAAATTTTCCCCTGAACTGTTGCCACCAATAAATAGAATTTACTATCTACCTAGAATATTAGAAAAAGTATGTGGTAAACAACCTGATAAATTGTAAGCAATTGATTTAAATAATATAACTGAAATATTGGAGAGTTCCCAGGAGCAAATTGAATACCGAGGAACATTGGCAAGTTCACTAGTCTTTGAACAAGACTTGAATGCGATAATGAAAGTTTTTTTTGACCTTCTCAAAGTTTATTTCTGGGGCAAAAAATCTGGATCTTCCCTGATGTTACAAAAACTACTCAAGATCGCAGAAAGTTGTTTTTGACTATGTGGAATGAAGTATTAAAAATGGGAGCTACCTTTTTATTAAGTTATCCTTGTAAATGTCTCCTTAGATATGCTGGGACTAAGAATGTGTTTTTTGTACCGGAACAGCTTCAAAACTTTTTGGACACAAAAAAAATGAATTAAAGTATGAAAAGGGCTGTAAGAGAAATTTTGACCGAAAACATGTAAAGCCTTTTCTACAGTAAATTTAATAGTGGTAAAATACAGATCTCCTTGTCTCATTAATTTTCTTGTTTCTCAAGGGGTGCAAATGGGGGTCTAAGGAGGAGGTTGAAAAGATATTTGTAAAATGTATAAGGGGGTTTTCTTTTCATAAATTTGTTTCTTCTTTTGTTTAGTATATGTATAGTTTTCCTTTGGATTACATTTATACTTATGCTCTGATTTGCTGTAAGAAGTGGATTCTTGTGAGTTTTATTTGAAATAAATAAATAATATATAAATCCAACAGTGTTCTTTATAATTTAGCAAATTTTCACAGTTTCCACCCTTCCAGGGGGGAGGGGGATTATCCTTGATAAAGCTAGAAGACAAGACATGTAGCATGTTGGATGCACATTCCTCTGGCCGAGTGGATTATATTAAGGTAAGTGGAGACTTAAGAATTATAGCTAAAATAAGAGATTTTTTTTTACATTTAAAAATGATAAACGTGAAAGAAAAGTCAGGAAAGGACTAATGCTACGAAATGCAAGGTCATGCATTTTGGCTGCAAAAGCCCCAGGGAACGGTACAGTTTAAGGGGTGAAGAACTTATGTGCACGACAGAAGAGTGGAACCTGGGTGTGATTGTATGTGATGATCTTAAGGTGGCCAAACAGGTTGAAAAGGTGACGGCAAAAGCTAGAAGGATGCTAGGGTACATAGGGAGAGGAATGGCCAGTAGGAAAAAGGAGGTATTGATGCCCCTGTATAAGACTTTGGTGAGGCCTCATTTAGAATATTGTATACAATTCTGGAGGTCGCACCTTCAAAAAGATATAAAAAGGATGGAGTCGGTCCAAAGGAAGGCTACTAAAATGGTTACTGCAGATGGGCAGACTAGATGGGCCATTTGGCCTTTATCTGCCATCATGTTTCTGTTTCTGTGTAACAAGAAATATATTTTATCACACAAAAAAATAGAAGAGAAAAAAAAATTATCCATCATTCGACAACAATAAATTTGGATCCAAGAAAAAAAGAAAAGAATCCATTTCACCAAGCCGACCTCAGTGGTTTTTGGAACAGTTACTTGCATCCTTGCTTCTTCTCTAGACACACTGAGAGGCATAATCAAAACAAGCATCTAAGTTGAATTTGGTCGCATGGTGCTACACGCCCAAAGTCGGCAGTGGGAAAATGCCCATTTTTGAAAAATACTAGAATTATTATTATTATTATTATTATTTTTAATCATCTGTCTGAACATCCAGGCTATTGTTCGTCCAGACCACCAGGAAATCTTTCTTTATACCACATTTTCAACCAAAATTTCATTCAAGTTCCAAACTAGAGAATGACACGGGGAAAAAATCTGTCCCCGTCACCGCCCCGTCACCGGCCCACCATCCTCTGCACCGCCCCGTCACCGCCGTTCCCTTCACCGCCCCGTCACCGTCACCGCCATCCCTTTCACCGCCCCGTCACCGCCACTGCCATCCCATTCACCGCCCCGTCACCGTCCCCGCTGCATCCATATAAGCCTTAGTACTGTAATATTTAGCTTATTCCTTTCTTATAAATCAAAGTTCCTGCTGCTGAACTAGAGAAAGAGATGTTCAGCTGGCAGGGCTTTGTTTATAAATTTTTATCAACACAACTAATATACTATTTTATCCTAAAGCAAAAAATAAATAAATAAATATAATTTTTTTTTCTACCTTTGTTGTCTGGTTTCTGCTTTCCACATCTTCTCATTGAATTCCTTCCATCCACTGTGTGTCTTCTCTCTGCGTCTTCCATTTGCTGTTACTGTGCCTCTCCCTTAAACCCCCCCCCCCCAATTGGTCTAGCACCCATCTTCTTCCCTCCGCTCCCGCATAGTCTGGCATCTGTCTTCTTCCCACTCTGTCTTCCACATTTCCCTTGGGGGTCTGTTCCTCTCCACCCTCCTTCAATGTCTGTTCTATTCCTTTCCACCACCACCCTTCCCTCCCTCCTTTACCATCTGTTCCTTTCTACTACCCTTCAGCTCCTCTCGCGTGGCCTATCTACCTTCCTTCCTCTTATTTTCATGGCACGTTACAATGTAATTTGTGCAAGCCACTGGAGCCTGCAAGCTCGGTCCCTGTCCCATCCCCACAAACCATCTCGCTTCTGTGCTCCTATTTTCTCCATTTCTAATATCTCCCCTATGTATCTGTCATTGCCCCCCCTGTGTCCATATACCATCCCCATGGCATGTCCCCTTTATGTCTCTGTCCCTATGCCCCATGCACATAATTTCCCCTCTTTCTGTTACCTTCCTGTGTCCAGATTTCCCCTATCTTCCTCTTCCATACCAGTGTGTCTCTTCTTTTCAACCCCATCTAGCTTTTTTCCCTCTTTCTTCCCCCCCCCCCCCCCTGCTTCTAGCATCTGGCTCACCTGCCAGTCCTTCCCTTTCTTTCCTGCTGTGGGTTTTCCTTTCCGACTTCATCCCCTTGGCCCAGAATCTCTTTCCCTTTCACTCCCTCCTTCCAATTTGAGCCGGGAACACTAGCGATCGCACGGTCCCCGCAGCTCACACCCGCCTGCCCAATCGATTCTAGTGTTTAGCCAGCTCTCTCCCTTCTCCTCACCTTAGTTTGTAGATTTTCTTTTTCGGCGACCCGCACGCTATCAGAGAGCCGCGCATGCGCGGCTGCTCAGTGTTCAATCTTCTGCTCTGCTGCATGTGGCGTCAGAGCAGAAGATTGAATACTGAGCAGCCGCGCGTGCGGGTCGCCGAAAAAGAAAATCTACAAACTAAGGTGAGGAGAAGGGAGAGAGCTGGCTAAACACTAGAATCGATTGGGCAGGCGGGTGTGAGCTGCGGGGACCGCGCGATCCTTCATGCCTCACTGCGGGGACAAGACCATTCACCGCCCCGCGGGCGGTGAATGGCCTTGTCCCCGTCGCCGCAGCGACTGCTAGTTTTCTTCCCCGTTTTCGGTGGGTGACCCGCGGCTAAAATGCGGTGGCCGCGGGTAAACCGCCACCGTGTCATTCTCTATTCCAAACGCCCAGAACAAGGCGCTAATCCTATAAAAGACTGGCCACCCAGACATGGCAACAGAGCAGAGGGGCACCTTACATGGCACTGCTGTGAACTTTACAAAAAGGGTGCCAGGTAAACATCTCACCAGAACTCCTTTATAGGTTACGGTGAGCCCCCCAAAACCCACTATACCCACCTGTCTGCAACACCAACAGCTCTTATGGCTGCAGGTGGCACCTATATGACAGTAGAGGGGGATTTTGGTGGGCGCACATGTTCCACCATAAATTTAGTGGTTAGAGTGGCTTATGGTCCTGGGTCCTCCTATCTATGGCTCACTAGCCCACCCCCAGGCTATTTAAGACACCTGTGTGCAACTCTACTAGGCTCTACCAGGTACTGATGTTCTGGAGACAGGTATGTACTTTTTTTATTCTTATCTTTGTGGGAGTGTGAGAGGGTCAGTGAACACGGGGAGTGTGTATGGGTCTTTACTTTGTCTCTGCAGTGGTTATCTGGTCACAAAACACGTTTAATACATTAAAATGAAAAATTCTATTTCTCAAATTTTATGTAAAATTTGGATATCAGTCAGCTTAATGGCCCAGGTTCTCTATATGGCACAGATATCAGTGGCCACCTATAAAGCAGCCGCCAATCATGTGTCAATCATGCGACAGCACCATTTATAGAATCGCACCTCTGGGAAAGATAGGTGCCGAAAATGTAGGCCAGGGTTTTCCAGGCCTATGTTTCCGATGCCTATCTTTGTCATGAATTGCTCCTATGTAGGTGCTCTAGGCCTCCTAATACCATTTCAAGTGTTAGCCATGCCCACAGTGGCGTTAGACGGCCTAAAGCGCCTACGGAGGCACGATTCTGGTGCCAATTGGCAATCTGAAACTCAGTTTAAAAGGCGTTTTTTACTAAGCTTGGGCGCCTAAAAAAAACGGCGCCTAAAAAAATCTGCACTGTTTACAGAATCCAGACCAATATCAATACTTTGTCCATCTATTGTGTGCCTGTATCACTGTTTTTATACAATCTGGCATACCCAGATTGTATAAAATTAGTCAGGGACCGCTGCTCAGGCAATATGCCTGATGGGCCGCCGCGTGAGCGGACCGCTGGGCAGGATGGACCTCTGGTCTGCCCCGGCGGAGGCGACTACTTATGTACTTATGTACCCAAGCAACAACTCTCAAAACCTCACAGGGAAGCATGATATGTACTCCACTCATATGTTTACAACCCCTAAACTCAACCAAAACCCACAAATACAAACAAACCACAAGCACTCCAAAAACAACAAACCAAAGATACTGGGTAGGCAAAGACCCAATGGTAGAAAAACTACCAGGGAAAAGGCCTCAAGAAATCAGAGTTGCCATTCATGGCACCAGCAGGATCAAAGCACATTAGAAGGACCAGGCAGAGCATCCAGAAAAGCCTGGGCATCTTCGACAGTAGAATAACTCTTCCACCCAGCACTTGTCCAAATCCTCAGATGTGCAGGATAGAGCAACATGAAGCGCTGTTTGTGAGCGAAGAGGGCGGAACACACCTTGGAGAATCGTCATCTGCGTTCTTGCAACGCTGGAGAATAATCTTGGAAAATCTTGATAGGAGATCCCTCGTAGCAGAGAGTGTTGCGCTTTTGCCTGTTACACCGCGTTAATTCAGCTTTGAGGGCAGAATTATGGACCTTCAAGATCGTGACTCGGGCGCGGGTATGATCCTCCTGTCGCCTACCCAAGCGATGCGCTCTATCCAGGCGTAAGGACCCCATACCATCTGGCAACGGGAAATCCGGATGTCTTGTAACCCTAGTCCTGCCTCATGGTCCCCTCAACAATGTGCAACAGGCTTAGGCCATGCACTCTAATTGCTCCCCAAACCATCTCAGCAAGTAGATGTTTGACTGTCTGAACTAAACTAAACTAAAACTTAGATTTATAGACCAGGTCATCACCAATTGGAGCTTGACTCAGTTTACAATAAAAAAATAATACATAGAAAGAACAGGCTGAAAAAAGGATTGAAAAAGCTAATATCCGTGGAGGGGCATAATCAAAAGGAACGTCTAAGTCCGTTTTTGTCTAAGTCGCAAGTCGTCCAAAGTAAAACAACAGCCTAGGACACATTTTTGAAAAATACGTCCAAAATTTTTTTTCTTTCGAAAATCGTCTAATTATACGTCCTGCCGATCTGATCTTCCAAGTCACTAAATTGTCCATCTTTATACCACATTTTCGTCCAAGTCAAAAACGCCTAGAACAAGCCTTGTTGGACGTGGGAGGGGTTTGCAAAGTGATGAACTGAACACCCAGACATGGCAACTAAATAGTGGGGTACCTTACAGGGCACTGCTGTGAACTTCACAAAAAAGGTGCCATGTCATCATCTCTCTACAGCTCCCTTATAGGTCATGGTGAGCCCCCCAAACCACCTCCAGAATTCCCTAGACCCACTTATCTACCACCCCAATAGCCCTTATGGCTGCAGGAGCCACTTATATGGCAGTACAAAAGTTTTGGGGTATATAAGGGAGTGTACATGTTTAAGTATCAATGCAGTGATTACAGGGGCTTATGGGCATGGTTCCTCCTCTACATGGGTCCCTAACCCACCCCCAAGACGGCTTAAGCCGCCTCTGTGCTGGACGACTAGGCTTTCCTATGCCAGGCTGCCAGGTGATGATGGTCTGGAGGCTGAATTTTAAAGATGTGATTACAATTTTTATGGGGTTGGGGGGGTCATTGATCACTGGGGTAGTGTGTGGGGTTCTGTATTATGTGTTTGCAGTGCTTATCTGGTGACTTTAGGTGGATTTTTGTGACTTAGACCATGTTTTAAATGGTCTAAGTCACAACTTCCAAGTTTCGTCTATGCTGGGCTGTATAACTTTCGGTTATACATGCTGTATGACTAAGTCTAAGTCGGCTCACTTCCTGCCCAACTCCCGCCCTGCCCTGTTTAGCTTTGGTCGTTCAGCGGCACTATGAAGGCCTAGGTCGTTTAGAAATATGCCCAAAACCCATTTTCATTATCGCACTTGGACAACGTTCGTCCAAGTGCCGGTTTTTGGACGTTTTTCTCTTTCGGTTATGAGCCCCATAATGTTTTGCAAACAGAACTGTCTTCAGGGCTTCAGTCTTTTTGGTACTTCTCGCCAGGCTAAATATTTATTGGCCCAGGATAATTTTTTTCTTCTTCATGGCTTCTGTGAGCAATGGCTTCCTCAAGGGATGACACAGAATATTGAGTACAATTCTGGAGGCAGTACCTTCAAAAAGATATAAAAAGGATAGTCGGTTCAGAGGAAGGCTACTAAAATGGTGTATGATAAGACGTATGGGGACAGACTTAAAGATCTCAATCTGTATACTTTGGAGGAAAGGCGGGAGAGGGGAGATATGATAAAGTCATTTAAATACCTACATAATATAAATGTGCACAAGTAGAGTCTCTTTCATTTGAAAGGAAACTCTGCAATGAGAGGGCATAGGATGAAGTTAAGAGGTGATAGGCTCTGGAGTAATCTGAGGAAATACTTTTTTATGGAAAGGGTGGTAGATGCGTGGTCAGTCTCCCAGAAGAAGTGGTGGAAACAGAGCCTGTGTCTGAATTCAAGAGGGCCGTGGGATTTCTCAGAGAGAGAGAGAGAGAGAGAGAGAGAGAGAAAGAGATAATAGTTACTGTGGATGGGCAGACTGGATGGGCCATTTGGCCTTTATCTGCCATCATGGTTCTAAAGCAGCTCTAGAAAGTCAACAGTTCTCACATTTGCTGTGCACTCCTGCTGCAAGCGCTGCAAACTTGCTTTCCTGTTTTGCAGACACATGTTGACCAATATTCAGCCATCCCTGGCAGTGGACAAGGGCTTGTGAACCCAGGCAGATACTCTTGGTGACAAAGTTTCACCTCTTGCCAACTTTTTTGACAGACACTCACAAATTGCATGAGACTTTCAGCTTCTAAGCAGTTTCCTTCTGCATTAAAGTTGTTTCCTCCAAAAGAACACAAATCTGATCCTTCTTCTTTGGAATGATATCACAATTCTTACCCATTTTTGGATATCCATGTTCAAGAATTAATATTATACAATGCAAACACTCGCTAAAGGTTTGTTATACACCTTGTACTCCATAAATAAGAACACCCAAAAATAAAATGTTTCAGTCTGTAGTATTAATCATCCTATAGTATACTGTATAATAATTTGTTGCAGTTGTCCTTCTTTGCTGAAATACAATTGAGCTGGCCTGGAAAGCTACTTACCTCCCCTCTCCCCTATCCTGTTCTCTTAACCTAACTTCATTTTCTCTCTCACTTCCTCTGTCCTTCCAGTTAACCCAGTCTCTGAATATTACCTTAAAGAACTCCTCCATTCTCTCTCTTTGATCCTACTCTCCAATGATCCCTCCCCTTTTGATCTCTTTCAGAGACTAGTTGCTATGAATATGCCCCTGAATGCTGACGGCACCGTCACCTACAATGCAACACTTTTTGCATTGGTTCGCACATCACTGAGGATCAAAACAGAAGGTAATCAATGACCCTCACCATCACAGGAAAAGTACCTTAGCCATTATAGCCAGATTGTATCCTCAAGGGTCAAAGGGCAAAATGTAGGGCAGATACACTAACATAGCTCGTTATGTCAGTACTAGAACAGCAAGGGGTGATGGAGGGCAGGAATGAGGTGCACTAGCACAGCTGTGTATGTATGTCAGTACTAGAATGTCAGAAGGTGTTGTAGGGCAAGAGTAAGGTAAATGGGCATAGTTGTGTGTATAGGGAATGGGGGATGGTTTTGTTCTGGAGACTGTACCGTCAAATGGATATAAATTAAATGGAGTTGGTCTAGAGGGCTGCTACAAAACTGGGCAGTGATCCAGTCATAAAAGCATATGGGGAAAGACTTAGAGACTTCAATATGTGTACTGTAGAAGAAAGGTGGGAGAGAAGGAATATGATTAAGACTTTTAAATATCCCCATGGCATTAATGTACAGGAGGTGAACCTTTTTCAAATGAAGGAAAACTCTGGAATGAGAGGGCTTAGGATGAAGAGGTGATGGGGTCCGGAGTAATCTAAGGAAATACTTCTTTGCAGAAAGGGTGATAGATGTGTGGAATAATCTCTTGGTGGAGACAAAGACTCTCTGAATTCATGAAAGTGTGAGATAGGCACTTGGGACCTCTTAGGGAGAGGAAGAGATAGTGGATGCTGTGGATTGGCAAACAGGATGGACCATTTACATTACATTACATTCGTGATTTCTATTCCGCCATTACCTTGCAGTTCAAGGCGGATTACATAAGAAGTTATCTAGACATTTCCAGAGGTATTACAGATTGGAGCTGCTTGCTACAGGGGATTGAGATGATTCTTGCGGTGTTAGTTTGTCTTTAAGGATTTCTTGAATAGCATGTTTTTATTCTGAAAGTTTTGTAGTCTGGGGTCGTGATCAGTATAGTAGCTGCTCCTTAAGAAAGCTCGTCTATCATATGCCTCTGTAAAACAGAGCATAAAGAACCTGGACTGGAGGGCCTTTATCTGCCATTATGTTTCTATATATCTGTTAGCAAGGGTTGTATTCCCTTCATCTGTCTCTGATATCCAACAGGAAATCTGGAAGCAGCAAATGAAGAACTGAGATCTGTCATCAAAAAGATCTGGAAACGAACCAAGCAGAAGATTTTAGATGAAGTTATACCACCCTCTGAAGGTCTGTCATTTCTCCTTCTGTGGTTGTCATCTCTTCTGACATCATCCGGTAATGCACACCTCTCCAGCTCTGTTGCTCGTCATAGCCGGTGACTGAGCTAGCCAGTGACTAGAATATTTAATGGGAAATAGCCGGCGATCTTCAGCTGAATATCAGTGATTAGCTGGCTTATCACTATTTGGTTATTTCTAAGGCATATATTCTGATTTTTAGGGCCGTGCAAGGGACTGGTCCAAGTTATTTCCGTGTATTTTGTATACAGTCAAATCCATTTGTGAGAGAACATGACGCCTGACATCCCCTTCTCCTTGCACTGGGGGAATGTCTCTTAAATAAGCCCCCTCTCCGGACCTCTTCAAATCTTCACCATCAGCGAGCAGGGTCTCCTTTCCACTGCTCACGCCCTCTCGAGCCTGCCCTCTTATGTCACTTCCTCAGGAAGTGACATCAGAGGGAGGGCTCAGGGCCAGTGCGAGCAGTAAGTACAGACCCTGCTCACTACCGGCAAGGACTTGAAGAGGTATGGGATGAGAGGGGAGAATATCTAAGAGACCCCTTGGCTGCCAGGGGACAAGAAGAGATGCCAGCGCCCTCGTAAAAGATGGCTCCTGGGACACTCTGCCTCCCACCCCTCTGTACTACACCACTGCCCACTTTTGCACTATGGTTTTCATGCTAGTTCCTTCTATACAGCAGAGAATTTGATTACAAGCAGAAGGTTGCTTGGTCAGTGGCTGATCCAGAGGCTTGGCTTAATTGTTGGTTTTCTTAAGAGTGAAGGAGGAGTGCCACACATTTTGGAAGAACCTGGACTTTATTTGCTGCAAACTGTGATTGTAGGATTTTTTTGAGTCAGTTGGCAGTTTGTATGTACTTTGTCAAGGTTTTAATTTCCTGTGATATGTTTTATGTTTTTAAAAAACTAAAACACCAAGTTTAAAATAAATAGTTATCACTGGGAATCAATGCAATTTTACAACGTAGGGAGTAATCCTATTATAAATGGAAATAAAGAAAATAAATTTTATTGCTACACACAAAAAAATGAGAAAAAGGGAGACATCACTGTTGCTGCTCTACAAACATCACTTCCTCCCACAGGCAGGCACCATGGACAGTAAGAAGAATGCATGCAGGCTGAATGAGGTCCATGGGCTATAGTTTGGTCACTTCTGCTTTAAGAAGAAAGTTTTAAAAACATAATAGGCTGTAGATCAGGAGTCCCCAAAGTCCCTCCTTGAGGGCCGAATCCAGTCGGGTTTTCAGGATTTCCCCAATGAATATGTATTGAAAGCAGTGCATGCACATAGACCTCATGCATATTCATTGGGGAAATCCTGAAAACCCGACTGGATTCGGCCTCAAGGAGGGACTTGGGGACCCCTGCTGTAGATGATAGAGTGAGGAAAGACAGGGCTCTGGAAGCTGGTAGTTGATTAGGACAGGAACCAGTATTCCATCGCCAAGCTTGGCCCTTTATTACTATCTTTAAGACACTAATGACGCCCGAAGCTACTCTCCTGATATGATGAAACTCTGACAAGATATATATATATATCACAGTTCAAAATCAGACTGTCTAGTCCTGCTCTTATTATAAGATAACTGTATATATAAGATGTTTCATAAGAGTGAATGGGGAGAGAGAATCTCAGCTAAAGCACAACAGTAACATCCAGTGGTCAGATTCAGTGTATATTATGTGCAGAGTTAGCCACAGTCTCCAGCAGTGGCTGAGATGTTTAGGCAAGGCTCAGTGGGAAAGAGCATTAAACAGCGTGAAAACAAATCACAGATCTTTGCAAATTAAGGCTTACGGAGCTCTAGCCCAACAAAGATCAGTTGTGGTTGAACTAGATTCCCAGAGGAGAAAGAGAAAAATGCCAGTCCAGAAAATAAACAATGAGTGAGGGATACTGATACATGAGATATTTAACAGCTTTTGCCCCTTTTTCTGGAACTCCTAGAGGAGGAAGTGACCGTGGGGAAGTTTTATGCCACCTTCTTGATCCAAGATTACTTCCGCAAGTTTCGGCGCCGTAAGGAGAAGGGATTGCTGAGAACCAAGGTGTTGCCAAGCAACTCCACAGCATTACAGGTGATTAGCAAGCAGACGTGCACACAGACCGTCCCATGCAGAGGATGCTAGAGGCATTTACATTAAGAATAGACAGCCAATTAGACTCTCACACAATAAGACAGGCAGAGTCTGAGGTGTAATATTGGGCCTGGTATTTAATCGCCGGTGGCCAGTGCGAAACCCAGATAGTCAATGCCGGGCTGTTTCCAGTGACTAGCAAGGAATACTGGTGGGGAAAGTTGTTAACTGCTAAAAGGTTAACTGGTTATGTTGATATTCAGCACTAACTGGTAAATATTTTAGCAGTTAAAGATAGGACAGCTATTATGTGATCCTATTTGACCACTAAACCTATCCGGTTAGGCATTCATTATCAGCTGAATATCTGCAGTTAGGTGCTAAAATGCTATTTAACCACCCAGGAGCCATTCCTGGCCAGTTAAATAGTTTTGAATATTAACCAAATTGCTTCCAATTTTGTTCTGTGCCCTGGCCTTTCAGGCACTTTCTGTCTTTCTCATTGTATGTCTTCTGGTCTCTCACAGACATACTCATTTCTTTTGGTCTCAGACTTTCACAGTCTCACAAACTGTCTTGCAGATAGTTTTATTCTGACAAGCTTTTTCTCATACACTCATATAGACCTAGAGCTGTCTCTTTCTTGTGGTCATAAATTACCATATATACTTGAATATAAGTTGATCCGAATATAAGTCGAGACCCCCCTTCTCCCCAAAAAGGAGGAGAAATGGTTGACCCGAATATGTCGGGTGACTTAATATTCAAGTGCCCTGCCGTTAGGCTCTGCACCCAGCCTTCTTCCCTCCCTCCCCTGTCAGACACTGCACCCAGCTCCCTTCCTACCAGGCACTACACCCAGCACCCTTCCCTCCCTCCCCTGTCAGGCTCTGCACCCTCCCTCCCAGACTCTGCCCTCTGTTCCCCCCTCCCTGCCCTATCCTCATACCTCTGCCAATCCCTGGTGGAGATGTAGCAGGAAGGAGCAAGCGTTCCAAATTCCTTCTCCGCTGCTAACCGGCTGCTTAGATCCAGTTTCTTCGGCTGAGCAGCAGGAGCGCGATTTGATGCTGCTGCTCGGCGCTGAGCAGCTTCCTTACTGGCTCCCGGTTTATATTCGAGTATATACGGTATGTCTTTTATGGTTTTACAGTCATTTCCTGATTTAGTTTGTGGTCTCAGATTCCTCTCTATTTTTTCCTTGTGATCTCACACTCTCTCAGGTTGTTCTCTCTCTTTTTCATATGGTCTCACAGAGTCCACTTTCTTTTTCTTGTGGTCTCAAAGGCTCTTCTGCCTCTTTTTTTCTTGTGGTCTCACAGGCTGGCCTGAGGACACTGCAGGATCTTGGACCAGAGATCAGACAAGCTTTATCTTGTGATTTGGAAGTAGAACAGATCCCTCCACCATGTACAAGGTGAGAGACTCCTGTGTCACATAAGTTAGAAACTATTCTGATATATATGATATAAGATCTTTCTAGACCCTTATACATACAAGATCAGAAACCTCTCCACAGAAAAGGAGCGATGTCCCATACCAAGGCAAAAGACTCCCTTTGCTATGTACAAGGAGGGAGGGAGGAGTAGCCTAGTGGTTAGAGCTGCTGCCTCAGCACCCTGAGGTTGTGAGTTTGATCCCAGCCTACTCCCTGTGACTCTGTTCAAGTCATTTAACCTTCCACTGGCCCAGGTACCAAAGTTAGAATGTGAGCCTGCCGGGACATAGGAAAACACCTAAGAATACCTGATTACTATTCAATGTATTGTAAACCACTTTGGGTGAATCTCTTCATGAAAAAGGCAGTTAATAAATAAATATATTTAGTGGTCCCTTCACTTAATATAAAAAGAACCCTCTCTAGTCTTCACCATGTGTAAGGAATACTCTCTCCTTCCTAAGGGGAGAGGTACCCCTCTGCCATGTACTCAGCATACTCTTTCTATCCAATAACTCAAATCAGGCAAGAAGTGCAATTGCTTGTTCCATCTAAAAGGGTTTACTTAATTTGGATAGCAAAAGGGGCATTTCTCTGCAAAACTATTTACCAATACCAATGCATCTGTTATGTACCACAAATACCGTTAACAGTTCATTGCGATTACAATACAATCGTACTCTGATTCTATTGTAATATATGTCATTTTAATCTAAAAAAAACCTTCACATTTTACTTTTCTTTTAAACATATTTCTGAAAAAAATTAATTTTAATTTTTTCCCCCAAAATCCTATAGTTCACTTATGATCTTAAAAAAGAAATCTCTTCTAAAAATACATATTTTTTAAAAATGGCCTTTTATGGGGGCTGACTTATCACATAAGGGTGGATCGGTGCTGGGGGAGATGACGGAGGAGAGGCACTGCAGGAAATAATTAATATTATTGACCACTGTGCTTTGAGTGTGACTTGGGGATCCTTTTACTAAGGTGCGCTAGCGTTTTTTGCGCACGCAGATTAGCGCACGCTAACCCCACACTACGCAGCTAGAACTAACGCCAGCTCAATGCTGGCGTTAGCACTTAGCGCGCGCGGCATTGTAGCACGCGCTATTCCGTGCGTTAATGCCCTAACGCAGCTTAGTAAAAGGTTTGGAATGCTTTTCTGTCCTGTCATTCCTTTTTGGAATTCTTTTCTTTTCTATTATTAGCCAATGTAAACCGCTTTGATCCTTTGATGGCATAATCAATATAGTATAGCAAATTCAATGAATAATAATAAGGCAACTTACAGCTCTCCCTCCTTATTCGCGGGGGTTAGGTACAGAGCCAGCTCCCGAATAGGGAAAAACTGTGAATAATTTTTTGGGCCGGCTCTGACCCACCCCTCCTGCATCCCCGGACCTTACCTGGTGGTCTAGCGGCGATGCGGGGCAGGATCGATCATCCTACGTTCCTGCCCCATGCAAAGCCATCATCAAAATGGTTGCCGTGAGTTCCCGTTGTAGTACAACATGTCTCCCTCTCTCACAGTCCACCATCTCTTTCTCTCATTCCTTCCCTTGCTCAAAAGAAGTGGGGAAAGAGAGAGAGAGAGGAATCTAGGGTGCATCTCTCCCTCCCGCTCTACTGCCATATCCAACATTTCTCCCTTTCTCTTCCCCCGGACATGTGCAGCATCTTTCATCCCTACCCACCAGTCCCATACCAACATTTCTCCTTCTATCACTCCTCTCCAGTACCATGCCACATCTCTCCCATCATTCCCTCCACCACCATGTCCAACATTCCTCCCTCTTGCATCTCTTTCAATCTGTCCCTCTATTCCCTCTTTACCACCATATCCAACATTTCTCCCTCTCATCTTTCTCTTTCCCATGCATCTCTTCCTCACGCCTATCCTTCCCTATGCCCAACAATTCTTCTCTTTTTTTCCTTTCCCCATGTGCACCATCTCTCTTTCCCTCTCACTCACATACCCATGCCCAACAATTATCCCTTTCTGTTCCCTCCCCCACATCAGCATCTCTTTCCATCTCTCTCTCCATCCTATGTCCCAAATTTGTGCCCCCTTCCTTCCTTCTTTATCCAAATGCAATCCCTCCCTTCTGTATCCCAGGTTTGAGCCCCCTCCCCTGCCTTCCTTCCAGCCTTTGTCCCAAGTTAATGCACCCTCTCTCTCCCTGTCTTGCCCCAATGTGTGCACTTGCTCACTCCCTCCCTCCTGTAGCCCAAATACTTTGTGCCCCCTCCTGTGAATGTGTACCAGAGCCATCCAGGTGGGCCACCTCTTTCCTGCCTGCCAGCTACACTTGCTTCTTCGCAGGGCCATGGTCGGCGGTTCCTGCACGCTGCATGTGGCTGACCCAGAAGCCTTCCATCTGATGTCAGCTCTAATGTTGGAGGGAAGGCTTCCAGGTTGGCTGCATGTGGGGAGCGCTCCATGTGGCTTTGTGAAAGGAGAGTGTGACTAGAGGGCAGGAAGAAGGAAGCACTGCTTGGACACACATTGGTGAGAGCCCTTTGAGGTGCCTCCATCACCACAGGATCCCACAACCCCGGGAGATCCCTGCAGGATTCCCAAAGACCCAGGGGGGAATCCCACAGGTTCCTTAGGATTCCCGTCGGTCCTGTTCCTGTGCAGCTCTATACATAGTAGTACATTTAAAACAAACTAGTGAATACATTTTTTTACTAAATGCATAGTTAATCTCTGAAACTTGCTGTTAGCGAATGTGGTAAAAGCAGTTATGTAGCTGGGTTTAAAAAAGGTTTGGACAAATTTCTGAGCGAAATGGCCATGACCATTTATTAAGGTAGACCCAGAGAAAGCCACTGATAATTTCTGGGGGTAAGTAGTATGGAATCCTTTTGGGGATTTCACCATGTACTTGTGACCTGGATTGGCCACCATTGGAAAGAGGATACTGGGCCAGATGGACCCTTGGTCTTTTGGTCTGATCCAATTAGGGACTACAGATATCCCATTGCATTGGAGATGTAAGTTGAAAATCAAAACTTGTCTAAAATTTCCTCACTGGAACTAGGTAAATTGGCAGCTATCTGAAAATATGAACCCAACTTTTAAAGATACTGTATGCATATAGCTTATGGAATGTGGGTTTCTTAAAACCCCATCCTGGATAACGAGAACATAAGAATAGACTTTCTGGGTCAGACCAATGGTCCATCTAGCCCAGCAGCCCGTCTTCATGGTGGCCAATCCAGGTCAATAGTACCTGGCAAAAACCCAAATAGTAGCAATATTCCATGCTACCAATCCAGGGCAAGCAGTGGCTTCCCCCATGTCTGCCTCAATAACAGACTATGGACTTTCCCTCCTGGAAATTGTCCAAATCTTTCTTAAATCCGTCTATGTTAACCGCTCTTACTACAACCTCTGTCTGCTTTAGGCGTGCAGTTTCTAATGTCTGCTTTTTCCCTGGAATAGGAGGAATTCTGAAGGCAACAGTATTTTTTCAGAGGAATGGGAGGAGCTTGCCAGCACCCCCCAGAGGAAAGCAGAAGAATTCCAGGTAGAAAAAGAATACAACAGCCCTGAGGATGACTCTGAGGGTGTGACTTCCAGTGACAAGTAAGGCACCATCTCTCTGTATATCCCCAGCACAGGGGGACACTAACAGGGGAGGGAAAAACAGTACTGCAGACTGAAGCTCCTTTGTATATCCTTACCACAGAGGGGACATGGACGGAGGACTCTTTCCTTTCAGTGTTTGTTTTTCTTTCTTTGATAGAGATTTTAGTTTGGAAGAGACTGACTCATCCCAGATTCATGGGGCATCACTGTCCCTTCCCATCCCCTTCCAACTTGACTCCAATTCCAGATCTGGTGCTCCGGCTGAGGGTCGGTGGTCCACACGGAGACGTCTACTACCTCCCACGCCATCAGGTAAGGAGAGGGGAAGTAGCACGTCATTACAAAGCATGGATTGATGTAATATCCAGATACAGATTTGTGATACAGTAAGAAAAGTTGTGTTATCCATATCCAGGGGTGTGATAGAGAGGAGATAGTTGTGTTATCTGTACACAGGTGCATGGCAGAAGTGGATGTTGATTTCTTTGCATCTTTTGGCAGGTCGAAAGCCAGTGTTTAGTATCCAATGTCTGCATAGCCAAGGGAGCCAAGATGACATTCCAATACCAGGGATTTATCATCAGAATGCACCCCCCTGTCGTACATCTCAGGTGTTAAGATTTTCTCTGCTAGGCCACATCTGCTTATGCTCTGTCCTTTCTCCCCTCATTCAATAAACTATTGCGCTCAAGTTATAGAATAGTATTAGATGTATGCATAACTTAATAGTAATTATTAGCTGCTAATTGGCATTAAATGGTGCTAATTGATAATAATTAAGTTACATGTGTAACTGCTATTAGTCGGTATTTTATAAATTGCATGTTATAGAATTTGCACACGTACGCACACACACGCTCTGTCTCTCAGTGCCGCTTCCTTACTCATGCCATATTTCTCTCTGCATCTTCTCTCACACATTCTCTCTTTCTTTGTTCGTGTCCTTTCATGCACCTGCTTTTGTCTTTAGGAGTACAAAAACTCTGACTCATGGCGTACAAACAATCACTCAGCCACGAGTTCTTCACAATCCTGGGCCACACTTCCAAAGCATCACCGTCTCTTCTACGCTCCCCTTATTCTGGTAGAGGAAGAAAAAGACTGGGACAAGCAGAGCAGCAGTTTGCACTCGATAGCCCAGACCACATGGTACCTGAACAGAGCGCTCAAGCCATCCTATCAGCCCTATTCCCACCTGCAGGTGCCCAGGCTGGTAAAGCCCAACCTGAGCAAGATGAGGGGCAGTGCAGACAGCCTGGTGGAGGCAGTAAGTTCCATCTCCTGCTCTAATTCACCTTGTCTGTGTAGCTCATGGTATTTCTTCCATCCTCCTTTCCTGCCTAGGCCTGTTGCTCCTTTCCTCGCTCTGCTTTTCACAAATTTTCCCTTTCCTGATTCTTCCATCCTTTCTCCCTGTCTTTCTACTTCCCTCTCTCTCTGTTGTTCTTTTTTTCCTTTCCTCTACTTTCTCTCGATTTTTGTCTTTTCCTTCATCGTCCCTTCCTTTTCACTCTCACCAGGTCACTCCTTTTCCCTGCTTTCTCTTCTCTTTGCTCTGCATCTTTCTCTTTCCCCTCCTGTTCCCCCACCCTTTCCTTTTCCTCAGTCTTTTCATCTCTTCCCTTGTACTCATAGCCAACCTCAATATTGTAACTCAGGCTGTTCAGGCAGAGTACACAGGCTCTTTTCTGCCCACTAATAGCCTTTCTCTTTACAGGTGTTAATTTCAGAAGGTTTGGGGATCTATGCCAGGGACCCCAAATTTGTTGCAGTTGCTAAGCGGGAGATTGCAGATGCATGTCACATGACCATAGAGGACATGGAGAGTGCAGCCAGTGACTTGTTGAACCAGAGCCGGAAAGTCAGCAGCAGCAATATGGAGAGCATTGGACTGGGTTTTGTGTACAGTGATGAGGAATCTCTCCGATGCCAGGAAGAGGAGGAGGAAGAGGATCTGGGGGATGAGATATCCTGTGTCACTTCCTTCTGATGCTCAGCTGTGATTGAGGATCTCCATGATGCCTAATTTTTTCCTATTCTCCCTTATTTTGGTCTGCTTCCTACCTCCTCCTATCTCATTCCCTCCATCTCATAAATATCTGAATGAGGCAGATTAACCAATTTTATTTTCTCCTGCAGCTCTTAGAATCTCTTGCAAAGTTCCTGAGACAACTGGGCTGGCACTGCATGACTCTCCACAGTTTGATTCAGATAGGTGCCTATATTCTTGTGTAACCCCCCCCCCCACCTCTAGAAAACCTTCTTAGACCCCAGATGGGGTGAGTGGATTTTCCTGGGGGGTTACTGAAGAGGCAGCCTGTTAAATAGACTTACCGGGCTGAGATGATGGGGTTGATATGCCACTGGGAAAGAGCCCAGTGGGCTTAAGGTTGGATATCTCCATCACCGAGGGAGTAGAGCTGTAGCTGAATACAATAAATGATTGTTTAAGAGAAATATGATTGATAGAATTTGTCTAATGCAAGGTGGGGTCAGAGTGACAAAAGTGCTAATTGGACCTATGCAGTGTCTGTGGTTGTCCGCACCCCCGCCAAGACCCGAGGAACTGAGGGGATATTCTAATTTGTCAAAATAAGTGGCAGCCGTAAGAGTGCAGTAGTAACCATTTTCGACCATTAGAAGGGGTGATTTAACTCAGAGTACTGTTCCTCCAGAGCGGAGGGATTAGGAATCAAGAGTCTGACAGCAGGGAAGTGACCTGCTGACAGAGTAGGTAGGTGCTGGTTGAGAAGAACCACACCTCAATGAGAGGACAGACAATGGAGGTCCTGTCTGGAAGAAGAGGCAGGGCTCAACATAGTGACAAGGACAGTCACAATTGTTCTGCCAAAAGGAAAGGGAGAGTGATATAATTGTGGAATGTGACGACTGTTTCATTCCTGACCCAATGAAATTTGTTCTTATGCCACATTAAGAGCTGTGAACTGTTTGAGACTGTCTGCGGTTAATGTGCCTACCTTCAATAAAGCTGGAGAATTTTTATAAAGAAGAAAGAATTATATTCCAGGGATATACAATAAAGAAATGAGAATTTTGCAATCAGTGGTTATACTCAGCAAGAATTTTAGCCATTAAATTATATAGCTTAGGACTCTACTATGAAGAATACTGGCCCCAATCCTGCAAGCTGTACCATCATTGGGTTAATCGTGTGTGTATATACGAGGGTCATTTAATAAATAATGCACACTATTTTTTAAAATTTACACCATTTTAGTTCAGTTGACGAATGGCTCGGAAGAAAGCTCTTCCAGAGATGCAAAACGATGTCCAAGCATAGGTTGTTTCAACTTTGGAAAAAGGTCAAAGTCTGGTGGACTCATGTCTGGACTGTAGGGAGCATGAGGTAACACTTCCCAGCTGTATTTGCGTAGTTTTTCAATGACGACATTCCCTATGTGCGGGTGAGCATTGTCATGAAGAATAAGTGGCTCAGTCAAGAGCAACTGAGGTTGGGTTTTGTGCATTTTTCTGCTCATTTTTTGAAAAATATCACGATAATACACTGCTGTGACACTTCTTCCACATGGAACTTTGTCTGTGATGATGATGCCTTCATGATCATAAGCAAAAATCATCAATTGTTTGACTTTTGATTGAGCTCGTCAAAATTTTTTTGACCATGGGGAAGATGGAGCTCTCCACTCGTCATTGAAAAACTACACGAATACGGCTGGGAGGTGTTACCTCATGCTCCCTACAGTCCAGACATGAGTCCACCAGACTTTGACCTTTTTCCAAAGTTGAAACAACCTATGTGTGGACATCATTTTGCATCTCTGGAACAGCTTTCTTCCGCTGGTACCCAAGCCATTTGGCAACTGAACAAAAACGGTGTCTCAGATGGAATAATGAAGCTTCCCAGGTGTTGGGACTCGGTCATTACAAAGCAGGGAAACCATATTGAAGGATTGTAAAGAAATACTTTGAAAAAAAATAAAACATGTAAATTTAAAAAAATGGTGTGCATCATTTATTAAATGACCCTCGTATATATTCTGCATCCATAGAAATCCTCTCACCCAATGATGGGTGCAGAGCAGAATTAGGGCATTTTCACACACAACTCTATACTGAAATGAAACCAGAATCAGGCATTTAACTGTATCAGCAACATAAACCCTACAAAATTCACTCAGGACCAGAATTCACATATCTTGGAGCCTGCCCAGAAACGGGAAGCACCATAAATATCAGCACACCTACTGGGGAAACTGAACAAGTACGATTACTATTTATTTATTTAAATTTTTTAAATTCTGCTTAGGCCTAAGATGGATTACAGTAAAATATACATATCTTACCATAATAAAAGATTATTAGTACATCACAGGCAATTCGAAACTGTTAACTACCAGAATATCCTTTAAACAGTAAAGGTCAAATGTACAAAGAATCTGCTACAAAAGTGATTCATTCTGATGAAATGTTTTGCAAAACAAATGGGTCTTCAACAGCATTTTAAGTGATTACACAATCTTAAAGAACCTGGTACTGTAGAGTAGACCAGTCACCGAAATGGCTGTGTATCATGTTTTTACATAATGTACCTCAATCACTGATTGAATGGATAATCTCATTGCTGACTGTGATTGCAAATATCGACTTGGCAAATATTTTTTCAAAATTTGAGCCAAATACCAGGATACTTTACCATAAACCACTTGATGAATAATTGTAAAAATTTTATATTCAATTTGATAAATAAATGGCAACCAATGTAATTGTTTTAATACAGGAGAAGAAATCTGTTCATAATGCGATACCTCGGTGATCATTCTAGCTGCCATATTTTGAATTATTTGCAATGCCTGACAACAATGCATTTCAAAAATCTAATTTAGAGATTACCAGGCTCTGTATCACTGTCCAAAAATCAGATACTGGTAGCATTGGTTTTATTTTAGAAAGAGCCCGCAATTGAAAAAAAGCTCCTGTGATGATCTGTAGTATATGTTCCTAGACGAGTATCTAGATGAACTCCAACAATCTCATATGTGTCAATATTGAAAATCTTTCAACTGCACCTCCTGTACTTGCAATAACACATGATCCTTTCTAATGATCATAACTTCTGTTTTGTTTTGTTTTTTTAAATAACAGCTTTTATTGAGATACACCTCAAACATAACATAAACATATAGAATACAACAGCAAGAAAATAAAGTGCAAGCATCCACACTCCAAATAACACCCAAAGTGTAGTCAAGAACAAGTACAAATGTAATCCCCCTATTCTAACAATAACAAACTACAAAACCCACCTAAACGCAGTCAAAGTCCCCCCCACCCACCCCCCAGGGACAAAACACCATTCCCACAACACCCAATTAGGTCGAGAAGCATCCAAAACCAGAAAAAAAAACCCTAAAAAATTGAATAGGGATATAAATAAAGGTTCCCCCTAGTCTCCGCCATCCCAGTCCAGCCCCATGGTCAACTCAGTGCCCCAATCCACCCCTGTCACTGATCCCCACAGAAGCCCGAAATCTGCGCCAAATATGAGCATATCCATGGAGTTTACCATGGCGTAGGGCTGTTAAGTGGTAAAGAAGTTGCCAAGTAAGCAAGCGATGCTCCACCATGGCCCAGTGGGAGGGAGCACCTGGTTCCAAAGGGAAGCAATAGCTAATCTAGCAGCAGTGAAGGCCAGCTTACAAAACATAGAATCACCCCAAGCTAAATCCAATTGATGCCAGAACAACAAGACAGGATTCGAGACACTCGAGAAAAAATCCCAATCCAGAACCCAGACACCCGCCCACACTGCCACCACATATGGAAATAGGTACCCACCTCCCCACAGCCCCTCCAACAAAGAGCACTTGCACCTCCCTGCCAACGAGCCACCACCTGAGGGGTATAATACCAACGAAAGAGGACCTTGTATCCATTTTCAATCAACAAGGCCGCTATACCCGCCGAAGAAATCTCTGACCAGATATCCCCCCAGGTGTCCCAGGATATTTCAGATCCCCAATCTCCCTCCCATGCCCTCATGTAGGAATGTGGGGTCCCCCGACAATTGAGGCATCTATATATAGCAGAGAGAGCTCCCTTCCTGAGCACCGGTCCTAACAACAGTTCAAAGGGAGTCTTGCCCCCCCTCAGATCCCTCCAAAGACCCGAGGCCCTGATATAATGAACCACTTGCAGGTAGGGAAACAAATCTCTGACCCCAAAGCCAAACCTGTCCCGGAGCTCTGTAAAGGGTCGAATACGTCCCAAAACCGGGTCCCACAATTGACCCACACACACTAAGCCCCTAGTTTCCCAATCAGCAAATACTCCACCCCCCCTTCCCGGTAGAAAATCTGGATTATATCTTAACGGGGTAACTTCTGTTTTTTACAGATTTAAGACCAATTTATTCACATCCAACAATATTCAATCTTTATCATACAATGAGTCAATTTTTCAACCACATACTCAATCCCTATCTGCACTGGGGAAAAAAACCCTGTATATCATCTGCATAAATGCGATAATGTATCTCTAAGTCCTCTAAAACCTGCCCTAGTGATGCTACATAGATGTTAGATAGTAGGGCCGACAAAGCGGACCCCTGTGGCACTCCTTTTCTCACTGACATCACTGAAGATAAACTACTTCCACTCTTTACCACAAATTTACGATCACTCAGTAATGAATGAAACCATCTCAGCACTACACCTCCCATCCGCAGCTTATGTAACAGAATTCTCACATCCAATGACACCATACAAAATATTTTCCTCATATCTAGCCCTTGTCAAAAAACATCCAAAGTGGATATCATCAATATCTCAATCCCATGCCCTTTTCTAAACCCATACTGATGTTTATCTAACCAATTCTTCTTTCTTCCAAGGCACCTAGCAATAATTTTAGTAACAACTGCCATTACTGAAATTGGCCTATAGTTACTTAAATTCCCTGGATCTAGATTTTGTCTTTTTAAAAAGAGATAGGTTCTTTCCTTGCTAATATATTTTCTAGTTGATAGGTGTGTCATTCTGGACAAGCGGATTATATCCCAGTGCTGGCGAGCCTTGCAGAAGGAATCCACTCCAGATTTTTCTTGCATCCCTCCTACTTTACAAAGGGCTCTGCTGCCCCCTAAAGTTAGTTCCAAAGCAGGCAAGTGCCCTTTCTAGAACAGAAGTGAAGCAGGGGTACAGGGAAACTCCCCGAACAAGTCTGTTCTGCTCTAAAATTTCAACAAACATGTTAACTAGTGAACAATCAAAACAGCAAATCAATTTTGCCACACAGAAACATTAATAGAGCTCAAATAATACCCTAAATACTTAAGGTCTGACTAGTATCCAACCTCTTCTGATGGTGTGATCAGAAGAGAAAGATCACTAGAGAAGGACATCATGTTTGGGAAGATCGAAGGAACCAGGCAAAGAGGGCGAACTGCAATCAGATGGCTGGACACGTTGAAAACATCCATGGGGATGATGCTGGAGGACCTTTCTGGACTAGCAAAAAAACGATTTCTTTTTAGATCCGCAATTCATCAAGTCGTTAGGACTCAAACATGAGACGATGGCACCTAACAACAGTGTCCAACCTGCAGGTTTGGCTAAGAAAATTCTGAGTGAGACAGTATGCAGGCACAGGAAACAAACAACAGAGAAGGTGTCCAGAATGACACACTTATCTACTAGAAAAGATATTAGCAAGGTAAGAACCTAATCTCTTTTTCTAGTGCAATAGGTGTGTTATTCTGGACGAGTGAGATATACAAAAGCACTTCCAGAAATCTAAGGCGGGACCACTGCACCAGCTTGTAATTCTGAGGACCTAAAGGCAGAGTCCTCCTTTGCCTCCACATCCACTCTGTAAAACTTGGGGGAAACTGCTCTAGCTTCAGCCCACGACAATGCCACACTTCTAGTCAAATGCATCTTTACGGAAACAGGAGACTGTTTCCCATAAACAATGTATGCCAACAAAATGGCCCTAAGGATCCATCTGGAAATCATGGCTGTATTTAGCTGGATTTGTCAGCACAAAAAGATGATCAGATAGCCTGAACTTATTAGTGACCTTAAGATATCAGAAAAGCATCTTCTTAACTTCCAACTTCTTCAGAATCTGGCCTTTTTTCTTGGAACCTGAGGACTGAAATGCTGGCAATCTGGTTGTCTGATTGGCAGGAACTCTGAAACCACCTTAGGTAGAAAGGAAGGAACGGTGCACAACGAGACTCCAGCTTCAGTGAATTTAAGGAAAGGGTCTCTGCAAGAAGAACCTTCAACTCCGAGACCTGTCTCATTGAGGTAATGGCCACCAGAAAAATCTTTTTGAGCATCAGGTCCTCAATGGCTCGTATGGAGCCTGGCTGAGGCCCTGCAAAACCATGTTAAGATCCCAAGAAAGGAACAGAGGTTTTACCAGAGGCCTGATAAAAACAATGCTCACTTTAGAAATCTGGCTATGTCCAGATGAGGCACCAGTGTAGATTTGCAATCTCAAGCCCTAAAACAAGAGTCCCACTACTTGGGACTCCCATCCCACTACTCTAGGGATGCCATCATACCCTAGAATAGTGGGACTCCCATCCCACTACTCTAGGGATGCCATCATAAGTCCCTTGTCAAGGCTGGCCTGGAGGAAGGCTAAAACAAAAGAGACCGGAGCAGAGAAGGGCTCCTCCTATTTCTGGATGCAACAGCACTGGAAAGTTCCAAGCCTTAGCATAGGCACAGACCATTGTTGGCTTTTTAGACTTGAGCAGAGTAGCAAGGACTACCTCTGAGTACCCCTTGCACACTAACACCTTGCACTCAAGAGCCATGCCTTAAGAGCAAAGCAATCTGGATCTTCTATGACCACTGGACCCTGAGAAAGAAGGTCTGGTTGCACTTGTAGCCTGAGACCGGAACCGGTCCAAAAATGCAGTAGATCTGCATATCATGGTCTGCACAGCCAGTCTGGAGCCATGAGAATGACCTTTCCCCAATGGCGTGTGATCCACGGAAGGAACACATACAACAGCTTGCTCAGTGGCCACGGCTGGACCAAAGCGTCCAAACCCATGCTTCCGAGCTCAGACCTTTAACACAAGAATCTGCCCTTCTTGTTTTGTGCTGTTGTTATGAGGTTGAACATTGGATGACACCAATGACGAACAATGGCTTGGAAGGCTCACCCTGATCCAAGGTCTGTCTGCAGAGGAAATCAGCTTGGATATTGTCCTCTTCTGCTATATGCACTGCTGAGAGTGCTTGAAGATGAAGTTCTGCCTATTTGAACAGTAACGCGGCAGAGTGAAATCCCTGATGGACAAGGCCAAGCAGCCTGTTTGCAAGTTCTTCAGGAATTAATCCAGCTACCTCTCCTCCCTTGTAACAAAAAAAAAACAAAAAAACCCCCACAAAACTGTTGTAACTTCACTGGAAATGTCCAGTTAGCTCTTTTGTAATCCGCCTTGAACTGCAAGGTATAGGCGGAATAGAAATCCGTAATGTAATGTAATGTTTAGAGTGCTGCCAGCCCGAAGCCACTTCTAATGAAGGTAGGGCTCGCTTGCAGTCGGCGGGGAGGGAAGGATGGAGGGTCAGCAGGGGTTTGGCTGCGCGGTGGGGGTGGGGGGTGCTCAAGGGTTCTGCTGCACAAGGGATGGGAGGGAGGGAAGGATAGAAGCTGAGCAAGAGTTATGCTGCACGAGGGATGTGAGGGGAGGATAGAAGCTGGGCAAACTTCTGCTGCACAAGGGGATGGGAGGGAGGGGAGGAAAGATGCTGCACATGTGGAGGAGAGAAAGAAAGGAAGAATCGGGGTGGAGAGGAAGGGAGAGATGGTCATGTGCATACCCCAAAAATAAGACCTAATGCTTTTTTTGGGCCCCAAATGGATATAAGACACTGTCTTATTTTTAGGGAAACACGATATGAAAGAATTTTATTTAGTTATTCATATACTGCCTATTGTCTAAGCAGTTTACATTCAGGGAATCAGTCATTTGTCCCTATCTGCCAGGGAAACATAGAAGACTGGACTCTCACTCCACTCATGTTAGAGGAGGACGCAAAGGGGACCTATTTGGAGTCAAAGTTTAGCTCTTGGAGCAAATCAATAATCAGGTCCAACAGAGGGTTTGAATATTCAGAGAACCCGGATCGAGAGCCACCACAGGGTCTGACACGCCTCACTGTGACCCTGCATCCCTTCACAAGGAGGGCGCGTCCTGAGACAGCAATGGAATAGTAAAGAGTCCCATCATCATCTGAATCTCCCTCAGAAAGATCTGCTAGAACCTGGCCAGTTGCAGCCAGCGAGATAGATGCACCCTGGGAGCCCCTGCCACCTTGTGTGCTGTCTGAAGCACTGCCAGACTTCCCCTTGAATGGTTGGCTGCCCTGAAAGGCTCTCCACATCAAATTAACAAATTTCAGAAAAAATGCCATACTAGACATTGCTGTCTCCTATAGAGGATTCCAGCTTGCATCTCGGGCTCCACAACCTCTGTGCCTCTGCACTTAAGACGATCGCCATTCTGGGGTCCAGAATGGAAACTTGCCCCAACCAGCGGGCTTCCTGCCTTTTCTTCAGCCCTAGAGAGCAAAGGGGAGGCTAAGCTGACTGCTCCCACCCCCTATTACATGCTATGTGGCATGTGGCATAAGAACACTTCTTAGGCATCCATCCAGCACAATCTAGCATGAATTAGGGTCAAAAGAGCCTAAGAACTCCATTCCTGCCAGATGAGGCAAAATGAGGTGATTTGAAGCTTCTGGAGAACTTTGAAAAAAATAATCAGGAAATTTAAGATGGCCGCTGCAGCAGAGTTTTGGCTCCCCAAAAAAAGCTTTAAAAATGGTAAAATAAAACAAACAAACAAAAAAACCCTAGTGATTTTAGAGGAGGGGGGGGGGGGAACATCAGAAAAAAATGCAGTAACCATCAAAAACACCATTTGCAGAACCCTCCCTCCAATTTTCCTGTGCTGGCAATGAGCTGCAGCCTGCCTCAGCTCCAAAAGTAGCTGGATCTTGGAGAAGAAATCACTGCCTTAACCAGAATGTCCTTCCAGCACTGTCTAACCAGTATCCAGCCAGTCTAACCGGTATCTGAGCCTCCAACCCCCGTGGACCGCGGATGTGCAATAAAAGGGGGGAGGCAAAATGCAGTCAGCACCCTGCAAGACCCCACTAAACTCCCTATGGAAACCTAACAACCTGCATCAAACCCCTGCAAGCAGTAGGTGAGCAATGCTACCAGGGGGACAGCCCAAAGCTCCTAAAAGGCTTGTGTAGGCTGGCTAACAGGTACCACAAGGGATTGGCCTGTCAGCTACAGATCTCAGTCTGCTTCTCCTCCACACAAGCAGAGCTGGACCCTCGACCAGGGGAGCTCTTAGTACTGAAAGATGAAGAAAATACACACACACACACACAAAAAAAAATCAAAAATAAAGAAATAAGCAGAGCAGATCAGAAACACTCTTTCAGGCTTATGTTCAGAAGAACTGTAGGGGGCAGAACAGCCTTCAGTGAAGTTGGAGGGAGTCAGGAAAAATTTGGAGTGGATTCCTTCTGCAAGTTTCGCAAGCACTGGAATATAACCCGCTTGTCCAGAATGACACACCTATAGCACTAAAATAATGGTTTCACAGTTGAAATCTTACAACTCTCTGGAACAATTCCAGTTCGAAGTGTGATTTATCCACAATTTTTGTTAATACTGAAACCCCTTCATTTACCACTAACTTCACAAGTGCTGATGAACAAGGCTCAAATACTGATCATCAACATATCACAGATCTCACCTCCTCAGAACTCATCCAACCATCCACATCATCTTCCATATCATTCAGGAAGTCATTCGCCATTCATTCATCATCCATTGCAACTAATTTCTCCATCTTCTCCTTCAAATATGTTGCATAATCATCAGGATCCAGACCCTCTGCACCTGTTCTATCATCATAACCTTCAACTAAAAATTGTACAGTGTAAAATAATTATTTTGTGTTCTGCATTGTCATTTGAATCTTGTTCTTAAAATATTTATTCCTCTCTTCATCACATATCCATATATATTATTTTAATTTAATATGATAACTCTCATAATTATCCCCAAAATCAGTTCTCCACAACCTTTCACTCTCATAATTCCTGCCCCACAGTTTTAGTTATCCATGGCCTAGGTCTATATCTTGGTATAGCCATAATTTTCCTTTCTGGAGCAACTATATCTAATGATATTTGCAAAGCAAAATTCCATCCCACTACCAGAGGGTTACCAGATTTTTCATTTGGAAAATCCGGACCCCTAGATCTACCCCCAGTCCTGCCCAGTCCCACCCCTCCCCACCCCATCATGCCCCAGTCCTGCCCCCAATCCCACCCTAGCCCCACCCCCTGCTCTCAGATGTCATGTGCACACGCGTGGCACCCAAGCATGCGTGGATGCCCTCCTGCCTGAGGGCGATTTGATAGAAGCTTTTCAAAACCCGGATTGGTGTTAAAATCATTGGATGTGCATATACTTTTACTTATGGTATCTAGCAGTTACAAACAAATTTAGATGGTCAGATCATCTGTTTGTGCTGGCAGGAGCAGCCCGAACGGAGCAGCCCGAACAGATCAGCCAGCATTGAAAGACACTATTTCCAGGTGGATCCGTACCCCCTATGTCGGAAATGGAAAGCGTCCATCTATATCTGTGAAGGTGAATTCTACGAGAGGAGTTCCTTCCTCATGGGCGGAATCATCAGCAGTTTCCCCAGAAGAGATCTGTAGAGCTGCCACTTGGCCTTAAAACTGCACAATCTGTAATACTTTTTATTTTTAAATCTTTATTCATTTTCAATCGAAAAACAGTGCATACAAGAATTCCTACAAGTTATTTGAAAAAACAGCACTTGCATAAAATACATGAGAATCATTTTCACCCCCTTCCCCCTGATTTCAATGTATTCAAAACACCATACAATAATACAGTCAAACCACGGTTTGCGAGTAACCCGGTTTGCGAGTGTTTTGAAAGACAAGCAAAACATTCTCGCAAAACTTGTCTCGCAAACCCAGTGTTGACTCAATTTGCGAGCACCCACCCCGAGAACCGGCATCGCTCCCTCTCCCCCCCCCCGCTCGCATAGGGCTCCACCCCCGCGCGAACCGGCACCCCCTGCCCGACCAACTTGAACTCACCCCCCCGTCTGGCACTGGCATGAGAACCGGCATCACTCCCTCCCCCCCCCCCGCTTGAATCAGCACCACCCCCAGCAAGAACAGGCACCCCCCCGCCCGACCAACTTTAACTCCCCCCCCCCCCCGTCTGGCACCGACACGCATCCCACAGGACGTGCCGGTACCGCTTGAAGATCTTCTTCCTGCCTCTGCTGGCTTTGAGCATGCATCTGCGCATGCTCAAGCCCTTCTAATTCTCCCTTACGACGAGAATTAGAAGGGCTTGAGCATGCACAGATGCATGCTCAAAGCTGGCAGAGGCAGGAAGAAGATCTTCAAGCGGTACCGGCACGTCCTGTGGGCTGCGTGCCGGTGCTAGACGGGGGGGGGGTGTGAGTTAAAGTTGGTCGGACGGCGGGTGGCTGTTCTCGCAGGAGGGGGTGCCGATTCAAGCAGTGGGGGAGGGGGCCTTTGAGAGCAGAGGGGAGGGGTGCCGGTTCTCGTGCCGGTGCCAGACAGGGGGGTGAGTTCAAGTTGGTTGGGCGGGGGTGCCAGTTCGTGCGGGGGGGGGGGGGGCCTTTGCTAGCGGGTTGGGGGAGCAGCGCCGCTGGCCTCGGGGGGGAACATATCAAAGCGAGTTTCCATTATTTCCTATGGGGAAACTCGCTTTGATATAAGAGTATTTTGGTTTACGAGCATGCTTCTGGAACGAATTATGCTCATAAACCAAGGTTCCACTGTACTTTCAAATCATTAATAGGCCAGTCCCTATATATTATCCCTCTCTCTCCCACCTACCCCCCTTCCTTGGATGTGAAAAATTATTACCAAAAGTAAAGAGAAAAACCACTCAAGTAGAATCAATAAAATTGGTCAATGGACCCCATGTCAGATTAAACCACTTAATATTACCTCTTTGTTCAGACATCATTTTCTCATAATAACACAAGCATATCGAATTCCACCAAAAAGTGAAATTTAAGCGGTCACAATTTTTCCAATTTTTTGTAATCATTTGGATGTCTACCCCAGTCATTATACCCAATAACCTGTTTTTATGTCTGTCTACTGGAGATGTCCCACATATTACCGCTTCATATGACAGTGGAATCACAGTCTCCAGAATCAGAGTAATATGTCCCCAAATAGATATCCAAAAACTGAGTATCAAAGGACAATAGAATAATAAATGATACAGTGTCCCTATATCAAGGTGACAGTGCCAGCATCTATTAGATTTTGAACTATCTAATTTCTGCAAATGAACAGGGGTCCAAAAACTTTTATGCAACAAAAAAAAAAACAGGTTTGTCTCATAGATTACTTTACATTAGTGATTTCTATTCCGCCAATACCTTGCGGTTCAAGGTGGATTACATAAAAGTTTTCAGAGATTACATAAAAAGTTTACATAAAAATTTACAGGAATAGCATAAGAGATGTCATAAGAGTTACATAAGAATTACCAAAGAGTTGTCATTATCTTAAGGTGATAAATGTTGGATAATAAGAATTACCAAAGAGTTGTCAAGATCTTAAGGTGGTAAGTGATGGGTAAATAGAGGCATTTTAGCATTAGTTGGGTAATTACACCTCATCCTCCAAATCCGTGGCCATTGAGTAGCAGAAATCTGCTGCTTAATCTCAATGCTCTAAATGTCTCAAACTTGTTTTTGGTTTCTTATTCATATAGCCAGATATTAATTTATACCACTTGGCTGCCTGATGCCCCAGCAAATCTGTCTGGAAGCATAGGGCTGGCAAGCATAGGGCTGATTTTTGAGATTTCGCCAATCAGGGAACCCCTTCTGAATGGCTTGCTTCAACTACAACCACTTATATATTTGAGATTTTGAAATACCAAATTATTGTTGCAGTCGTGAAACACTTTTTATTTTAATATCTTCATTCTCTGTGTTCCTCCTTGACTTTTATCATCTCAAAATGATCGCTTTTTATTGATACCCCTGAAAACAAGGAGCACACCATGAAGGCTTGATTGGGTGGTATAAGAAATTTTAAATAAACTTAAAATAACCCATAATTCTGCCTTTTATATCCTAGTTCCATTTCTATGGAATTCTGTTCTGTTCTTGCAAAGTGAAACTCCATTGCCAAGTTTAAAGCAGGTATTGAAGCTTATTTGCTTATTTTTTTTCCAAACTGTGTTTTGGGGATAGGTAATCTCCATGGCTAGTTGGGGAGACCATATGGGGTTCTCAGGTTTTTCCTCTTATTTTGCATGTTTTGTCTTCTGCATTCTTTTGCTCTTTTAATTTGAATTCTATTTGATTTTAATTGTAAATCGCTCTGATGCTTGTAACAAAGGGTGTTTTAAAAGCCCTTCTTTAAAAATAAACAGAACACAAATGAAAGAAAATTTGGCCTGGCTGTGGATAAGGAAAGGTGTAAGATTATAGAATAGCTGTTGATAAAGCAAGGAGGTATATTTTACTGTGAAAATTCAGGCATCTGTTAATTGGTCCCATGAGTCATTTCTCACAGTAAAATCTTTAGTACAAGATCCCAAACTACTAATTTCCAAAGAAATAGAATGGCAGGCATGAGTAAACATTTTTTTCTGATTAAACTAGAAATTATAGTGCTTGTTTTGCTATCTCCCACCTCTCTAACAGATATATAGTACATATTGAGATTAAATGGAAGTCATTTGCTTTAGGAACAATGAGTGATGTTATGAGAGTAGTTTCTTGTGTAAGTAATGCCTCAAGTATGATGAACTCTTGTCCAATATGGGTCATCAAGGAGACTGTTGGAGATTATCTTTGTTGTGAATGCATTTGTAGCACAGGGCTATCCACTAGATCAGTTCAAGCAAGTCAATGTTAAGCCTGCCTTTAAAAATAACAGAACTGAATCCTTTGAATCATAGAAGCCATTACCCTATTTCTTCCCTACCCTTTCTGAGAAAAATCATTGAAGATATTATGCTTAAACAATGCAGGATTTTCTAGACAAATTCAGTACAGTATACTCAATCAATGTCAATAAATACCGCCATAATACTAACAGAGAAACTTTATTATTACAGGTTTGGTAACATAGTAAATGACAGCAGATAAAGACCTGAATGGTCCATCCAGTCTGCCCATTAGTTATACCCATTAAAAATACATGATTAAATTAACTTGTCTCTTCTTTGATATTTCTGGGTCAAAGACTGTAAAGTCCACCTGGTATTGTCCTAGGTTCCAAATGCTGAAGTTGCCATCCAAGCTCACTCCAGCCTATCCAACCATCCTGTTTGCAGGATATCTACCATAAAGTCTGGCCAGTAATAACCTCATGTTCCAAGTTAGTGGAGTTCCCATTGATGCCTTCCCCAGCCCAATCCTACACCAAATCATCACATATGGAACACAGACCGTGCAAATCTGTCCAGTACTGGCCTTAGCTCTTTCATTTACATTCTTTGTTTTCTAATTAGAGATCCTCTATGTTTATCCCATGCTTTTTTAAATTCTATCACCATTTTCCTCTCCACCACTTCCCTCAGGAGGGCATGCCAGGCATCTACAACCCTCTCCATGAAAAAGAATTTCCTAGCATTGCTCCTGAGTCTTCCTCTCCGCAACCTCAAATTATGCCCTCTAGTTTTACCATTTTCGTTCTATATTAATACCTTTCAAGTATTTAACCATCTGTATAATATCTCCTATGTCCCTCCTCTCCTCCAGAGTATACATATTTAGGTCTTCCAATCTCTTCTCATACTTCTTTTTGTTCAAACCCCTTACCATTTTCATCGCCTTCCTCTGGACTGCTTCAAGTCTTTTTATATCCTTCACCAGATACGGCCTCCAAAACTGAACACAATAGAGTACTCTCAAGTGCGGCCTCACCAATGACCTCTACAGGGGCATCAACACCTCCCTTCTTCTGCTGGTTATTCCTCTTTCTATACAGCCTAGCCACCGCCTTGTCACACTGTTTAGATTCCTTTAGATCAGGGGTGTCCAACCTGCAGCCCCGTGAGGTATTTCGTGCGGCCCCGCTTGAGGGCAATGCAGCATTTTCCTCTGCTGCCCCCGGGTGTTTACATTCTTGCCGGCTCCCTCCTCCATCTTGCTCCTACATGCCTCCTATGGCTGACCTGGAAGCATTCCTCCAGTCTGGCAACTCAAAATCTCCAAGTTTTACAGCCAATGGCAATATCCTCAAGCTGCCACTGAGGAGGAGGGGGCAGGGAGGGGGCAGGGAGGAGAGAAGACAGCAGCTCTGCAATATTGTTGCCAGTTGCAGAACTTAGGAAGTTGAAGGGGGAGGAGGTGGCCGTCAGTTGGTGAGGCTTGGGGATCCCTACTAGCTACAGCAGGGGAGATGTTCATTTTGAAGCAGCCTAAAAATGAAAAAAATCCCCCATCGCTGCTGACGGCCTTCCCCAACGATCCCCGACAATCGCGCACCCCCTACCCTCCACCGACAATTGCAGCGACCCACCTGAACCTAAAGCAGATGGCAGGAGGGATGCCCACTCCCTCCTGCCATGAAGGATCGCCCCCCCAAAAAAATGCAAAACTTATCTCACTCCCTCCTGCCATGAAGGTGCCCGCTCACTCCCCCCTGAAAAAAATGGCAGGAGAGATGCCCACTCCCTTCTATCTGGAAAGACCTCCCCCCCCCCCCGAAGAGAAAGGCAGTTGGGATGCCTACTCCCCCCCTTCCAGGCTCCGTACCTTAAAGTTGGGAGCAGGAGGTACTGAAAACACCTCCTGCTCCTCCGTGATGACACTGAGCCTTAGGCCCCTCCCCAGTGCATCATGGGGAGGAGCCTAAGGTCCTGATTGGCTCAAATACCTCAGGCTCCTCCCTTGGGAGGGGCCTGAGGCAATTGAGCCAATCAGGGGCTTCCTTAGGCTCCTTCCTTGATGATACTGGGCCTTAGGCCCCTCCCCGGTGCATCATATGATGCACCAGAGAGGCCTAAGGCCCAGTATCGTTGCAGAGGAGGAGGTGTTTTCAGTACCTCCTACCAACGTCAAGGTATGGGGGCCTGGAGGAGGAATGCTAGCACAGGGGGGGGGCTTTTTAATGGGACGGATGGCGTGTAGAACATTTTAAAAAAGCAGAAGCCCTGACAGCAGTGACAGGAGGCTGCTTCTCCTATCACTACTGTTAGGGCTCTGCATTGTGTCAATCGCTCACTGAGTGATTGCGTTGGTGGGTTTGCATGCAAATGATTTGCACCTTCGTGGAAATCATTTGCATGCAAACTTAACAGTGAATCAATCGCTTTTGGAAAATCGGCCAGAGAATTGGCCAACAGCGATTGAGTCACTATCGTTAGTGAATCTAGCCCTAAGGCTCTAACAATTGAATCTAGATTAGGGTAAAAGTAGATTATGTACTTACCCTGGTAAGATTTTTTCCAGTAGATAGGTGAGACATTCTAGTCTTTCTCTTCTGCAGTCCATGCGGGTAAAGGGAAATAACCCTATGGTCTAGAACAGTGGTCTCAAACTTGCAGCCCGGGAACCACATGTGGCCCGCCAGGTACTATTTTGAGGCCCTCGATATGTTTATCATAATCACAAAAGTAAAATAGAATAGTTTCTTGATCATATGTCACTTTAGCTATAAATGACAATATTATTATTAAGACTTAGCCAAAAGGAAAGATTTATAAACTATAAAGAATTTTACCTCATGCAAAATTGTCATTTCTTTAATAAGACATTAACTATTTTTTCTGAGGCCCTCCAAGTACCTACAAAATGTGGCCCTGCAAAGGGTTTGAGTTTGAGATCACTGGTCTAGAATGTCTCACCTATTGCACTGGAACAGAAATTAGAGCTGATAAGCTACAAATATTTTGCTTTATTCTTTGAAGGGCTAATGGGTTTTCTATATTGTGGCTCCTTTTTTGCAAATATTTTAAGAAAGACACCCTCAATAAAGGCAATCAACTACAGAAGACCCAACTTTACAACAGCATTACTAATTCTATGATATTATATAGTAAAATAGTGAATGACGACAAAGAAAAATCAACTTCACCCATCTAGTCTATCCAGTTAAGATTCACACACTATGAGTAGACATACATACGAGTTCAGTTTCTTCTTGTCATATCTTTTGCCTGACCTCTAACCCCTTTTCCTACTATCCCACCTTCTATTTCATAATAATATGCCCAGAATGTATTACAATGATGGTTTCAACCTCTGCTAATAGACCATTTCAGGCTCTGTCATTCTCAACTTGCCTCTTACAAGATCAATACTTAGTTAGCATTCAGTTATCCCTCCATGTTAAAACCCAGCCTATAAGCTTATTGAAGTTTTGGCTTTAACTATGGTCCCCTTAAACAGGTCCCTCAGACTTTTCTTGGAGGCTCAATGCAATTATGTCTTCACAGTTTAGGATTATAACTACCAATGTTAGGTTACCCCAGTATGTTCTTGGAAACACAATGCAGTACCAATCTTGTTTTGAGGCTGTGCATATTTGTTTCATGAGTAAAAGCTATACGTAAACTGCCCTCTCCTAATGAAGAAGTTCTAATAATCTCAATCCATAAAGCAATAGCAGGTGATGAAATTGTCAGGCATGGTTCAATCAGAATTGATAAATCTATTGCAGCAGGTGGAGTTCAAGAGCAGAGACAGCCAAGAAGGTGAGACTGATTGAGGTTGTTCCACAATTGTCCAGGAATCTTCAGGAATTAAAAATCTCCTGGACACCGCTGCAAACAATCTTGTAAAAAAGCTGTCTCACCCTTATTATTATTATTTTTAAATCATAATTTCAGGGTTGGCTCAATGATTAGGCAAAACTAAGTTGCTTAGGGCAGCAACTTCTGGATGCATCTACAGTCAGCGCAATAGATCTTGACAGTCACAGAGAGATCCATCAGTGTGCAAGGTAATAGAAGGTGGGATATTAAAAATCATATATAGCTAGGCAAATGACTTTTAGAAATTGCCCTCATTATGTGAATTATGTAGCATTTTTATAGTATTGTTCTGGGAAAGATGGTGTTGGGGTGCTCCTGATTGTGAGAAGGGGGTGGCAATTGTGATTGTGGCATAGTGATTGTGAGAAGGGGGTGGCAATATTAGAAACCTGAAATTTTGGGGGAGACTGTCATAAGGCTTGAAGGTTCGTTCACCCAGGACACACTAAGCCTTTGCACTAGCTCTGCATTGTTTGCTCGTTTATTAGCTGCAGCAGTCATTATTAAGAACCCTTTTCGAACACTATTTATTAAACCAACAATCAATTTAATACTGAATAATTGGGGGAATTCAGTCACCTAAGATCAACTCAAGCCGCAGATGCGCCATACATATCACGTGGTATTAGGGCGGCCATCTTCCGAGTTGGGCTGCAGGGAAGGTCAATGCCTGCTCGCAGACCCGTACGTCATTCCCCCTCTGCAGTAACGTCACTGAGGCGCCGGGTTCTAACCCACGGCGTGTCTTGGATGTGCAAGTCGCTGCTTACGACATACTTATGACCATTTCCGCCCTGCCATCCCCAAGTCAAGATGGCGGCTGTCGCCGCTTCCCCCACACTAGCTTCCAACATGGCGCCCTGCAGTAGCGCCCCCTTGCCAGCACTGTGACGCACTTCCTCCACCCGGCTGTTCTTTTCCCCTCCCTTTTACAGAGTGCTGGGCTATTCCAGAGAAAGCACCGCCTCCCGCTGCGTTGCTGCTGATCCAGCGAACATGGATGTGTTGAATCAGGTGAGAGCGGCGGCAGGTTCAGCACCTTAGACAACGACCCGCGGGTAGAGCGCGGGGATGTGAGAAGGGGATTTCCAGGGAAGCAGACCCGCTCGGCAACCAGCAATGCAAGCTACAGCTATACAGAAAGAAAGGGAGAGAGGAACAGAGAGAGAGATACTGCAAGCTGGTTCCATCCATCATTCCATATAGCAAGTATACAGAGGAAATATCTGCAATCCCCATCCTCATCCTCAGCAGCAGCCTCTGTCCCTCCATCGCTATCATCACTCTTTCATTAGTAGGCTCTGTCCCTCCATTAATATCATCCCTTCCAAACTGCCAGTGAAGGAGCTTCTTTCCTCATTGCTGTCCTTTTCCACTCCTCTAACAACAGTATATCCCCTTTTCCCATCCTTTGGCAGGCAAACTAAGCAGCAACCACACGGAGGGAGGGGGGAAGAAAATTTGAGGAGGAGACACCCCCTAGCATCCATGTCTTCATCCCTCTCTTCATTCCTCTATCCCTTCCCAGGATCCATTCCTGCAGCCTTTGAGCAAAACAAGCAGCAAAGATCACCTGGAGGGACAGAGGGAGGGGAGGACACAGCAGCAGCCGCTGCAGCCTCATTATCATCTTTCCTTTTATCGCATTTTTCAATATACTGTACTTGCCAGTCTCTCTCTTAACAGTGGCTAGCTTGTCTGGATTATTCCTGCCTATGTATCTGTCTTCCTACCTTTCCATCTGTCTGTCCAGAATCTGTGCCTGTCATTTTGAACAACACCAATAAAAGGAAGATATATTTATTCCTTGTTTGTACGGACAAATATCTTGGTTTATAATGTGAGAAAAGCCAGGAACAGAAAATGCTATATGTTGTTAGAATCCTTGTGCCCTGTCTGTGAATACTGCCACACTACAGTTATTTTAGCTCAGATTCCCACAATATTTTATTATACATTATCTGTTCATGCTGAAGGCAATAATAGCATTTCATTCTATCTTTATATGTTTTGACTGAAGAAGGATTCTGGCATTATTGAATGCATCTTGCTTTGTTATGTGGTAATGGGAGGAGTCTGGTTTGGGAGGTGTGTAGTTTTTGTTTAATGATGGGTGAAGGAGCAATGTGTGAAAGGCAGGCCTGGTCTCTGGTGTGGTATTATCTCTGTCTGATGTTAGCACTCTCTCTCTCTCTCGTTCTCTCTCACATAGGGCTCCTTTTACTAAGATGCGCTAGCGTTGTTAGCACACGCACAAAAATACCACGTGCTACACCGCGCGGTACACTTCTAGAATAACGCCAGCTCAATGCTGGCGTTAAGGTCTAGCACGCGTGGCAATTTAGCGCACGCTATTCCGCGCATTAAGGCCCTAACGCACCTTAGTAAAAGGAGCCCATAGTTATAGTCTGTGATATCTCATAATAAGCTCTCTAACAACTGTCTGGTTTCTCAGTCTTCCTTTTTGAAACTTTTTCTGCTGATGATCTCAGTCGTATAATAACTCTCTTGCATTTTCTGTCCCTGATCAATTTCTCTGTCTTTGATAATGCCTCTCTATTTGTCTCTCTTGTAATCTTCACTGTCACCCTTAGCTTGTGGCTGGAGGGCAGTTTCGGATTGTGAAGGAACCTTTGGGTTTCATTAAGCTCCTGGAGTGGGTGAGTAGAGAATGTTGATATCTCTGTCACATTCTTCCCCAATTAATAGCAATTATTGTGTTCTTAAATAATGAGGACTCATACAGGATTTCCAGGATAGTGGGAACTTTTTCTCTTGTTACCTAGAGAGTCATTCTTTATAAGCACCTATAGGCAAAATGTATTCTCATACATGAAAGTTACTAATGACTGGCATGTCCTGAGCTTTGCAAACACCAGAGATAGGCCAAGGGTAGTATGAAAATCAAGGGAGATCTTGGTCAAAGCAACATTATGGGGAGATGACAAACTCTGCTAATCTCTGAGAGGAATGTCCTGGGGAAATGCATGGATGTTGCCAGTCATTAGAAGAGATACATAAGTCTTTCTGGTCTCTTAAGAAGGAAAAATGGCATCTCAGCTCTGAAACTGTTCATCAGAAAGTATAGAAAGACCTAAGACTACCAAGTGATATAGGAAATGATCATACATCCATTTATCATGTTTATGATAACACTGAAATATTACACATCAATTCATATCTTACATGGAATTCTTTATGCAATGCATGAGTTATTATATTTCTAGTCTTCATATGGTATAAGGACATAACAAATATCCCTTCCTCAAATGATGTGACTAATTATCATGTTACCTGAATAAGAGACAGAAAGAAATAACAAGTGATGTGACTAATCATATGTTCCCGAAGTAAGAGACAGAAAAACATTAAGAAACCAAAAAAAAAAAAAAAAGAGAATTTTAAATGGGGAGAACAGAAAGAAAGAAACACTATAAAAGAAACAGTAATGAGAGAATGAATTAACTAAAGAGAAAGAGTTAAAATGAGACAAGGAAGAGGAAAGAAAAAGTGAGAAATACAATGATTCCTTTGCGCTTTTCCTCCTACGCTCTTTCTCTCTTCTCTGCTTTTCCCAGCTAATACTGCCAGGAGTCCAGATGGTGAAACGACAGCAGGGACAATAAGTGATTACATCTCTCATATGTATGACAGCTGCAGAATGGGAAGGAGAGAAGACAAGAGAGTGAGAAAGAGGGAAAGATAAAGGACAAAAAGAGAAGGCGAGGGCTAATGTGAACGAGATACCTATAGGGCTGAAGAGTGTATCCTCTGCCCAGTGGAACAATGACCAGTGATGGACTGACATTATTGGAGAGTGAAGCAAATCCTTTGCAAATATCTTGCCCAAAGAGACAGTGATATGGGAAGGGCTGGCAGGTGGAGGCCTCTCTGTCTACCCCTAGCAGAAAGAGACAGTAAACAGGGAAGGGATAGTCAGTGCTAGAAACCACAAACACTATGGGTTCCTTTTACAAAGCTGCGCTTGCGTTTTTAGCGCACGCACCGGATTAGCACGCGCTATAGCGCGCACTAGCTGAAAAACTACCGCCTGCTCAAGAGGAGGCGGCAGCGGCTAGCAGCGCGGCATTTTAGCGCGCGCTATTCCGTGCGTTAAGGCCCTAACGCACCTTAGATTCTATGCCCTATATTCTCAACCAAGGGTGACATCAAAAGACCAATTTTTCAAAATGGTTCCTAAGTTGAATAACTGCCTGTCTGCAGTTGCCTAACATTTGCCCCACATTTTGAAACAGCTGCTATGTGAGTCACACTGTTCTGAAGATCTCTCTTTAGCCACAAATGTAAGATCATGGTGGATAAATGAGTGTATTTTTTGCAGCTAGACTGCAAGTGCTCTATTTCCAGTTCCTGTGTGAGTGGAGTGCCTGTCAAAGATGGCATTCTGCCACAGTTTTCAGCCAAGTATTTCAAGCTCTGGCCGAGTTATTCCTGCCAGAGAAAAGCCACCTCTTCCCAGTAGCTGGGAAGTGGCAGAACCTGGTTGTTGTGATTGCTCCCTTGCAGGCCCTCTTCTAATGCTCTAATGAATGAGCCACCTACCAGAGGAAGCTGAAAGACCTGAAGAAAAAGGCTTAGAAACTGAGGCTCCGCAAGACCAAATAGCTGGAGCAAGTCAGCTTTGGGTAAGTACAGAAGCTTTAAAGGAGATCCTGTCTTTACTCTGACAAGCCATGTTATACATACTGACACTGTAGTCCAGACAGTAGTTGACCTCTGAGTAGGAGACTATCTCTGTCACCTGCACATAGTACACAAGCACATTACTGCAGCCATGTACCCCTGTTCGCTCTCTTTCACCCACATATACAACTAACCATGTTGACTCATTTAATTGTATTTCTCTTAGAGATATTAATCAAAGGTTGGTTATTAAAGTAAAATTGAATTCCTAATCAGTGTCACTCCTTTTCAAAATATAGTTTATCCTCCACTCTTACTAGGGAGCTTCCTTTTCAGAAATTTTGCCTTCTGCTACACAGAAAGGCTGATGCAGAAAGCTACAAGCAGAAGCGCATGGTTGCCACAAGATGTACTGTATATGCATGTTATTGGGTGCACAGTGCAGAAAGGATTCAGCACAGAAGTCAATATTCAGAATGGTCCATCAAGCCCAGTAGCTTGTTCTGACAGTGGCCAATCCAGGTCACTAGTACCCGGTCAAAACCCAAGGAGTAGCAACTTTCCATGCTACCGATCCAGGGCAAGCAGTGGCTTCTCCCATGTCTTTCTCAATAACAGACTATGGACTTTTCCTCTAGGAAATTGTCCAAACCTTTCTGAAAACCAGCTACGCTCTCCTCTCTTACCACAACCTGCATTCCAGAGCTTAGCTATTCTCTGAGTGAAAAAAAATTTCCTCCTATTGGTTTTAATGATAATGCACAAAAGTAAACAGAAGATTTGAATGCACACAGTATGGGAGAAATTCATCATCAGGTTCAAGACAGTATAGTAGTTAGTTGGGGATTTACTGCTAGGTAATTTTTTTTTTTCTGAGTCCCTAGCAAATGCCTGCAACTTTAAAAGACAGAGCTGGAAGTAACAAAGAACACCAAAGCACCAGCACGCATCTGCACATGAACCAGAATGATGTTCTGCGTATAAATATCAGCTTCGCAAATGTTTTAAGTGCAATAAATTTTTGTTAGGCAGAATAACACACACAGAGATGTGAGCTGATACTTTTCATTTTCTTTAGACATGTGGAGAGTGAAGGCATTCTCACTGGAGGACCTTTCTTTGTATGTATCCAGTAGTTTTCCATGATTAGCGCGCAAGTTCTCGTGCTATAAATTTACATCTCATTTGTTTATTGCATTGCTGCGGAATATTTTCTCATTACATTTTGCATAGAGGAGCCGTACACCGAGCCATCAGCATGCAGCTCTACTGTGTAGCTTTCTGCATCAACATCAGAGTGTCTGTCAAAGTACTCTTCTCTGGGTCTTTGACTTTTTCAGCATCCCTCTCTTTTCTTTGGATGGATGCTGTTCACAGAAAGCACATATTATACTTTTTCTGGTCACATTAACCTTTCTTTTACTTCAGGGATATACATACGGGGAACCATAGATAAAAATGTGCTATCTAATCTAATCTAAACCTTAGTTTTATAGACTGGGTCATCAAGCAAAATGGAGCTCGACTCGGTTAACACTAAATGATAACATAATACAGAGGAACTGAAAAAATAATCTAAATTAAAAGATAAAAATGATTAATTTCCAAAGTGTTTAGCAAACAAGAATGTCTTCAGGGCTTAACTTCTTAGTGAAAGCAGTAAACTATTCCAGAGCTCTGTCAACTTGAAGGTGAAAGAGTGACTAAATCTCCTGATACATCTATTTTTACCCCTAAGTAGTATGGCATCTTGCAGGTTGCTAACAGCCAAAACACAAAAGAGTTGCTATCTATGGAAATACATACAGTTGCTACTATAGGAACTTTCACTATACAGAGTTCTAGTCTGGACCATTTTCGAACCTACAGAATAATGCCTGTGTCTTCATGCTAACTGAATTAACAGTCACCTCTTTCTTGTCTAACAGATACCTCTGAATTGATGACAGACACTCTAGAAGAACCCTCCACCAGACCTGTGGACCATCTGCCCTTGACTTCTCACCTGCCCTCCCCTCTGATCCTGCTGCCTTGCACTGCTTATCCTCTGGACAATCCTAACTTCCTTGGGAACCCCTAATATCTGCAACAGGGCAGTAATAAGGAAGGCTCTTATATTGTTTTAAAACTGAAATTCCCATTCTGCATAGGGTAACTAGGCCATAAATGGAACATACAAGTTGGGGCATTCACAATTTCCAGGTGGCAACTCCTAAGTGTGACACATATAAGTGCTGAGTTTGCTACTTATGTGTATAAGTGACAGTGCTTATCCTTATGAGTCATATTGCAGAGAATCACAAGTGTAAGAGCAGCCAAGCTCTTGAAAACAAGTTTTTAAAATTTTAAAGGTCATTTAAACCACCAGAGGGTTAAGCAGAATCTCCTTCTCAATTCATTTCTAAACCTCTGGCTGAAACAAGCATTATGTATGCCACGAAAAGGATGCAAAAGCTGATAGCAAAATTTTAAAAAATATGCATGTATTCCTGGGCATGATCTGGAATAAAGGAATAATTTTTGGACCTCACAAACCACATCTGAAACACATCTCCTTTGAATCTGGGCAGCACTGGAAAATCAACATTTACAAAGACACACCATCTGCATGTGCAAATGCCACTATTTACATGTAGAACTGGTGCACAAGGCTTCTAAAATGATCTGTTGACGGTCAAAGAGGTGATGTTGGGCTTGATGGACTTTCGGTCTGTTCCAGTGTGGCAATTCTTTTTCTTATCTCCACAGCTTGCTGAGGGATCAGCACCAGTGCAGCCCTAAGTTTTTTTAGAAGACCCTCCAAGGCTTGCAGTGGGGGGAACCTACTTTCTGACATACAGACCCTCAATTGATTTCTGAAGCAAATAATCCTCACTGGAGAACAGATCACAAGGTCCTCAACACCCAGAGCACCAACCTTTTCAGGATCAGACCACTTGCGAATTGCCACAAGATGAGCAAGTGTGCAAGTGAGCAAGTATGAGTTATAGTCAGCCTAGAAGTTGAACAAAATCATCAAATCACCCACCAGCCATGGCAGTCTTACGATACAGGAGTGTAATTTACCTGTTATACAGATCTCCATGTAGCCCCTTTTCCCATTTTCAGTCCATAGTTGTCACTGAAAATAATTTAAAATAAGTAAATATTTTATATTTGGTTAGATCCGGTGCAGTCTTTATTAAGATGATGATTTTCCGCACATCACAAGTATATAAGAGAATGTGAATCAGGGAAGTGAAGGCAGAAAAATTTTGTTTTGTTTTTAGACACTTTGATTTTGCTTTATTTTGGTTTTATATATATGTTTTTTGTTTCAGGGCAATATTATTTATTAAGAGGTTTTTTTATTATTTATTACTAAAAAGAAAAAATCAACTCATGACAAATCACTCCAACCCCTCTACCCACTCCAACCCAACCCAAATCTTCCGTAACAACCTGCACCTTCCAGGAACAACATCTGATCCACCCCTAAATCCCCACTAAACCCCCTGGTACCATTGTTAAGCAACATACACCCCCCCAAAGATGCAGTAGATCCTCCTGGCACTTACTGGGGGTATCCTTTGTGGTATAGTGTTGGGGCAGGAATGATCCCCCTTTATTCCCAGCCCCTCTACAATGAAGCAAAGATAGCTGTAGCCCCTGGACTGGAATACCAGGAGTTGGAGTCATAGAAGTAGAGGCTCTGAAAAATGGCTTTAAACAGAATTTGTTGTATATGAGGGTATCCTAAACCCAAGGGCCATGGCATTTAAAACATTTTTCAGATTACACAAAAGTATACAGTTTCTGGCTCCAGATAAAGACCTACTGGCTTCACCTATTAGCATAGACTCTACCCCAGTTCAGATGGACACAAAGGTTAAAATACTAGGGATTATCTTGGACCAAAACCTAATTTTTCATGACCAAATCAGCTCGGTCATTCAGAAATGCTTCTATAAATTAAAACTCATACGCTCAATCACATCATTTCTCGAAACACCCTCCCCCCCATCAATAAACATTCTTATCCTTGCTTGGCTACTGCAACTCGCTATATTAGGGCATTACACAGATAGAAATTTGTTGATTACAAATACTGCAAAACATGGCAGTTAAACTCTTACCATTCAAAAAAAATTCGACCACGTCACCCCCCTTCTGCGCAACGTACACTGGCTTCCTATCTCCCACTACATTACATTCAAAATTCTCCTTCTCACATATAAAACTAAACACTTCAACTTCCCATCCTTTATTTACAAACATCTGATTCCCTATTCCACAACCAGAACATTACGCTCCAATAATCAAAATCTGTTACTAGTCCCTTCCACTCGTGAACTCTTCTATGATTCCACCCGAAAAGCTATCTTCTCCATGATGGCACCTACACTCTGGAATGCTCTTCTCCTTTTCATTAAACAAGAGCCTTTAATACTTGAGCCTCTGTCTTCTCCTTAAAAGGCTTCCTCTTGGCTCTCTCAGCAAAATGCTTCTATCGAAGTGATCTCACCCTTCATGTACTATCCTTTCCCTACTCCCAGTTTAATTTTTTTTTTAATCTCGATGTATTTTTTAAAAATCTAATGTTCTTTCCCTTCTGTCCAGTCAGTTTTACAGGTACTGTAACTCCCCTACTATATCAAATCCTAATTATCTGTATGTAGATTTTATTATATGTTTTTATTCATTTATGATTATAAACCATCTAGATAATCATTGATAGATGGTATATGAAATTATAAATAAACTTGGAAACGTGGGCTATTTTCATTCTAAAGGGAAGTAACTCAGAATAAGGTTTTTCTTTTGAGGAAGGTACCCAAGCCTCTTTTGTAAGAAACCCCTGTGAGTTTTCAGGAACCAATGGAAGCATTAGTAAACTTTCTAATGCAGAGAAGTTAAGTTACCCAGCTCCAGGAGGGAGATGTTTGTGAAATTTATAATCCATGCTGCAAATGTGATAAGGTTGTCAGAAAGATAGGACTAGCCTATAATCTTTTTCAAACTGGGTAACTTGGCGACTCTCTTTAAGCTGGTGTGGGCACTCCATAAGAACATAAGCAGTGCCTCTGCTGGGTCAGACCAGAGGTCCATCACGCCCAGCAGTCTGCTCACGCGGCGGCCCACCAGGTCCAAGACCTATATAGTAATCCTTTATCTATACCCCTCTATCCCCTTTTCCTTCAGGAAATCATCTAATCCCTTCTTGAACCCCAATACCGTACTCCAATTTAGTTTGTGACCCGATTTCCCTCCGACCCAATTCACTAACGTGTGTAGCGATCCCATCCTGATCCGTGCATACAAGTGAGGGGAATGGCATGCAAATTTTGGAGGGCAGCGATTCACTAACCATTTTTTGTAAGACCGATTGGGCTTGCCGATCAGAAAAGAAGCGACTGCTGAAGACCAGTCGCTTCTATCCTGGCTGACTCTCCTGGCGTCTTCTGCCCTTTAAAACCACGGACCCATCACCCTTCCTGTATCTTTACAGTTGGAAGCAGGAGGGGTGCTCATAAACATATAGCTACAAGCTAACTTCAAGCCAGTACAACGCAATAGGGGAAATGCCTAAGATGTTACAAAGCTGACATTGCTTTAAAACTAGAAAGGAGAGCTTAAATTGTTAATTAGCCCCCTTTCAGCATTCTATCATAGGCGAGAAAACCCCCTAAGGCTTGCTTGCATGTTAGTACAGTACAAATGTTACCATAATAGCATGTTAGGTCAGCATAACCAGGGCTGTGGAGTCGGTAGATAAATGTTCCAACTCCGACTCTGACTCCGACTCTTCAGTTTTTTGTACTTCAGACTCCGACTCCAGGTACCCGAAATTTCCTCCGACTCCAACTCCTCGACTCCGACTCCACAGCACTGGTTAATTTTCAGATTGTTAAAATGGAATGTCAAGTTGAGAGAAATGAGCATTTTCGACACCACCTTCTTTTTGCTTTTAATCAAGGTTCTAAGGCCGCAGAAGCTGCTCTCAACATTTGTGCTGTGTATATAGTGGGTGCTATAGCTGAAAGAATCGGTCGTGATTGGTATGCCAAGTTCAAAAATGGAGTCGGTAGATAAATGTTCCGACTCCGACTCCTCAGTTTTTTGTACTTCTGACTCTGAGTCCGACTCCGACTCCAGGTACCCGAAATTTCCTCCGACTCCGACTACTCGACTCCGACTCCACAGCCCTGAGCATAACACCAGTGAAACATCTAATAGATATGCATTAAAACATTCAAATAGCATACCGTGTTTCCCCCATTATAGGACCTCCTCCTTTAGTAAGACACCCCCCTTTTTTTCCCCACCTGGGAAATATAAGGCCCCCCCCTGAAAATAAGGCACTATTTGGCAAGCACCCCCACAGCCTCCCGACCACCCCCATCATGTAGAAGCTCCTACCGGTGTCCTGCTGCTTCCTCTTGGCGGTCCCGACACGATCGGGGCAAGAGGGAGCTCAAGCCCTCTTGCCCCAGCCAACCGCGGCACCCCCGACACGATCGGGGCAAGAGGGAGCCCAAGCCCTCTTGCCCCTCCGACACTATCGGGGCAAAAGGGAGCCCAAGCCCTCTTGCCCCGCCGACTCCCCAACTCCCCGACAATATCGGGCCAGGAGGGAGCCCAAGTCCTCCTGGCCCTGGCGACCCCTCCCCCCCCCGCTAGTTGTTCGGGCCAGGAGGGAGCCCAAACCCTCCAGGCCACGGCGACCCCCTACCCCCATCCCGCACTACATTACGGGCAGGAGGGATCCCAGGCCCTCCTGCCCTCGACGCAAACCCCCCTCCCTCCAACGACCGCCCCCCCCAAGAACCTCCGACTGCCCCCCCAGCTGACCCGCGACCCCCTGGACGACCCCCACGACACCCCCCACCCCCCTTCCCCGTACTTTTCTGTAGTTGGCCGGACAGACGGGAACCAAACCCGCCTGTCCGGCAGGCAGCCAACGACGGAATGAGGCCGGATTGGCCCATCCGTCCCAAAGCTCCGCCTACTGGTGGGGCCTAAGGCGCCTGGGCCAATCAGGCCTTAGGCATAGCGGGTCCGCCCATCCCCACTAATCCTAAGGCCTGATTGGCCAAGGTGCCTAGCCTGGGCCAATCAGGCCTTAGATTTAGCGGGGATGGGCCGGGAAGGGGCGTGCCATCTCATTTCCACGAGGCAGACCCGTCGGCTGGACGGCAGCAAGACCCGTCCAGCTGACCAACATTGAAAGGTTAGTTGGGGGAGGGAGATTAGTTGGGGCGGGGGGTCGTTGGGCTTTCCGGCAGGAGGAGTTGGGCATCCTCCTGTCGGCGATTACGAGTTTGGGGGGGAGGGGGTTCCAGGGTTCCGACAAGAGGAGTTGGGCATCCTCCTGTCGGCGATTACGAGTTTGGGGGGGGAGGGGGTTCCGGGGTTCCGACAGGAGGAGTTGGGCATCCTCCTGTCGGCGATTACGAGTTTGGGGGGGAGGGGGTTCCGGGGTTCCGACAGGAGGAGTTGGGCATCCTCCTGTCGGCGATTACGAGTTTGGGGGGAGGGGGCTCGGGGTTCTGACAGGAGGAGTTAGGCATTCTCCTGTCGGTGATGGGACAGGCGGCCGCAACAACCGCGGCCGCTATACATATTGCAGCAGGGAGATCCCTTGCTGCCATAAGTATAGTGGCCGCGCCTAATTTAACCCGATTCTCTAAAGACGCCGGTTACAGAATCGGCGTTTAGTATAGGACGCCTCTCCCGGGCGGCCTGCCTGGGGAGCATTTTTTTTTTTTTAAAACGTGCATCCCGATTGGCTGATTAGACAGCTGTAGGACGTCTACAGCTGCCTAAAATCGGGACGCACTTTTGGAGAATCAGGGCCTTAAATGTTTTTCTGGTTTGTGATACAGTTTTTTCTGGTTTGTGATACAGCTTTTCTGGTTTGTGATGACCTGTACCATATACAGGTAATAAATGTCTTTTTTTCAGCAATAAATGTGTACTGTATTCTTCTTCATGGAAAAATAAGACATCCCCCTGAAAATAAGACCTTGTGCATATTTTGGAGTTTTTAAAAATATAAGACAGTGTCATATATTCGGGGAAACAGGGTAGATATGATGCTAGGATATGATGCTAATGTTGTTTCTACAATACTTAGAAGAGAAAATACTTAGATCCCGTTTTACAAAGCCGTGGAAGAGATGGTAGAGGTAGTCTTGAGTTAGAAGTAGCCGTCCACCCCCACCTTGAGAATGAGTTCTATAGTATGGGAACTACTTCTGAGAAGGCTTGCTGGTGGGTATTACATTGTGCAATTTCCTTGAGAGGACCTTAGAAGTCTCAAAGGTTTGTAGAGGGTTAATATAGTCTTTAAGTGTTCTGGCCCATTTTGTCTGAGGACCTTAAAAATCAAAGATAGAGTTTTAAATTTAGCCCTATAGGGTACTGGTAGCCAGTGTAGTTGTTGCAGAATACTGCTATCAGGTTGTTTGCACATACCGGTGTTTCAATCATGTAACCCCCCATTCTTTAAGGATAATCACTGGCTTCCAATATAAATCCCATATAGATCATAAACGTTTGACATTTGCTTTCAAAACAATGCACTCTAGTTTTCCTCTTTATTTAGCTTCTCTTCATGTCCCTTATAGACCTATCTGCTCTCTTTACTCAGCAACTGCCCATCAATTAGCTTTTCCTTTGGTACATATGACAAGGCTCGCCTGAATACAACACTGCCTTTTTTGCTATTACTTTGGAACTCGCTTCCTATGGAGCTGCGTTCGGAACATTCTTACTTGAAGTTCCATGCCCTCCTTAAGACTCATTTGGTTGATCTTGTAGTTGTACTTTTTTTTTTCTGCTGTCCTGTCACTGATTTAGTTCTTTTCCAGCTGTATCTTATGTAAACCATCGTGATGGTCTTTGAAGGGTGATATATAAGTACCTTAATAAACATAAACACAAAAATGTGATGTGGTCACACTGCTTGCAGCCTTTTATCAGTCATGCTTTGGCATTTTGAGTGAGCTGGAGCTGGTACAAACCTTTTTTTGTTTTTTGTTTTTTGTTTGACCAAAGTACAGGGCATTACAGTAGTCTAGTCATGATAGTCATAGATCACTGTGGTCATCTTTTCAATAAATGGAGACAGATTTCAGAGTTGCCACAGGAGGAAGAAACAATTTTTAAAGGCTGTTTGATTCTCCAGGATTAAAGTAAGTGATGGTTCTTGACCTGCGATTTGTGGGGAGTTCATATTCTTAAAAGGTTAGACAGCTACTCAGTTTCCTCAAAGCTGAGGGTGGATCTGATTCAGTGAGGATGAGTAGTTGCACAGATATAGATGTAGAATTTTATGTCCATTGACTGAAGCAGGTTAGCTAAAGGCTTGAGGTAGATATTAAATAAAATGGGAGACAGTATGGATTCTTGTGGCACCCCACAGTTCAGTGCCCAAGATGATGATGTGCTGTGGCTGAACAGAACTGATTGTTGTCTGTTTGACAAATAGTATTTGAATCATGTAAATACTTGAATCATGTAAATACTGTGCCAAGATACCTGTTTCTGCCAGCCTTGTAAGCATGGTTACAAAGGCTGGTAAGAAACCCTATTATTGGGGCAGACTCCTGTCACAAGAACTGTCTCTGTTCCATTTCCATGTCTGAAACCAGTATCTCACGGGCCGCATCGAGGTGGAAGAAGATATCTTCTTTTTCAAGGGTCCCGCGGCAACAAGGGGGCATCCGTGGAAAATCAGGGGCGGGAAACTGCACGGGGACACCAGGAAATTATTTTTCACTGAAAGGGTGGTTGATCGCTGGAATAGTCTTCCACTTCAGGTTATTGAGGCCAGCAGCGTGCCTGATTTTAAGGCCAAATGGGATAGACACGTGGGATCTATTCACAGAGAAAGGTAGGGGAGGGTCATTGGGGTGGGCAGACTAGATGGGCCGTGGCCCTTATCTGCCATCTATTTCTATGTTTCTATGACATGGGCCTGGCCTGTTATTTAGCCAGCTAAATGCAGACTGTCTGTTCTATACATTTTGAAAAGAAAAAAAAACCAAAAAAAACTCCATACTCTCTAGTCAATAAACATATGCATTTGGCCAGGAAAAGGATGCTAGAGACTGGTTGGTAGTTTTCAAATTTGCCGTAGTTAAGGAAGCTCTTTTTCAATAGTGGGCATACCACAGCCCTTCTTAGTGTTTGTTGTTGGCAGCTTCCCTTTCACAAGAGAGGAGTTAATATAGTTTTTATGGCCCTTTCAAAGAGGCCTACGCTTGCTCACTGTAGAGAGGACAGGTTGTCAGCTGTAGACCTTTCAGGATTTTTTTCAAGAGCTTTTTCTTTATCCTGATTGAATGAGTCCCTTTTTTGCCTGTGCATGGAAGGAAGGAGGAAGTGGTCTCTTCATTAGCTGATGGGAGGCTTGATGGGACTTTCAGTAGGCCCTTGTGGAGACCTCTAATTTTGTTGACAAAGTATGTGGCAAAAGCATTGCTGATTAGTTGTGACTGGGAAGGCTAGTTCTGTTGTAGGGTTTGTAGAGGCCTGTTTACTATTTTAAATAGCAGCTTGGTTGAAATTGCAATCTTTTTTAAATGTAATTTTGGTTGTTGTTAAGGCCTGGCAGTTCATTTCCATGTATTCCTTTTAGCGGAGCCTGTCTTCATTTATATGACATTTTTGACATTTTCTTTCAAGTTTAGGTCTTTGATGCTTAAGGATCCATAGTTCTAGGGAGAGATATGGGAAGTGTTTGTGCATAAAGCATTGAAGGAACCATTTTTTCTATGACCATCACTAAGGGCTCCTTTTAGAAAGCCGCAGTAGCGATTTCCTTGCAGCAAATGTGACACAGTCCATTCAATTTCTATAGGCTGCATTGCATTTGCCATGCCAGAACTTACTACCACAGCTTTGTAAAAGGGGCCCTAAGTATGCATTCCAAATATTAACCTGTCCTAATGCTGAAGTCATTTTTTCATCCACATGGTGGCAAGACAAGGCCACTAGGAAGTTCTCAGCAGTCAGATTTCTCATGTCTCAAATAGCCGTCACACTGTACTGTGCTAGCCTCTTCCATCATCAAAAGTAAAGTTGTTTTCTGCCTTCAACGTGTATGAAGAGCTAGTTCCTATATCCTCTCCAAGGTCTGGCCCCTTGCCATTTCTCATTTGGACTAATTGTTCACCATTGTGATTGCTGCTTCCATAGACGAACTTCCTTTCTGTTGATTTCCTATATGCTATCTATCCTCTCTCTCTTTCTCCCCTGACAGGTAGCTAGATCTTAGGGGCCTAGGATGTGTGACGGAACATTGTCTGTTGAAGAATAATAGTTAGGGGAATTATAGTAAACTAAGTCATGGTCTTTCTGTTATCTTCAGAAGATGAAGATTCCATGGACAGCACTCATCTGGAACTTTTAGCTCATGAGCAAAAGAATCATCCAGGGAGGGGGCAAAGCCCATCAGCGGGAGAGGAGGGAAACATTGAGCTGAAGATACCAGAGGAGCACCTGCTAGATTTTCCTCTGCAAAGTTCATGAACTCTGAAGATGAAAAATCCAGAGTGTTTCTATGAACTGGCCTCTTTAGTACAAAAGGCAGAAAATTCAGGGCAGGGCACTTTAACTGAGGACAGAGGTGAGGTTTCTCCAAAGGGAGTGAGCTGATCATAGGTTGGGGAGAGAGATTATCTGCCAAAACAATGAAACCCTGTGGCAGCTAAATATGATAAAGCACACTATCAGCAGAATGGAGCTCTCCTTTCTATCTGCAGTGTGGTGAAAAGTCTTGTGGAGAGCATATATTAGCTCAGATGCTTTCTCCTTTTGCTAGCTCCTTCTCTGCATCCAGCCTCACCTGGAATACAACGAGGATACTGTGCAACCCTCAGAAGATAACATGATATCTGAACAAGCCCCACTGTTCTGCAGGAGGGTTAAATCTGGATGAGGTGCAGTGGGCGAAAAACCTGACCCAGTACTGTACAAATGTGAATGTCTTGTATAGAGCTGTAAATAAAAGTTACTTTCAAATTTAAAATACTGTGTGATGAAGTTATATCTATGATATCCAGCATTATTATTAGTTTTTCTAGCTCAAACATTGTTGGAAAATTTTCTGTTTTAAGGGTAAAAGTGTCTGCTTGTCTCCTTGTCTATCTGGAGGCAAAATAACTCAGAAAACTTAACAGAACCAAATATGACGTAGAAAAAAAACCAGTGAAACAGTGCAGCCTGTAGTTGCAAGTTCCTAGAGGAAAAGTCCATAGTCTGTTATTGAGAAAGACATGGGGGAAGCCACTGCTTGCCCTGTATTGGTAGCATGGAATATTGCTACTCCTTAGGTTTTGGCCAGGTACTAGTGACCTGGATTGACCACCGTGAGAACTGGCTACTGGGCTTGATGGGCCATTGATCTGACCCAGTAAGACTATTCTTATGTTCTGATATTTGAAAATAAGTAATGTGCATTTTCATTAGCTAAATGTATACCCGTTTCATAAAGTCAAATACACGCCTACTTGACTTTATAAAATACTAGCGTAGGCATGAAAGAACAGGTGCGCATGTAAAAATAATAATAATAATAACTTTATTCTTCTATACCGCCATAGTCGTGAGACTTCTAGGCAGTTCACACTGAAGAGAGCTGGACAGTCAGTGAGTTACAATATGTAGAAATCCGGGATACAGTATGTAGAAAACTTACAAAAAAGCACATAGAATCTTACAAAAGGCAATGAAATATAGCAAGCAGAATCTTAAAAAGGCAGCAAAATTAATGTTAGGCATTTCAGACTTAAAAACAGGAGTGGATAATATGTAGTGTTAGGTGTAGATACTTTTTTTTAGGTGGTGATTTTGTTGAATAAGGCAGTTTTTATGGCTTTTCTAAAGGCGCTAATACTTAACCCAGCGTGAGGGCAGGTAGAAATGATAACTTACTTTCCACAAACATATGCATGAATTAAAAAAATTAATAAGCTGCAAGTGTAGGTGCAGACTCCGCCCACACCCAGCCAAAACTCAACTCCTGTGTACAACCACTATTAAAGTATACACCATGACATTTTACATGTACTTCCACACTAATCAGTAAATTACTTGTGTAAGTGGCCACTTATGCATGTAAATTAATAAAATACCAGCATTTACACCCATTCTTACCATTTAAAACCAGGCAGATGCTTATAAAATTACCCCCAAAATGCTGGAGTGGTTAGATGATGTATTTGTACCTTGGCATTATCTGATTCTGTATAGACTTTGAATATCTAAGGATAGTGGATTTATATGTTAACTGGCCACTAGTGAATGTATAGCTCCACTTGAAAATTAGTCCATTAGTTTTTTAGGTATTAAAGGACATTGCATCATGCTATCTCAAGTTTAAGTTTAATCTGCATCTATTCAGGATCTACTTATTCACTAATTTATAAACTGGATTGTGGCATCTCACAAGCGTCATTACTTTCTCCTCTCCTGTTTAATATTTTCATCAACCCTTTTGCTAACTTGATTCAGTCTTTCAATATTCGTTTCTATATCTATGCAGATGATATTTTCTCCATTTCCTCTTCATATTGACTTACAACCTTTACAATCCTGTTTGCACGCAATTGCAACTTGGGTTTCTTCCCATAAGCTTAAATTGAACCCAGACAAAACAAACAGCATGCTGGATTACTGGATCTCTAAATCAACCCCAAATCCCTCTGATCCTCTTTGAACAAACTATCACTCTTGTTCTAGGCTTTCACTATCTTGGGGTATGAGTCGATTCTAAATTATCTTTTTCTCAACATATTTCCAATGCTATTAAAGCAGGTTTCTTTGTATTGCGTTCACTTAATGCACTTAGAGATTTCTTAAACTTCAACTCACTTCATACAGCTATCCATGCATTCCTAATTTCAAAATTGGACTACTGTAATTCCGTTTATGCAGGTTTGCCACTTTCTCAGACCAAGTGCCTTCAGACATTGCAGAATTGTACAGCATGTTTTCTTTTTAAATAAAGTAGATTCAGCTATGCCTCTCCACCTTTACGTCAGTTTCACTGATTACTGGCCCTTTTCAGAATAAAGTTCAAGATTCTCACTCTTGTTCATAGAAGTTTCTACACTAGTGACCTAGTTATCTGTGCACATAAGCTCAATGAGGTGCCCCAATTAGTCTCTTCCATAGGAGCTAGCAATGTGCGTCTGTATTCTCTAATATTGGTTTTCCTCTCAAAAAACAATGTAATACAGCATCTGCAAACACATTGTATTCAGGAAGAGATGAAACAAGGCACCTCATTGAGCCTATGTGCAGAGACCTGCTTATAATCACAAAATAATATCAGCATATCAGATAAATCATTTGGTTGACTAGTTGAAGTATATTTGCATTTTTGAGGGACTTTTCATTGAGATAGACTCACATGCAAACCTCTCCAACTGACCTCTTTGCCATGAGGAAAATATGAAGATTCCTCTCTATTGTTCCATTCTTCCTTTTCCCCTTCATCTGTCTTTGGATGCCCTGATAATTGCATAGATTTGGTCATTCCTCTATGCTTATAAGAACATAAGAAACGCCTTCACCGGATCATACCGAGGTCCATCTAGTCCGGCGATCCGCACACGCGGCGGCCCATTTAGGTACTCCTATATGGAGACCCGGATTTACCGTATCCCTCAATATGATATGCAAGAAGGAAGGCATCCAACTTGTGCTTGAATCCTCCAATCTCTCTCATTGAGAGTTCTATACCAGTTGCAACAAAACTGAAACATCCTGATTCTTGTAGTACTATTTTTGTCTTTGCAGAATTGTTTCCCTCTTTCAGAAAGGTTAACAGTTCTACCTTTTTGCAAGCTACTCCGATTCCCAGTGCTGTTCAGTCTATGGAAGAACCATCTTCTTCTTCCATACATGAATATTCTAACTTTCACAGCTTGGAAATTAAACAGTCTCTGGCATCTGCCCTTGGTCTTTCCATGTCATCCTCATAGCTGCCTGGGAAACCTTCAAGTGCAAGAGATTATATCAATCTGGAACTCTAGAAATGGCCATAACCCTCTTACTTGTCTTCTGTGACAATACTATGGCACCTATACTTCTTGTATCATTTTGACCATTAAATCTCTTTGTGCTGTAAGCATAACCTTTCAGTAGCTCATCTCATGAGATACCTCTATATGTAAAGCCTCCATTGTGGAAGACCCTTGTGCTCTAGAATCTGAATTTAGTCCTCGCTTCACTAACGTGGAGGGGCATTGGTTGCCAGTCGAGGCTCATGTGAAATTTAAATTTGGTTGCATTTGTTATAAGGTATTGTTCGGCCTTGCACCTAATTATCTTGTGGATTTGTTCACATGTGTAAATTCAAAGCACTCTCGACGCACGCATACCGTATTACTCACATATTCTAAATGTTCTAGATCTTCAGTCAGCAGTCTGGTGAAATTTTAAAGCTCAATGGTATTTTTATGATTTTATTTAGGAGTGAATGCTTTTTGGTATGGTTGTTTGTATGGCTAGATTTATCCTGCTCAATAATGGAATTTCTTAGTATGTTTGCTGTTTGTATGGGTCACGTCTATCCTATCTAAAATTAGTGTTCTTTTTTTTAACTTTTATTGTATTCTGTAAACCGCTTAGACCAGTAAAATGAACGAGCGGTATAACAAAACTAATAAACCATAAGCCATATGTACCTTTCCTTCAATCAAAGGTTGTCAATATAAAAAATATCATCAACATCTTTTGTCATTTCAAGCTGCAATCTATATATATAAAATCGGAGGTATGTATGTGTGTATGTATGTGTGTGTATGTGCCGCGATCACGCAAAAACGGCTTGACCAATTTGAACGAAACTTGGTATGCAGATCCCTCACTACCTGGGGTGATATGTTCTGGGGGTCTCGCAGCCCACCTGCACACGTGGGCGGAGCTACAAACATAAAATCAGATTTCACCCATTCATGTCAATGGAAAAAATGTAAAAAGCTGCCATTCTCACAGTAATTCAAAAACGGCTTGACCGATTTGAACAAAACTTGGTATGCAGATCCCTCACTACCTGGGGTGATATGTTCTGGGGGTCTCGCGACCCACCTGCACATGTGGGCGGAGCTACAAACAGAAAATCAGATTTCACCCATTCATGTCAATGGAAAAAATGTAAAAAGCTGCCATTCTCACAGTAATTCAAAAACGGCTTGACCGATTTGAACGAAACTTGGTATGCAGATCCCTCACTACCTGGGGTGATATGTTCTGGGGGTCTCGCGGCCCACCTGCACACGTGGGCGGAGCTACAAACAGAAAATCAGATTTTACCCATTCATGTCAATGGAAAAAATGTAAAAAGCTGCCATTCTCACAGTAATTCAAAAACGGCTTGACCGATTTGAACGAAACTTGGTATGCAGATCCCTCACTACCTGGGGTGATATGTTCTGGGGTCTCGCGGCCCACCTGCACACGTGGGCGGAGCTATAAACAGAAAATCAGATTTCACCCATTCATGTCAATGGAAAAAATGTAAAAAGCTGCCATTCTCACAGTAATTCAAAAAAGGCTTGACCGATTTGAATGAAACTTGGTATGCAGATCCCTCACTACCTTGGGTGATATGTTCTGGGGGTCTTGCGGCCCACAACTCTATGTTGCTTGCTCAAGGCTGGGTTCACCCAAGAATTTATATGTTCTTGCTCCAGGAGGTGAAACTAAAAATGTTGTTTATAATCACGTTTTGCGTTAGTTGTATTGTATTCATTTTGTCAAATATTTCACATTATAATTTGAATATTGTACTTTTTATTAAGCTGTAAAAAAATAATTTCATTCACCACTATAAAGTATCTTTATTTGAATCCATTTACAGTGTTATTGCTATAATTAAATACCCGTGCAACGCCAGGGCATCAGCTAGTATAGGATAAAGATTTGAATTCTCTAATAGTGACCTCATGCTCATATCAGCATTTTAGGAGACAATTGAAAGCATATTTGTTTATAAGATTTTTAGGAAATGAATGTATTATATTCAACTGTATATGTGCTATTTTTATTCTAGTTTGTAAACCGCATAGAACTTACTGGTATTGCGGTATAGAAATACTTTTTTATGTTATGTTATGATGTTCAAATCTGAGTTTCTATCTTTTTGAAACATTTAAAAAAAAAAAAAACACACCAAAACACATCCAAAAGAAAAATGCACAAAATAAGCCATTGGGATGTAGGAGGAGCCAACATTTTTAGCAGACTGGCCATAGACATGCTAACAGAGCAGTGGGGCACTTAAAGGGGCACTGCAGTGAACTTCATATAAAAAGGCAGCTACTTAATAGCCCCATCACAGCGGAAGAGATACAACAAGCTATTAAACAGTTGCGACTGGCAAAAATTCCTGGGTCCGATGAATTGGGGCCCAAATGTTATAAAATCTTGCAACATTGTATTATGAAACCATTAAAACACCTATTTGGAGGCCTATTGGATGCGACCACACAAGATTCTGCTCGTAACAGGGCTCATGTGATGATATTACCAAAACTAGGGAGAGCGATTGATCAGCTTGGCTCTTATAGACCAATCTCACTATTAAATCAAGATAATAACTACTGGCTACCATCCTAGCTACCCGATTGAATCAGTTCTTACCATTACTTATACAAATGGATCAGGTAGGATTCATCCCAGAACGATATGCTTCCATGAACTTACTGAAGGTCCTTTCTGTTTTACAGACCAAGTTGAATCCAGGGGATAGATCTTTGATTGCAAGCCTAGATGTGGAGAAGGCATATGATATGGTTTTTTGGAACCATCTGTTTTGGACGCTTCCAAAGTTTGGAATTGATAGAGCCTTCATGCAGTGGATAAGGGGACTCTATACTACTCCTACTGCCCAACTCATTAATGGTTGCTTATTGGACCCCTTTACACTGCAGCGGGGTAGAAGACAGGGGTGCCCACTTTTCCCTAGAACCATTGGCCATTAAGCTATGATCAGATACTTCAAAGAATTAAGATAGGAACTCAGGAATTCCGAATCAGTCTGTTTACTGATTATATGCTTCTGTATGTTCACCAGGTGAATTCTAATATGCAGAAGATTATGGCTATATTCAACATGTATGGTAGTTTCACGGACCTATGCATCAGTTATGAGAAGTCTGAAGCCCTCCCCTTATGCTTGCACTTCAAGGATATCTGGCACCATAATTTGGGGGTGGGACTAGCTAAAGATCAGTTCAAATATTTGGGTATTATCCTAAGCCTTGATCCTACAACCATTTATCAACGGAATGTTAGGGATGTCATAGAGAAAATAAGACAACTCTGTCATTGTTGGAAAGACCTTTTGCGGTCTCTGCTGGGACAGATAGCGTTGGTAAAAAAAAGTCCTACTCCCAATGTTGCTCTATCCGCTACAAACACTACCACTGTGGATAACCAGAAAGGATGGCCTCACCTTTAGCTCTATCATATGCTCTTTCATCTGGCAAGCCAAAAAAGCACATATTAGCTACGACAGCCTTACTGTGCCAAAGGCGTGGGGAGGATTGGGCCTTCCAGATCTGAGATTATACAATGTTGCTGCTTTACTACGTTGGATCTTTGAGGAAGTGACAAACACCCTCAAATAGTCGCCAGAGTCAAGAGGGCTAAGATGGGACTGTGGATCTCAGATGCCTGTCTTCACTGTCAGGTTCACATTTACTAAGGGATTGCTTGGAACCTGCCTCTCTTTTAGCTTATATACATGGCCTGGGAGCTGCTGCGGACCCTCCTTTCTTACAACCATTACGTCAGGCCTGGAAATGGTGGAGATTGCTAGATGCTAAATCAGATAGAGTGTCTCTATTTTTACCTTTAATTCGAAACTTGGTGTACTCACCTGGCCTTGGTGGAGGTGCCCTTAAGGATACAATTTGCCTTTTGACTCTGGACAGACTTCTGGATTTGGGAGAACAATTCCCCTCCTTTCTGGAATATACCCACTACACCATTTTTTCAGTATTTTCAAGTGCAGCCCTATTACCATAAGTTGATTATGTCCAGTGTAATGACTATGGAGACTGGGCCTTTCACCAAACTCCTCAGGACCACACTACCCTCATAGAATTGATTATCCTTGTGGTATAAAATGGGCAAGGAATTCCAAAAGGAAAGATGCCTTTGGCACTTAGTTCAGGAGTGGTCAACAGACCTGGACTTACCTGTAACCACTGCAGAGCTTTGCAAGTAATTCCAGGGTATCTATTATTATGTCAAGCCTGTTTTATTATAAGAAACACAATTTAAAATTCTTCATCACTCCTATATCACTAGAGTCAAGAGGGCTAAGATGGGACTGTGGATCTCAGATGCCTGTCTTCACTGTCAGGTTCACATTCCTTTTTAGAGTGTGTTCATCTCAAGTTTTGGAATAAAATATTTGCAACTCTCGAGGCATCACTACAGATCTCACTGGAGTGGAACTACTCTGCTTTACTGCTGGGAGACGATCAGATTTTTATTGACCAAGGAATTCGCAAGTTTTTATACCTCAATATTATGGTGGCGAAACAAGTTATTCTCCAGACCTGGATCACCACACAGGTGCTTCCATATAAGGCCTGGGTTGCCAAGGCAGCCTCCACTGCACCTTTTCAGTTATGGTCATATTGTGGGAGATCAAAACCGGAATGGGTTAATTACCAAATTTTTTGGAGACGTTTACTGGCTCTTGTTTGAATGCCGTCCACATGGGGTCCATTTCAAATCTTAAATTTCAGCCATCGACTATCCACACATAACCTTCGATAGGATCACAACATTCCAAACTCTCGCAGAACTAATCTGACCATTTTACTTTATTGTAACATTTTATATAGTACTAACCACCATATCAGTACGTTTTACTATTTGTAACCACATTCTGGTTCCATATGCTGTATTATGTTCTGCTGATACTTACTTGTGACCAACCATTTCCAAGAAGGTATAGAGGGAACTTATAATTGTTACTGTTTATTACCCTCTGGGACATTTGTTATTGGTATTATGTTCTTGGACATGATATTGCACTTGTAGACAGCTTACATCATTGGTGGATGGTTATCAATTGGATTCGTAAACTAGGTGTCCGCTTTACCCAGGTGCTCTCGCAAAAAGGGGAATGGGGATTCTCATTTAATTTAATTTCCTTTCTTTTCATTCCAGTATTAAGGAAAACTTTTGAAATGTAGTGGTAGTATATGCTATCATATACCTTTTGTTATTGATTTTTCTGTGCAGCAATTAGTGGAGATGCTCCTGATGCTGACTATATAGTTTCGGGGGTGGGGGGAGGTTACTGATAGATGTTTTTGTTAGCACAGTTTTATGACTGCATTTAAAAAAAAAAGGCCTAGGTACACATCTCACCAAAATTCCCATGTAATGTATGGTGAGCCCTCTAAAACTCACCCAAAACCTACTGGACCCAACTGTACACTACACCAACAGCCCTTACTAATGCTGCAGTTATACCACTGGACAGCAGGGAGTGCTAGCTTAAGGGTAAGCCACACTAAGGAAAGTAATGTAACCCTGCTGAGAAATAGGGGCGGGACTCAGGCAGTGAGGAGGATATATGACCTAGCCTGGAGTTATTCAAAGAGGTCTCTAAGAGAGAGGTCCCCCGAAGTAGGGTTACCATATGACTCCAGAAAAAGGAGGACAGATTAAGACATCCGGGTTTTACTTCTGCTGAAAGCAATGGAAGTAAGGAGGACACATAGAGGTATCTGGGCTTTACTTTCATTGAAAGCAAGGGAAGTAAAACCCAGATGTCTCAATCTGTCCTCCTTTTTCTGGAGCCATATGGTAACACTACCCCAAGGGAGCAAGTTCCCAAGAGCCCTGGGAAGGAGTGGAGAATGTATGAGAGTGTCAAGGTGATGGTTAGTGTCTGGCTGAGGTATACGTATACCCCTGTCCGTCCTTTTCCTGGGGCAACAATACCTTTATACCCAAAGACAACGTCCGCATAGAGTCCGCATAGAGTCATAAGTTACTCCTAGGAGTAACTTATGACTCTAACTTATCAATAACAGATCACGTATCCAAACTAGTATCCTACTACCTCCGCCAGCTAAAAACCATATGTGCATACTTCTCAGAGCCCAAATTTGTCCAACTACTCTACGCTTTTGTACTATCCTGTGTAGACTATTGTAACATTCTACTAGCGGGCATGCCTACCAAAACACTCTCGCCTACAAAGGGTGCAAACGCTGCAATCCGCCTTCTGAAAAACCTAGGCATCCGTGACCATATTACCCCTGCATTACCTTTCATGCAGTGGCTGCCCATTCAAAAACGCTGCACCTTCAAGGCCCTGCTCCTCGCTTTCAAAACCTTCCATGAAATGATTCCGTACTACATGAAAACTAAACTACAAATCTACTTCCCAAAGTGACCACTGAGGTCCCAAGGAGAAAAATGACTGACCATACCTCCTGGCCACTTCCTCAGAACTGAAACAGCCCGCAAACGTTCCTACTCACATTTCATACCCAGACTTTGGCACGCCATCCTCCCATCTGTTAGATCACTAGATGGACTCTGGAACTTCAGGAAGGCTGTGAAAACCTTCCTCTTTACAAATCCAGTGCCTTAAAGTCATTCACCCAGAAATGCCACTCAGTCAACGCACCTACGCCACCTAATCTCACCAGATGCTACTTAGTGCATATGTTTTATTGTCATGTTTATATTGTAATTTATGTAAATTATGTCACCTCTGTCTTGTCTCGATTTTATGGATGTACTTTGTAACCCGTTCTGGGCTCCTTTGGGAGGACGGACTAAATAAATCACTTGAATACTGTGGGAGGTGGCTCATTGATCAGAGACTGAGATTAATGAACTGTCTGTGAGATATGGTTAAATGCCTAGAGTAAAGACTGCTGAACTGGATTGAGAGATAGAAGAGGGTGGTTTTGCCTTCCCTGAGTCTGTGAGGGAACAGGCTCAGCTTTTAATTATACCCTTCCGGAGTACCCAGGCTGTGTATGGGGTGAGTGTGCACAAGGTTTCCTGAAAAACCTGGTCCGGATTCCTACATATTGTGGTAGTGGTGGTATTTTTGTGCCTCTTAATCCAGAGACAACTCACAAGCTTCCAGAGACTGGGACGGACCTCAGAAAGAGGGGGAGGGGGAGCTTTTTTAAAAGGGGATAAGAAAAGTAACTTTGCCCTGAAGTAGAGAATTTAAACAGTAAGAGCTGGACAAGCTGGGGGGGGGGGTGTTAAAGGATTGATTAAACTACTGCATGCACCTGACTAGCAGGTAGAGCTTGTGTGTGAATTGCAGCTGTGAAGGGGAAGAGTAAGCTGGAGAGCTGTTCTAATTAATCACAGTGATTGCAGCCGGGGAGAAGCAGTCACAGAAGCTGATTCAAGGGGCAAAAGAAGAATGACAGAACCTTGCTGTGAGGAAGGGAAGCATGCTGCTAGAATCAGAGCAGTCAAGAAAAGCAACCCAGATTATAGCCTGGAACAGGAAAGGGGTTCTTCTACAAGGCAACCCCTGAAGGTACAGCAAATAGGAGGGAGTCAGAGAGGAAATGAAGCAGAAACTAGAACCACTGGAAACCCTAGAATATTTGTCCTCCTATCTAAAACTTTCTTATTCAACAAAAGGAACTAGAAATTTTGGAAAGTTCATCTTCCCTACTCCAAAGGCCTGTCGTTTTAAGACCTTTTTAGACAGGACTTTGGCGTATCAAGCTGGGAAGATGAACTCCTGGCTAAGTCCGATGATTGTTCAATCTAATTCTTACTTCACATTTAGGAAATCATTAAAGACCTATTTATTTGACAAATAAGAATATTAATTTTGATATATTTAAATGAGGTCTTTTGTTTCTATTCTTATTGTCATAGTATGTTTTAATTTTTAAATAGTTTTTAACATTGTACTTCAATGTTTTTAACAATTGTATTACTTTTATTATATAACTAGCTGATGCCCCGGCGTTGCACGGGTATTTAATTATAGCAATAACACTGTAAATGGATTCAAATAAAGATACTTTATAGTGGTGAATGAAATTATTTTTTTACAGCTTAATAAAAAGTACAATATTCAAATTATAATGTGAAATATTTGACAAAATGAATACAATACAACTAACGCAAAACGTGATTATAAACAACATTTTTAGTTTCACCTCCTGGAGCAAGAACATATAAATTCTTGGGTGAACCCAGCCTTGAGCAAGCAACATAGAGTTGTGGGCCGCGAGACCCCCAGAACATATCACCCCAGGTAGTGAGGGATCTGCATACCAAGTTTCGTTCAAATCGGTCAAGCCGTTTTTGAATTACAGTGAGAATGGCAGCTTTTTACATTTTTTCCATTGACATGAATGGGTGAAATCTGATTTTCTGTTTGTAGCTCCGCCCACGTGTGCGGGTGGGCCACAAGACCCCCAGAACATATCACCCCAGGTAGTGAGGGATCTGCATACCAAGTTTCGTTCAAATCGGTCAAGCCGTTTTTGAATTACTGTGAGAATGGCAGCTTTTTACATTTTTTCCATTGACATGAATGGGTGAAATCTGATTTTCTGTTTGTAGCTCCGCCCACGTGTGCAGGTGGGCCGCGAGACCCCCAGAACATATCATCCCAGGTAGTGAGGGATCTGCATACCAAGTTTCGTTCAAATCGGTCAAGCCGTTTTTGCGTGATCGCGGCACATACACACACACACACATACATACACACATACATACCTCCGATTTTATATATATAGATTTTAGATTGTACGTAGATAATGTGTTCTATGAAACTGTACCATGTGCTGAAATGTCTCAGTTTTTTCCTGTTGTGAACTGCCTAGAACTACTGGTTGGGCGGTATACAAGAAAATAAATTATTATTATTATTTTTTAATTCTTTATTGATTTTTAATCAAAAACAGTGTCATACAAATGAAAGAACAATAGGTATTACACACATTACACTAATATCTGTACAGGTAACATAAATATCATTCAATAATTTCATTTTCTTGCATATAATAATAGCACACTATAACCTAATATATAATACAAATGAAAAATAAAGTTACCCAAATATTACTATCAATATTTACTCCTCCCTCCAACCTCCTACCCCCCCCCCCCCTGGATGTGTAAAGATAAATAAACCAAAGGAAAGATATGATGAAAATACATTATTATGTTTTTACAAATTTAGTCAATGGGCTCCAAATTTTATTAAATAACACACTAAAACCCTTACACTCTGCGTTAATTCGTTCGTATCTGTATATAGTGCACATATTCACCCACCAAAAAGTATAATTTATTATATCATGATTCTTCCAATTACTTGTAATCAATTGAATGGCTATACCTGTTAGGATCATAAATAGACGACTCTTATATTTATCTAGAGTGGGTTTCACATGTAAAATTGTTCTACAAATTATAGCTTCATATGATAATGGAACATTTGAATCTAAAACTAGATTTATTTGTCCCCAGATTGACTTCCAAAATATTAATATAAACGGACAAAAATATAACAGATGATCCAAAGTCCGTATACCAATATGACAATGCCAGCCAGCATCTATAAGACTTAGAACTATCTATTTTATTTAATCGACCTGGGGTCCAAAAAATCCTATGTAACAAAAATAACCATGTTTGTCTCATAGATGCTGACGCTGTACATTTCAAATCTCCAAGTCCAAATTCGTGGCCGAGACAGAAATATACCGTTTTATCTCGATGCTCCAGATGTCTCTAAGACTATTTTTTGGCTTTTTATTCAAAAATCCAGAAATCAATTTGTATCACTGAGACCAGGCAGCGGGTAAAGTGGAATCCAAGATGAGAGTGTGGGAACAGGAATGGCAAAGGAATTACCTAATCTTACAACAAAGTCCTGGGAAGTCAGAGGACTACCAGACCTGGAAATGGGACCAAGTCAAGGAAGAACCAAGTAACCAAGGAGATGCCTGGAAGAAGGAAGTCTCCTAAAGGGAGCAAGGCCAGTGACCTGCCAAAAGTCACTGGGTCTCAGGAGACTAAGAGCTTTGATAGAATTGGACAGCCCGAAGCCAGGAAAGGAGCTGGCCAGTAGAAGAGGGGGTGCTGGGCATTGGAGTGATTCACAACCCAAGCCTAGAAGCCCCACAAAAGACAAGGGTACTGGTGAGAACCAAAAGATAGAGGTTAAAGGGCAAATTCTATAAGAAGCGCCCAAAAGTTAGGCAGTTAATTAGGCACTGTTCAGTGCGATTCAAGTAAAATTGGGTGCTGTTTAATGAATCACGCTGAGCGGAACCTATTTTGGAGGCACCCAAGAAATAGGCCAGCTCTAGGCACAACTAAAAGTTAGGCGCCAGGCTGAGCGCTTAAGCACGCTTAAGAGCAGTGATTCTGCAACAAGGCACCTAACATGTAGCCATGCCCACGCCTAACATGCATAGCGCCTATTTTTTTGAAGACCGCCTAAATTTGTAGAGGCGCCTTGATACAGAATTGCTCTTGATAGGCGGCTATGTTTCAATCAGTGCTGATTTAAAAGCTTGATTGAGCTTGTTATTCAATTTAGATAAGCGCCTATCTAGGTGAGCACCTCCGAAATAGGTGCCTAACCTTAGGCGCTATTTACAGAATTTGGGTCTAAGTGCCTGCTTCAGGTACCACCAAAGTGAGGGAGGCAGGGCAGCCACTGCGAGCTTGAGTGGACTGAAGAGTTGAAATGGCTATCCACCATGGTTTCTCTGACAGAAGAGGCAGCCAACCGCTTCATTACAGATTTGGGGCTAGCTGCTAAGTGTGTGGCCCAGCTGAGGTAGAAGAAGAGAGTCCTCCAGAAGAAATTGGTAGAGGTTTAGGACCAGTTGCTTCATGAAAGTGGAAAAATGAGAGAGTGCAAGTATATTGCAGCATGCAGAAGCAGAGAATGACAAACTCAGGAGAACCCTAGAACTGAAGTCTAAGGAATTAAGGTAACTGATTGCCCAGGCCCTGGGGAGGGACCCTGCCATAGCAGGAATGCAAGCTAGGCAGAAGGAGCTCCAGACCTTGGAAATCTCCCTAAGTTAATGGGAGGAGCAACTGGAGGAGAAAGAGTGGGCTTAAAGCCAGAGTGCTTGGCTACACTGAAACTGAAGCTGAAGTTTGGCTACATTGAAGCAGAAGACCAAAACCCAGCAGGAACTCCTGGTTCTCAACAGTTTTAGAGAACAGGAGGTCACAGAAGTGAGGAGCTGCCTGAAGCAGAAGGCAGAGGAAATTACCTGCCTGGAATCCTCCAGTGCCACACTACAGAATTTCATGCCAAAAACGTAAAAACATGTCATGACGCAAGACGTGAAAAACCTGTACTGCACGTAAGGTGTAAGGTACTGGACAAAAAGCTCTTAGGTGGAAAAAGCAGTACAAAATTGGTAAAGACACAATCTACTGTAAATGAAAGGAATACTGAAAAGCAGAATATGATTGCATGTATGATGTCAAGAAGGCTTGCCACTCGATTTCACTCGCGTGGCAAGCCTTTTTGACATAAATGCAATTATATTCTGCTTTTCAGTATTCAGTGCTTATTTTTTTCATTCTTAAATATTTTTATTGGATTTTAACACAATAAATGTATAAATAAAATAAATCAAGGATATTTTACAGTTACATTTTGTACTGCTTTTTCCACCTAAGAGCTTTTGTCCAGTAACTACAGAATTTGGCAGAACTGAGGGGTGGGGGGAGGGGTTGGAGTGGAAAAGACAAAAGAGATTGAGAAATAGAAGTTAAGAGTGTGGTTTTGCCTTCCCCCCCAGTCTGTGAGGGAACAGGCTCAGGTCTGTGAACAAATAAAAGCTTTTTCATTATACCCTTCAAGAGTGTCCTGGAAAACCTGGTCAGAACTCCTAGACAAATATTCTACAATAAGTGTAGTAGTTAGAGTTGGATATAGGCCTGAGTCCCCATCACCACCCACTAGGCTACTCCAGGGATCTGCCTGCTGATCTACTAGGCCTAGCCATAACATTTGAAGCTATCGTACAGGCAGGTATGTACTGTTTCATTCACATCTTTGGGGAGTGGGATGGGATCAGTGACCACTGGGAGAGTGTGTAGGGTGGGGGGGTCATGCTTTCATCCCTCCATTGGTCATCTGGTCAGTTTGTACACCTTTTTAGCATGTATTCCTTGTTAAAACAGATCTAGCCCCAAACATCCAAATTGTGCCCTGATTTCTAAGATGTTTGATTATAACAGAAAAATGTCTAAATCATAAGCCCACTCTAGTCCTGCCCAAACCACACTTCTAACATGCCCCCTTGAGATTTAGGCGTACTGCAGCCAACCATAATAGAAATCTGTCTAGAACATGGATATATAAAATTATGAACTTAAGGGGTTTGGAGCGAAAAATGTCCATCTGCCTCTTTAGGTCACATTTTGGACATTTTTCTTTTTCGATAATGAGCCCCAAAAGTCTCTTATTGAACGTATAGATGTATTGTAGCACCTCTAAAGTTCCTAACTGAGTACACTTTATTGAAGCTAACACTTCAGCTAGGAGAGTACAGAAACCTCTAACGTTGGTAACATACAAACCACAATCACGAAGTTGTTCATAGATATATCCCAACTTCTCACCTAGAGTTTTCATACCTTTACTTCTAAATGTACACTGCCTTGGGTGAATTCCTTCATAAAGGTGATTAATAAATCTAACCTATTTCAAATCCAAATTAAATACCTTTCTGTTTAAAGATGCTGTCAATCTATAACTGTCCTTTTAAGGATTTTTTTTTTTTTAATATCAATGATTCCATGCGTGTTCCCCTACCTTATGTAATTCACTGCCATCTTCTTCTATAAATAATGTATTTTCAACTTCTTCTCTTTTGTGCCAGTTTGTCCATATGTCTAGTTCATCTTTTCATTGTTTAAAGACCTTGTACTACATTTTGTTCAAAACCTGCAGCTTAAAAAGAGCTAAATCATTCAGAAAACAACTCAGTTGTTCATCTCATTCCATCCTAATAGAACTAGTACGCCAGCAGCCAAAGGAGCTCTGTATACAATTCTGCTATAAACAAGCAGGTATTTCTTTCAACTCCAAGCTTAAGTCTCATCAGATTAGAGACTCTGCAGCCTCAGTGGCCCTTCTGAAGTCTGCCTTGCTGAATACCATCTGCAGAACAGCTATATCCTCATCTCCATGTTTGGACCAGGTCAGGGCAGGATTAATTCGTCAATGGCCCCTAGGCACCCAAGTACACTGGGCCCCCTGCCCCGCCCCACCATGCACCCAGGCGGAAACAGGAAGCTGCGTCAGAGGTAAGCCTTAGACAAGCAGCACCGCTTGCACAGTTACAGTTCCCGTTGCCTTTCCTACCCGCGTTGCTTGCTTGTCTTACTTTCCGTCGATGGGGGGGGGGGGGCCGCGTTGCTGACCGGGGGGGGGGCACATTGGCGATCGATGCTGGAGGGGTCCATCGCCATTTAGAAAAAAACAATGTTGATGCCCTCCTTCATCAGGCCCCCCTGACCATTTCGGGCCCTAGGCACATGCCTACTTGGCCTATTGGTTAATCCTCCCTGGACCAGGCTTCACCACAGGACAGTGCCTTCAGTTAAGTTTTGCAGGACAGTTTGTCCTTTTAAACTAACATGTCTCACATTCAGCTCTGCTGGCTGCTCCAAAGACTAAGAGGAAGATTCTCTAATATCGGCGGAAAAATCCGACGGGCTGCTATAGGGGCTGTTATTATAATGATTTTAAAAAGACGAGCCATTCTCAAAAAACCACGCATGCAAATGAGGTTCACAGAGTTTCACAAAGGGTCACTAAATGTACGTATATGTGATGATGATAGCGATCAGCACAAGCGCAGAATGCACCTTGAAAAGAGGTTTAAATGTGCACATGTGCTGGGAAAAGCAACGCAGTCATCATCATCATCATCACCGGGTCTCATCATATATCTTCTCATCAGGACAACATGGAAAATGTGAGCATAAGAACCACCATCGATAATGCCATCTGCTACTGTAGCACAAAACACGCATGGCTCACAAATGCTTCTAATTCACGGGCTTTTGAATTTTGTAATTTTTTTAATGTCAAATTTTATCATGAGCCACAGCCAGAAACACATGCCTGAGATGTGATTTTTCACTGTACCAGTATCCCCCAAGCAGTCGGTGATTTTTTGGTTGCCAAAAGCTGGCACTGCGCATGGGGAATCACATGGTGATGATAGAGAATTGCCTAGAGTGCTTCTTTGAATATTGATGAGCCATTTTTACTACCGTTTTAATATTACATTACGTTGTACTACATTTGCATGGCAGAGTCGGAGATTGCTAAAAAGCTAGGAAAAGACCGCGATGAGCCGTTTTGATAATCAGACGCTAAAATACATGCATGCTAAACCAGCTGGAACAGGTTTAATGACCGTCATTAAGGGCACGGTAAGTGTTGAGAATCTTCCTCTACGACAGTGGTCTCAAACACGCGGCCCGGGGGCCACATGCGGCCCGCCAGGTACTATTTTGAGGCCCTCAGTATGTCTATCATAATCACAAAAGTAAAATAAAACAGTTTCTTGATCATATGTCTCTTTAGCTACAAGTTACAATATTATTATTAAGACTTAGACAAAAGGAAAGATTTATAAACTATAAAGAGTTTTACCTCATACAAAATTGTCAATTCTTTAATAAGACATGAACTATTTTTTCAGAGGCCCTCCAAGTACCTTCAAATCCAAAATGTGGCCCTGCAAAGGGTTTGAGTTTGAGACCACTACTCTACGAGAATGTTTATCTGAGCAGCCCTGAGCTGGGAGTCACCCATTTGGTTGCCTGTCTCACCTCTGCTTGTCCACAGGAAAAGTCAGGTTGCTTACCTGCAACAGATCTTTTCAGTAGACAGAAGGACTGATAATGTATACAACCTGTTCCACTTTCCCAAGAGCTGTCTCTTACTCGTGACCCTCAGCTTTGCTTTGGACACCAGTTAGTGCTCACTCCTTACATTGACCTGTGTTAAATGCTCTATCCATGTGATAGAGTAATAAGCCTTTGAGACTGTTGACAAAGGCATAGACGCCGGAACACTGTCAGTTGTGAGTCTTCGAGTCTTTGCAGTGCTACAATTAATAAAGTGTATCTTGAATTGTACACCCGCGGCTGAATTAGTGACATCTTATCCTTACTACTCCTCTGTTGTGCTGTGCTCTTCTCGTCGGTGAGGCCGTCTTGGGCTTTTTTCTTCAATGTCCACAGGAAAGGTCATGTTGCTTACCTGCAACAGATCTTTTCAGTAGGCAGAAGGACTGATGTATACAACCCGTTCCACTTTCCCAAGAGCTGCCTCTATTTTTGAGCTTTTGGAACAACTGTGGAGCTGAGGGGACTGCTTTGCACAAGAAAGGAGATGCTTGCTGAGAACTTTACACTAAGGGATCCTTTTACTAAGCTGTGTTAGCGTTTTTAGCGCACACAACATTTTAGCGTGCGCTAAACCCACACTATGTGGCTAGAACTAACGCCAGCTCAATTCCACGTGTTAAAGCCCTAACGCGGCTTAGTAAAATGAGCCCTAAGTTCTGCGCTCTGGGAGAGTTGTTCCATTCAAGCACCATGGAATGATATCAACCCATTGTGTCTGATCAATGCTGATGCCAACAGGTAAACAGCTCTGCTTTTATGTAACAGGTTCCATTTTATAAAAGTGAAGAAAGATCATTTTTTTCACATGCTTTTCATGCTTCTAAATCAAAGATTCAATAAATGGTGCTATGAAATTTCTGAGGATATCTTCAGGATGATGGCCAACCATCTTAAATGGAATATCACTAAAACATAGTTATTGCTTCTGGCAAATAATGACCCACCTGTGGATTGTCCATCAGAGATAAGACTTGGTGATGATTGCATTCCCATTCTCAAAGAGTGTAAATATTTAGGTGTAATCCGGAATGCTACTGTGACTATGAAAACACAGGCGAATCTGTAGTTAAGAAGGCTTTCTTCCAACTGAAATTACGTAGATTTTTTTGGTCTTTGATAATTTTCAATCTGTAATACAGGCAATATAATTCCTCCCATTTGCAAGAAGAGTTTTGTAGAGTTTGCATCGGCTACCAATCAAGTCAAGAATCAGTTTTAAGACATTGTGCTCGATTCATAAAGTCCTGAATAATGATTGTCCTGCAACTTTAGCTATTTCTCTGTGTCGTCACGTAATTTGTGATCCATGGATATATTCCTGTTGAATGTACTATCTTTTAAGCATGTTAGATTAGTTATTTATCAGAATTCTAGGTTTTACATTGAAGGAGCACAAAAGCGGAATGCTTTATCTTTTGAGTGTGAAGACCCTACCGGGATTGTTAGAATTTAGGAAGCAGCTGAAAAACATTTTTGTTTACAGAAGCCTATATGTAGTAAGAAGCAGTAATCTTGTGTATTGTATATGATTTTTATTATGCATGCTTTACTCAATTGTATCCCGCTTAGAACTGTAGGATAATGCGGGTTATAAATATTTAAATAAATAAATAAATTCGTTCTTTTCTAAATTGTATTTCTTATCTCCTTTGTTTTAATGTATTTTTTTTCTATCTTTATTATTCTAGGTTTTGCATTTTGTGATATCACAGGGAGAGACTGGCAGCTCTTCTGTATATCTCTAGCACAGATAGGACAATGACAGGAGAGAGACTGGTACAGTGCTGGATTCTGAAGTGCCTCTGTTTATCCCCAGCACAGAAAGAACAGTGGCAGGGGGGGGGAGAGTGATAGCGCTGGAGACTGAAGCTCCTCTGTGTATCCCCAGCACAGAGGGGACAGGGGAGGGAGTGACAATGCTATAGAATGAAGTTCCTCTACAGCAGTGTTCTTCAACACAAGGCCCGGGGGGGGGGGCAATGTTAGCCCCCAGTGTCTTTCTGTTTTTCTATCTGCTACTCTGCCTCTCAATTCAGGCTCAGGACAGAAAGGGGAAAGCAGATGGGGGGGAAGGTATTTCTGAACAGACAAAACAATAATGTATTTGGACCTTGAGGATGTCATCCACTGAAGTTTAAAGGTGGGCTGGTGGGGATGAATGCCATTGACACATGCTGGTCAGCAGGGTTCAAAGACAACCCCGCGAAAGACAAAGGCGCGCGCCGACAACTGAGCGCAAGATGGAAGCGCGCGCCAAAGAAAATTACAGTTTTTAGAGGATCCGACGGGGGGTTTTGTTGGGGAGCCCCCCCAGTTTACTTAATAGAGATCGCGCCGGCGTTATGGGGGGTTTGGGGGGGTTGTAACTGTCCACATTTTACTGTAAACTTAACTTTTTCCCTAAAAACAGGGAAAAAGTGAAGTTTTCAGTAAAATGTGGGGGGTTACAATCCCCCAAACCCCCCACACGCGGCACAATCTCTATTAAGTAAAGTGGGGGGGGGGTGTTTCCCCCCCCACGCCCCCCCTGTCGGAGCCCTAAAAACAGTAATTTTGTGCGGCGTGCACCCCTGCGCTGTGCTCAATTGTCTGGGCGCACCTTTGTCCCGGCGCGCTTTTGACCTGACACCGGTCAGCAGTGTTGTAGCCCAGCATAGGAGGCTTTTGGCAGTTTAAAGTGGCCACAGCTTAAAAATTAATGAAGACCGAGGCCAACAGCTTGCCAGATTTTAAGGGTAAATGGGATGCCCATGTGGGATCCCTGAGAGGGTGGAGTTAAAGATGGGTCATTTGGAGCGGGGGCTCTAGAGCAGACTTAGGGGGTGAGTCTGTGGAGTGGGCATACTTGATGGGCTAAGGCCCTCATCTGCCGTCATTTTTCTATGTTTCTATGACCCCCCTGCTCTATAGGGTGAGGCAAAAAAATTAACCCCCCTACAGGTTTTTTTTGCAGCTTTTTTTGCAACCACTTGGAATTTCAGCTAGAAATTATACCTACTTTTTAGTCATCATACTTACATATTACTATTATTAAACAACATTTAATTCCCAAACCTTTTAGAGACTGAGGGGGTCTTTTACTAAGGCACGCTAGCCGATTTAGTGTGCAGTAAATATTGGCGTGTGCTAAATTGGCTAGCGCGCCGTAGAAAAAGACCCCCTGAGTGCCCAAACTGCAACCCCAAACCCACTTATTTAATCGCAAAGCGCCAACACAGCAATTTAACCTGACTATTGAGGTTTTAGTTTAGAAAAAAAAAACAACTCATGCTCCCCTCCAACCCCACCGCAGGAATCACCTTCGCCACAGACCCAACAGGCTGCCGTCCGCACCGCACCCTCATGCTGCACATGAGTCACCCGTCTTACTCTAGACAGGGGAGGGAGGAAGTGCTCCCATTGGGCTGCTGGGCAGAGGGGCAGGTGATGTGAGAAATGTCCTCAGGCGCGCGTGGAGAGGGGGAGGGGAGCAGTCCGGCCCCGTGTTCCTCTGGCTTTCTAGTAAGGAACTCTGGCGCATGCCCACAGAGAGGGCTCTGAGTGTCCCCTCTGGCACGCATGCCATAGGTTCGCCACCACTGTCTTAAGCTATGTTGATATTACTGACTTTTTAGCACTACTACCTAGCGATTTTCCAGTGTTAAAATATTTGCGCTAAAACACAGTAAAATAACATCATATAAATGATACAATTAACAATGTATCCGAATTTTACAGTCGCACTGACACATTTTCTTCACAGTGCTGAGTTTCCAGTTCTTGAGATGATATGCAGACACCATCACCTTTGCTCCGAAACTTTGTTCACGCAGTGTCTGGATTCTCATTTTGGAACGCCATGCCACCTCAACTCCGCCGTGAAAATCTTCTCGACAAATTCAAGGCTAAACTAAAAACGTTCTTATTTCAAGACGCATACCACAGCCTTTAAATACTTCCTCTCCAACAGCTATCAAAATTTATCATCAACCGCTTTTAAGAAGCGACCCCCCCCATTCCTAATGTTATATCCCTCTCCTCCCTTTTCTTTTAACTTTGTTTTTTAATGATGTAATTGTTGACACCCTCCCTTCCCCTTTTTACCCTCAAGTTCATATTTGTTTTTGGAAATTGTCTTTTTAATGTTCACTCCTCCCCCACCTATAATTATTATTTTAACCTTTTATTTTATTGTTTTTAGCATTGTGAACCGGCTAGATACATGTTGATGGTCGGTATATTAAAAATAATAAAACTTGAAACGTGTCCTCTGTGAACACCTTGCCTATAACTGCTGCTCCAATCTGAAATGCTTTTAAAGAAATTATCTGTAAAGTATCATACTATCAAATACAAATTATAGTTTACAAAAGTCTAACCCCCTCTTCTATTAAACTGCGCTAGCAATTTGTAGCACAGAAAGCCGCGCTGCTCCCGACGCTCATAGGAACTCTATGAGCGTCGGGAGCAGCGCAGGCCATTCAGTGCGGCTCACCGTGCTACAAACTGCTATCGCAGTTTCGTAAAAGAGGGGAGCAAGTCACTCTGACTTCATTAACAGTAAGCTGGTACCCTGTTTTTTGTTTTTGTTTTAATTTTCAAATAACGGTAGTTTTCCAGTACAAACAGTTTTGAAAAGTGCCAAAATTGCTAGGTGATCATGCTGATAAGTCTGGAACATCGCCATGTTTTAAAATGCAAAGTGATTCATGTGGAAAAGAGGAACCCGAACTATAGCTACGTGATGCTGGGTTCTATGCTAGGAGTCACTGCCCAGGAAAAGGATCTAGGTGTCATTGTTGAGGATACGTTGAAACCCTCAGCGCAATGTGCGGCGGCGGTCATGAAAACAAATAGAATGCTAGGAATTATCAGGAAAGGAATGGAAAACAAAGATGAAAATGTTATAATGCCCTCTGTAGTATGGCAGCGCCTGGAATACGGTGTGCAATTCTGGTTGCTGTATCTAAAAAAAGAAAAGGTACAGAGAAGGGCGATGAAAATTTAAAAAGGGAAGGGATGACTCACCTTTGAGGAAAAGCTGATGCGGCTAGGTCTTTTCAGCTTGAAGAGATGGCTCGAGGGGGGGGGGATACAGAAACATTGAAACATGATGGCAGATAAAGGCCAAATGGCCCATCTAGTCTGCCCATCCAAAGTAACCATTTTCTCTTTCTCTCTCCGAGAGATCCCACGTGCCTATCGCAGGCCCTCTTGAATTCAAACACAGTCTCTGTCTCCACCACCTCTTCCGTGAGACTGTTTGAAGCATCTACCATCCTTTCCGTAAAAGAGGATTTCCTTAGATTACTCCAGAGCCTATCACCTCTTAACTTCATCCTATGCCCTCTCATTGCAGAGTTTCCTTTCAAATGAAAGAGACTCGACTCATGCGCATTTACATTATGTAGGTATTTAAACGTCTCTATCATATCTCCCCTCAAGCCGCCTTTCCTCCAAAGTATATAGATTGAGATCTTTAAGTCTGTCCCTATATGCCTTAAGACGGAGTGGAGTGAAGTTCACTCTTTCCAAAAATGCTAGGACTAGGGGACATGTGATGAAGCTACTAAGAAGTAGATTTAAAACAAACTGGAGAAAATATTTCTTCACACAACACGTAATTAAACTCTGGAATTTGTTGCCATAGAATGTGGTGAAATCAGTTAACTTAGCAGGGTTTAAAAAAAGGTTTAGATACTTTCCTAAAAGAGAAGTCCATAGGCCATTATTGAGATGGCTTGGGGAAATTGCTTATTCCTAGGATAAGCAGCATAAAATCTGTTTTACTTCTTAGGATCTAGCTAGGTAATTGGGCCCTGGGTTGGCCAATGTGAAATCAGGATACTGGGCTTTATGGACCTTCGATTTGTCTCAGTATGGCAATTCTTATGTTCTGAAAAATAAACTTATTCTACTTGGTACATAAACATATGTTGTGTTTTACTACACGGCGCTAGAGGTTTCTAGCGCAGGCCAGCAAGGTAAATGCTCCGATGCTCATAGGAATTCTGTGAGCGCTGGAGCATTTACCTTGCCAGCCCGTAAAACCCTCTAGTGCCATTTAGTAAAAGGAATCCACAAATAAAGATGTAAAATTTCACCTTGAAATTCCAAGAGTTTGCTTAGAAAAGAGCAAAAAGCTCTAGGGGTTTTTGGGGAGGTTTTTTTTAATGCCTCACCCTGTATATACCGTATTTGCCGGCGTATAAGACGACTTTTCAGTACCTTAAAATCCTCCCCAAAGTCGGGGGTCGTCTTATACGCCGGGTACTGTTTACATCACAGTTCTTCAACCGCCGGTCCGTGGACCGGTGCCGGTCCGCAGAAAATTCCTGCCGGTCCACACAGGACCGGCGAGATGGACCCGTTAAATTTTCTGCCCCGATGGTGTTTGCAGAAATCTTCTGTTCCTCCCAGCCTCGGGCGATCAAGACAGGCGGTCATTCCCTCTGTGAGTCTCGTCTATGCGGAAACAGGAAGTTGAAACAAAATAGGCGGGACTCAGAGAGGGAAGGTCCCGACGTTTGCAGCCTGTCTTGATCGCTGCCCCTGCTGAGTCGCCGAAGAGGGCCGCGGGGAAAGTGCAGGCAGAGAGAAGATGGTCAGCGTGCGCGGGGAGTTCAGCGTGTCGATTGGGGCCATCAGCAGCGTTTGTGCTGAGTCTGCCCACGTGCAGGATGCGGCGGGTAGGGGCCTCCGACTCGTCTTGGGCGGCTGGGCCTGCGGTGCAAAGCTGTTTTTGCCGGCTTGGGGGGGGGGGGGTCGCGAATCGGAAGAAGGGGTAGTCTTATACGGCGAGTATATAACAAACTCTATATTTTAACTGTAAAAGTTGGGGGGTCGTCTTATACGCCGGCAAATACGGTATATATATATATCTCAGCACAGAGGGAGCAGTGACAGGGAAGGGACAAATAATGCTGGAGACAGAAATCTGAATAATCTCTCTGCAGATGGTTTTCCCCTTCATGTTTTAATCTTCTTTAGGCTGCTGTCTCAGAGGTCCTGTTCTGTTCTTCTAAGAATAGAATCTCTTGCCTGTGGGTGTGTGAAGATCTGCAGACCTGCGCATACTCAGGGATCACAGCTGGGTCTTTGTATCTGTCAAGTTTGCAGTGCGGGGGAGGGAGACTGTGGATCTAGCGCCTACTTGTCTTTTATAACCATTACACCTTTGCCTGGATACAGGGAACTGTTTTTAGGCAGGTCTAGGTCTGCTTTTGAAGGTGGCTCTTGAGTCTGTATTTGTAAAGCTAATATGAAAATACATATCAATAAAAAGAAAAAACCTTTCTGAGAAACTAGAGAATGACCCGGGGACGATGTTGCCCTGTCCCCCGCAGTATCTTAATATTCCTGTCCCCGCGAATTCTGTCCCTGTCCCATTCCCGCAAGCTCTGCCTTAACGGCACAGGCCTCAAACACTTATGATTTTGAAGTTTGTGCAGATGGTGTTTTACGCTTGCGCAGTTGAGGACGGAGCTTGCAAGAATGGGGCAGGGGCAGAACTTGCGTGGATCGGTTGGGGGATAAAAAGATCCCATGGGGACGGGGAAAATGTATCCCCGTGTCATTCTCTACAGTTGCAATTACCCATCAGTGTGAGCTTCCTTACTGCAGTGCCCCTTGTCTCTAAGTGGGGCTTTGACTGTGCTACCCCTATACAATTTGCAACAGGGGTATGTAGCTCCAAATTTTTCATTTCCTATCACTTTCTATATAATTTTGTTCATGTTTTCACACCTTTTTTTTTTTTTTTTTTTTTTTAAATTACGGGAGCAATGTGGTCAAGAGTATGCCCTCTTTCAAAAGACTGCACACTATTGATGACAAATGAAATAAAATGCATTTCATGTACTTTCTGCTCATTTTTGCTTGACTGTACACGCAAATGCACATCCCTAGTTTGTAATGTAAAGTTGCTGTTACCATTCACTGTCTCTCTCTCTCTCTCTCTCTCTCTCTTAGCTGTTTTCAATCTTTGCCTTTGCAACATGTGGAAGTTACTCTGGGGAGTTCCGTCTGAGTGTAGAGTGCGCAAACAAGTCTTTGAGTAACCTAAACATTGATGTGGACTTTTCCTATCCCTTTAGGTGAGTGTCACCCCTTCCCCACAATGGGCTTAGGGGTAGAGACCGACACAGGGACAAATTTTTCCCTGTTCCCATGGAAACTCGTTTTCCCGTCCCCGCGAGTTCTTTTCCTGTCCCTGCCCCATTCCTGCAAGCTCCGTCCTCATCTGAACAAGCCTCGAACACTTTAAAATCATAAGTGTTCGAGGCTTGTGCGGTTAAGGTTGAGCTTACAGGAATGGGGCAGGGACAGGGACAAATCTCACGGGGACGGGGGGCGGGGGAAATTGAGTTCCTGCAGGGACGGGGAGAAATTTGTCCCCATGTCATTCTCTGCTTAGGGTCTGGGGCTGAGCTCAGCTCTCCCTCTCACTCATGTATTAGATGACAAGTTTCAAGTTTTATTTAAAATTTGATCTATACGCATTGTCATAATTTCAAAGTGTATTACAAATCTAAAAACGGGGGAACAGTAATATACATGGACGAAATTTGGACAAACTTGTAAATAACAGAACTGATGCAAAAGGAGGAGGGGAGGAACTACAAATGTTATAGTAAAGAAAGAACAGATAAGGGTAAGCACAACAGAACAGCCTTGCCTGTTCCACTGAGCCTCACCTGTCGTTTTTTTTTTTTGTTATTGTTCCTTTCTCAGACTGCACCAGGTTTATTTCAATGCTCCCAGCTGCAAGAACACTGAACTCAGCAAAGTCTTCCTGGTGGGAGATTATTCCTCCTCAGCAGAATTCTTTGTCACTATTGCTGTCTTCTCCTTCCTCTACTCCCTGGCAGCCCTTGTCGTCTACTGCTTTCTCCAGAACAAGTATCGTGAGAACAACAAGGGCCCGATGATTGTGAGTATGATGGAGCCCTGGATTAACCATTAAGCAAAACAAACATGTGCTTAGGCCGGCAAGGACAGAGGGGGCCCCACACAGGTTTTTTTTCCTCCCTAACTATGGAGCCCTTAACTTTTTCACTGCCATCACCCATTATCAAACATGAATTTTTGTGTTTTTCTAATCATTCTAAATATATTTCTCAACACTTGTTGAGTTTTAATGTTTTGTCAGTCAAGTAATGGAAGGGCTAAGGGGCACCATTGTCAGGTTATGCTTAGGGCATCGGTTGGCCTTAATCTGGCCCAGGTATGGAGCCTCTAACTAATGGTCCTTTGGCCTTTCTTCATAGCATGAGCTGGTCTGAGTTGTGTCTGCAAAAAAAATAAAAAAAATCAGCCTATGTGCAGGACATTAAACAATTCATCTCTTCTCCTGCCTCCATCTCTTTTCCTCTCCATCCATTTCAGTCCCACCTTCATTGCTTTCTCCATTTCGGTCCCATCTTCATCGCTTTCTTCCATCCCTCTCTTTTCACACCTTTATCTCTTCCCTGCTGTGCCTCTAGCTCCGCACATCTCTTGCCCATCTCTCCACTGTCTTTCAGATTCAAAATTTAGGGAACTTTATTAGCATGACAATGTGTATGTGTGCTACCAAAGTAATACATAAAGGCCCTGATTCTATAAATGGCACCTAAATTGGTGGGTGCCTAGGGAAATGGTGCCTACCACATGTCAATCAAATGTAGGTATTATATAAAGCAACAACACTCCTCCCTCAATATTCGTGGGGGTTAGGGGGCAGAGCCAGCCCGCGAATATTGAAAATTTGCAAATAACTTTTGAGGTGACTCTGACGCTCCCCTGCCTCCCTCCCACCTTTCCCCCGGCATCCTGGATCTTACCTGGTGGTCTAGCAGTCTTTCGGGGCAGCAGCAATCTTCCTATGCAACTGCCCTGTGCAGATCACTCATCCAAAATGGCTTCCATGAGTTCCCGTAGTTTTAGGAAATCGCGAATAGTCGAAATCGTGAGTCCTAAAACCGCGAATCGGGAGGGGGAGTGTAATGTGTATTTTATTCTTTTCCTTTCCTGCTGAGGGTATGATATATATAATAATAATAACTTTATTTTTCTATACCGCCAACACCCAGAGTTCTAGGCAGTTCACAAAGTACGAGGACTGAACAATTCAGTGATGAAACAGAACACATAAGAAACCACAATACAATATACTGTTTTATAAAACTATAGTATGAATACTATGATATAATCATCGATCAAGTAACAAATTTTTTGAACAAATAAGTCTTAACTAATTTCCTTAAAGTGCAATAAGATGCAGTCTGACGAATCATATCAAATAACCAGACTTGAACTTTACTTGCTTGATAGGCCAAGGTTCTATCAGAAAACTTTTTATAACGGCAATTTTTGGGATTAGGAAAAGTAAATAAACCAGACTTAATCAGACTATACAATTCAAAATGAGAAAAAAGGTAAAATGGAGATAATCCAGATAGCAATTTATAACAATAAAGAAAAACAGCCTCAAAGACTCAACAAGCATAGAAAGCAGGACAACTGTCCAAATGAACTATGCTTTTCTGGAGCACAGAAAACTATCACTGCCTGCTATTACCAGAAAAAAAGAGCACAACTAAAAACTCACTTTCTTGTGGGGAAAAACCCCAGAGTGCTCAAAAAAACCTGACAGCGCTATTTAATAATAATAATAATAACTTAATTTTTATATACCGCAATAACACAAACAGTTCAGAGCGGTTTACAGAGGAAGAGACTGTATACAGACAGCGATATTACAAAAAAAACCTTTCAAAATTACATTAGCATGGTAAGATTAATCAAATTAATGAAAGATTAATCAAATTAATCAAAGGCAGAAGTGGAGTCAGAGAAATTTATCAAAGAGATAAGTTTTGATTGACTTCCTAAAAGTTTGGTAAGAAAGTGCGTTCGAGATAAAGTTGGTTAAACTTTTATTCCATTTGCCTGCTTGGAATGATAGTGTTCTATCGAGGAATCTCTTGTAGATACAGCCATTCAAGGATGGGAAAGTGAACAAGTAGGCACTACGTGTGCAAGTTGTGCCTGGAAATTCGAAATGATGGGATAGATAGATTGGAGATGAACCTGTTATGTTAGGTACTGAAGGGAATAGACTTAGTAGATAAGGACAGGTTGTTCACCCTCTCCAAGGTAGGGAGAACAAAAGAGCACATTTCGGAAAGAAATTGACAGCTCTGTTCGATAGATTTATCTCCTAGTCAGATACCCCTTCTAAAACTTATTAACAATATGTCGATACTGTGTATTCTCACTAATTATACTCTGTAATCACTGACTGTTCAGTGACATCTTCCCTATTTGTACTCTGTAATTCGCTGATTGTCCAGCTCTCTTCACTGTAAACCGCCTAGAAGTCGCAAGATTGTGGCGGTATAGAAAAAATAAAGTTATTATTATTATTAAAATTGAAAGGGGATAGATTCCGTATGAACATAAGGAAGTTCTTCTTCACCCAGAGAGTGGTAGAAAACTGGAATGCTCTTACGGAGTCTGTCATAGGGGAAAACACCCTCCAGGGATTCAAGACAAAGTTAGACAAGTTCCTGCTGAACCAGAATGCACACGGGTAGGGCTAGTCTCAGTTAGGGCGATGGTCTTTGACCAGAGGGCCGCCGCGTGAGCGGACTGCTGGGCACGATGGACCATTGGTCTGACCCAGCAGCGGTAATTCTTATGTTCTTATGAAGCAAAGGCAAGCAAACCTAAAAATAACCCTTGCTTCCACTTAAGTAGTTTATCAAAAGCAGTTGTCCTCAATGATGTAGTAAGGGAGGGGCACGGGTGGGGGGGCAGTCTGCTCCGGGGTGCACTCTTGGTGGGGGGTGCCAGTTCTCGTCTCCGCACCCCCTACCACTACTGTGTGCGCATGCTGTTTCCCTTCCCCCTTACCTTTATAACCTGCTGCTCGTGCCAGCGTTGACTCTTCTTCTGACATCACTTCCTGGATTCATGCCTAGGAAGTGATGTCGCAGGAAGAGCTGACGCTGGCCTGAGAAGCAGGTTGGGAGTTGCTGCTCGTGCCGTGAAAGATAAAGAGGTATGGGGAAGAAAAGGGAGCACGGGCACACGCAAATGGCAGGAGGGGACGGGGAAGGAACGGATGGGGGTTGGGGGGGCAGAGGGCGGGGAGGGGACCACTGCCCCTGGCACCTCTCCCTCTCGCTACACCACTGGTTGTCCTGCTTTCTTTGCTTGTTGAGTCTTTAAGGCTGGTTTTCTACATTGTTATAAATATACTAGTCTTTAAGCCCGTTACATTAACGGGTGCTAGAATACTGTTCACCCTCTATGTTGCCCCTTCCATTCACTGCCCTCTCTTCTCTTTCCATTTCTCTCTCTCTCTCCCATATGGCCTCTCTCCATCTCCTCCTTCCTTTTGCCTTGGTCTGGCATACCTTCCTCCTTCCCTCCAAGCCATTCTCTCCCCCTCTGCTCCCTTTCCTCATTTAACTACTTAATTGGTCAGCAGCAGCATTCACAATTTATTGTTGTTGCTGGCTTCAGGTCTTCCTCTTTGGCGGGTCCTGTCTTCATGAAAACAGGAAGTAGGCAGGACCGGCCAGAGAGGAAGGCCTGAAGCCGGCAACAGCAGTGAATTGTAAACGCTGCTGCTGCCTGAAGCACCCGAGGCAGACGCTTCTCTCTGCGACCCTCCCAGCAAGATGACTTTAAGATCAAACCTCCCTCCAGCGTTGGCAACCGCAGCACGCTAAACAGGCTGCTTTGGCTTTCATCTGCCGTTGAGTCTATCTGTTGCGTCATTGATGACGTCATCGGTGACGCGGCAGAGGGACTCAACTGCAGGAGAAAGCACGAAGCAGCCTGTTTAACGTGCAGCGAGTGCCAACGCTGGAGGGGTGTTTGTACCGGTGCAGAAGCGATATGTCTCTCCCCCTCCAGTACCTGAGCAGCACTTAGCTGCGGCACATCCTCCCATGGGGGGGGGTGTTTGCACAATGGGAGCCGGGTGAGAGCGGCGATCTCCAGTTGGGGGGGGTTTGCACAGTGGGAGCTGGGTGAGAGCAGCGATCTCCAGTTGGGGGGGGGGGTGGGGTAGCACAGTGGGAGCCGGGTGAGAGCGGCGATCTCCAGTTGGGGGGGGGGGTTTGCACAGTGGGAGCCGGGTGAGAGCGGCGAGCTCCAGTTGGGGGGGGGGTTTGCACAGTGGGAGCCGGGTGAGAGCGGTGATCTCCAGTTGGTGGGGGTGGGGTAGCACAGTGGGAGCCGGGTGAGAGCGGCGATCTCCAGTTGGGTTTTTTTTTTGTTTGTTTTAAGTTGAAAGCCAGCACTGCAGCTCCTCTCTCGATCCTGGTGCAGTTCGAGAGAGGAGCCGGTACCATTCACAGTGAGAGGCGGGGTTGAGGAAGGCCACCGCAGCTGTGTAATTTTTTTTTTATTTGAAAGCCGCCGCGAGCAAGTGGTGACGTAAAACCCGCGCATGCGCAGTCATGTTTCCGCGACAGGATCAGGGAACACGTTTTTTTTAGTGCGCATGCGCGGCCTATCATTTTATTATATTAGATGTCACACCATCAGCAGGAAATGAAAAAGAATAAAATACCCATTAGTTGCTTTATATAATTTCTAGATTGAAGTGTGTTCCCTCATTCTCTGTGGTTTTGTTTTTTTTCCAAGATATTTTATTGAAATAATATAAACAAAAATACAATAAATGTTCAACACATTTCAATAGCATATTTGAACTTGATTATATAAAGAACACAAAACAAGAAAATATTGCAGTAAATAATACCAAATATGGAAGCGCAGTGCATATGGAAAAAAAAAATTGAAATTATACTATACATAAAGCGAAAGAGTCAGTGTATTTCAGAAATTAATTCAGTTGTGATAGAGAAAGGTCACAAAAAGTAGATAAAAGGGACCAATGTTTGTGAACTGCCCAATTTTTCTGTTATCGCCATTTCACATCTCTGATGAAAAAGAATTGAGTTCCACCAAGCACTAGTATTAAGAAGATGCGAGGTTTTCCAGTTAGAAAGAATGAACTTCTGGGCAATTGTATAATCAAATTTAGGTTCCCATTTGTAGAATCGCCTAAATCAAGTCAGGCATCTATAACTCAGGCGCCAGTATATTAGGCCAGGGTTTTCCTGGCCTAAAATAACAGCAGCTAAGGTAGGTGCCTAACGCATTCCATGCCCAAATTCTGCTCCTAACCACACCTGCTTGCCGTGCCGTGTAGGCACCGATTTTGGTGCGGACCTTTAATTGGCTTGTAATGGCATTTTCATTTATCACGCCAATAAGTCAATACAAAAATGTTAAGTTCCGTGCCGAAATTAGCTAGGCACCACTGATCTGGGCACCATTTATAGAATCAGGCTCAAAGTGATAAAAAGGTGGCATTACAGAGAACAAAGGCTGTTTATTCATGGATTCTAATGATGCTCAATATTTCTTTTGGGCTGGTTACATTTTGGCCAGAACACAATGTTCTTGACCTTCCTTTATTTCTTCAATCAATGTTAAAAAAATATCCACGTCAACCGTATTAAAAGCTAACAGATTCGACACGGGCCGTGTTTCGGCAAACAAAGCCTTTCTTGAGGGTCCGGTCGTCAGATAATACACTGGTATTGTGAAATTAGTGTCCAAGTCGCAGAGAAGAGTGACTAAGATGGTTAAGGGGCTGGAGGAGTTGCCGTACAGTGAAAGATTAGAGAAACTGGGCCTTTCCTCCCTCGAACAGAGGAGATTGAGAGAGGACATGATCGAAACATTCAAGGTACTGAAGGGGATAGACTTAGTAGATAAGGACAGGTTGTTCACCCTCTCCAAGGTAGGGAGAACAAGAGGGCACTCTCTAAAAGTAAAAGGAAATAGATTCCATACGAACGTAAGGAAGTTCTTCTTCATTCAGAGAGTGGTAGAAAACTGGAACGCTCTTCCGGAGTCTGTCGTAGGGGAAAACACCCTCCAGGGATTCAAGACAAAGTTAGACAAGTTCCTGCTCAACCAGAATGTACGCAGGTAGGGCTAGTCTCAGTTAGGGCGCTGGTCTTTGACCAGAGGATCGTCGCGTGAGTGGACTGCTGGGCATGATGGACCAGTGGTCTGACCCAGCAGCGGCACTTCTTATGTTCTTATGCCGTGTGTAGAATAAAGCTGAGCTGACTGCTGACGACCTTGAGAGAGGCTCTGTTAGCCAAAACACAGCTCGTGTTAGGTCCGTTAGCTTTTAATACGGTTGATGTGGATATTTTTTAACATTGATTGAATAAAGAAAGAAAGGTCAAGAACATTGTGTTTCATCGCAAAGAGTGACTAAGATGGTTAAGGGGCTGGAGGAGTTGCGTCCTTATACAAGAGCTTTTAAATTTTTCTAGTGAAGATTCACCACGTAAGTAAATTGGTAAGTTGTTCCAGATTTAGGGTGCTATTACTGAAAAAATAGTAGATCTCCTAGTACCTATTACACCTGTTTCTTCCCTCCCTACTCCCATGTGCTTTATTTCTTCCTCTCATCTCTCTCCTCTGTCTCTTTCACAAATTCACATCTTTACATCTCTCCCCTGCAGGACTGCATTGTGACTGCAATCTTTGCCTTCATGTGGCTGGTGAGCTCTAGCGCCTGGGCAAAGGGTTTGTCTGACGTGAAACTGGCCACGGACCCTGAAAATGTGATCAAGAACATGCATGTGTGCAAACAGGAAGGCGTTCAGTGCAAAGAACTGCATGACCCTGTTATGTCAGGCCTGAACACATCTGTGGTGAGTTCACACTGAACCAACTGCCCTGCATCGTTTTAAGCTATCACTGAAATCTCCAGCTCACGTCTGACATCTTTATTGTCACTAGCACTGCACTCGTGACATCACAAGCTGCACAGAATTGCACCAGTGTCATCTCCACCCTGCACAGCGCTAAGCCAGCAACTTCTCTACTACTACTACTACCAGTGGCGTAGTGTGTGTGTGTGTGGAGGGGGGTAGGGGTGGACCGCTCTTGGCGCCGTCTTGGTGAGGGCACCAGCACCTCTCTGCCCCCCCCCCCATGCCATACTTGCACCCTCCCTATCCCTCGTACCTCTTTAAATCTTCCCCAGCGCGAGCAACTGTTCTGGCCTACTGCTCGTGCCAGCCTGGGTCCCTCTGAAATCACTTTCGGGTCACAGGGCCAGAAAGTGATGTCAGCGGGAAAGCCAGTGCCGGCATGGGCAGGAGGCCAGAGAAGCAGCTTGCGCTGGTTAAGTTTTAAAGAGGTATGGGGGTGGGAAGGAAGGGTGCGAGTGTGGCATGTGTAGCATGGAAGGAGTAGGGGCTTGGCACAGGTGGTGAGGGAGCAGGGGGAGGCACCACAGCCCCAGGTCCCTCCTATCCTCGCTATGCCACTGACTACTACTACTATTTATTATTTCTCTAGTGCAGAAAGGCATACACAGTGCTGTACATTTGGCATTTAATAGACAGTCCCTGCTCAGAAGAGCTTACAATCAAATTTGGACAGACAGACAGGACATATAGGGATTGGGGAGTCATCTGTAGAGAGAATGATAGGATGGATAAAGGTAATTTTATGGTGAGAGGGAGTTAGGAGTTGAAAGCAGCTTCGAAAAGGTGGGCTTTTAGCTTGGATTTGAATACTGATAGAGTGCAATGACTCAGGCAGTCTGTTCCATGCATACGGTGCAGCAAGACAGAAGGAATGGAGTCTGGAGCTGGCAGTGGAGGAGAAGGGTACGATAGGAGGAACTTGCCCAATGAACGAAGTTCACAGGAGAGAGCATAGGGGGAGATAAGTGTGAAGAGATATTGAGGGGCTGTAGAGTGAATGCACTTGTAGGTCAGTAAGGGGAGTCTGAAGGGAAGATTAGGTTCTTACCTTGATAATCTTCTTTCTAGTAGAAAGGTATATAGTCTTGAGCCAGTTGGTCATTATCCCCCCACCTGCGAGCCTGTAAAGGCATTATCCACCTCCTGTTTCTCTGGGCTGTGCCTCATCTTTAGCTGCATAGCATCATATCAGTGGCATCTCCACATTACCCAACGCTGCATTTAGAATATTATTAGCTGCAAAGCAACACAGCGGTGGCATGTTTACACTTCACAGCATCGAAACATTGACATCTCCAGCTGCACTACGCTGCAATATCGAGATTATTCATTGCATAACACTGTCACCTTGGTGTTCTACATCCCCAACCCTATATGTCGTGTCTGTCAGTCCAAGTTAGATAGTAAGCTCTTCAGAGCAGGGACCGTCTATTAAATGTCAAATGTACAGCACTGCATATGCCTTTCAGCCCTATATAGGGTTACCAGATTTTCCCGAAGGAAGATCCGGACCCATGGCCAAGCCCACAGGCCCGCTCCGTTCTGCCCCCAAACGGCATCCGTGCAGGTGATGTCACCGCATTGCGTCCACAGATGCACGGATGCCCCCTCCCAACCCAATTTTTACAGGAAGATTTTCAAAACCCAGACAAAGTGCCGGGTTTTGAAAAGCCGTCCGAACCCCCGGACATGTCCTCGAAAAAGAGGTCATGTCCGGGGAAATCCTGATGTCTGGTAACCCTTGCGCTATAGAAGTGATAAATAGTAGCAGTAGTACCAGTGACATTTCTAGCTGCACTGCTCTATACCGGTGACATGATCAGCTTTCTATCCTCTTTCTCTCCCCCTTTCTTGCTAGCTTTTTCCCCCCAGTTGTTGGGGTTTTTTTCCACTTCTGTCTCTTCTTTCAGGTCTTTGGATTCCTTAACTTCATTATCTGGGTAGGGAACGTCTGGTTTGCGTTTAAGGAGACCGGCTGGACTGCTCCTTTCATGCGCTACCCACCCACCACACAAGAGAAACAGCCTGCCCCCGACAGTTATGGCCAGTCCTACAACCAAGGACCAGGCTACGGTCAGCAGGACACATATGGACAACAGGGGGGCTACCAACCCGACTACAACCAACAAGGCTACGGGCAGCAGCCAGCTGACTATAGCCAACAAGGCTATGGGCAGGGAGGCTATGGGCAGGCTGTGCCCACTTCCTTCTCCAATCAGATGTAAACTGGTGAGTGAGTAATAGACAGGTTCATGGACCAATAAGAAGACAGCTCCAGAGCCGCGATCAAGATGAGCTGTCAGAGAGAGCTGGGGCTGCCTGCTTAGCTGTGGGAGGGGGGGGTTTAGGGGGGAGAGTGCAGCTGTTGTGCTTGTGTTGTGTGAGTGTGTAACACATGCACAACAGCTAGCGGCAGCTCCAGAACTGCAGGAAGAATTCATTGGAAATGGCGGGGGCATTCCCTTTCGCGCATCACAAGGAAAGCTCATTGGAATACTAATGAGCTCCTTGTAATGTATTTGCATAAGGTTCTCAGTGGCTGCTACTGGCTAGTAGGCACAGAGAACCCTTTTGAATATCGGGAGGAGGACTTCCGTGCCAGTAAGACTGCTTTAATAAATCTCACTGGCACAGAAACATTTTGAGCACTGGGGCCTCAGTCTTGCCACTGTGCATCTCTTCCCTTGAGAAGGAGAAATCTCTTTTGCTCTTATCTGTAGGTTGTTGGAGATGGGAAGGGCACCTCTTTAGTAAACCGCATGTTTTCTATTAGCTGGGTCAATATCAGTGAGCATGTGTGTTGGGGTGGGGGTGAATTCTATAACAGGGTACTGAGGCAGATTTATAACTGGGTGCCACAATTTGGTTACACTAATACCACGTGCCAAGCACTATAAATGGCGTTCGAAGTTAGGTGTCTAGATTGGCACACCTAGCCAATCTGGGCATGTAACTTCATTATTCAATTAAGATTAATCAGAACCATTAATTGAAAAGCGCAAATAAAAATGAATTATCTGGAAGCAGGGCCAGATTAAAGGATGGTGTGCCGGCACTGGCAGGAGAAAGCCATGAAGGAGCCTGCTTAGAGTGAAGTGGTGCTGTTTAGAGTCTCGCAATGGGAGGGAGGGAGAGATAGGAGGGTGGGGTCAGGGGGGGAGGAGGGGAGAGTAGCAGTCCTCCCCGGGTGCTCAGCCTGGCGTCATGAACTTCTTTGGCTAGCAACAGCATTTACAATTCACTGCTGTTGTCGGCTTCAGGCCTTCTTCTCTGCCGGGTCCTGCCTACTTCCTGTTTCCACAAAGGCAGGACCCGACAGAGAAGAAGGCCCGAAGCCGACAACAGCAGTGAATTGTGAATGCTGCTGATGCCCAAAGAAGTTCATGACGCCATGCCTTGGGTGACAAAAGGAGGAAAGGGAGCAGAGGGGGAGAAACTTGCTGCTCCCAACTGGAGGGAGAAAGAAAGGAAGAAGAAAGATGAGGGAGGGAATGAAAAGAGATGCCAGGGCTTGGAGGGAAGGGAGGGAGGAAGAGATGCCAGGGCATGGAGGGAAGGAGGAGACCAAGGGAAAAGGAAGGAGGAGATGTCAGAGCAGGGAGGGGGAGGGAGAGATGCAAGAAAAGGAAAGGAGAGAGATGCCAGAGAATCAGGAAAGGGAAGATACCAGACTCTGGGGTGCGATGGAAAGAAAGGAGATGAGAGAGATGCCAGAGCATAGGAGACAGGATGGTGACAGAGAGAGAAAAATGGAGAGGTGGCAGAGCTGAAATCAATCATGTACAAAGGAGAGAAGGGGCACAGGATAGACAAATTTATTGAAGGAGCATAAAAAGAGGGAAGATGCCATATGGAACGGGGAGAGGGCGGACAGCAGATGGAAGGGGCTGATGCTGCATCGAAGACAGAGAGTGGACAGATGCTGGCTAGAAAGAAGAGAGTGAAGACAAGATGATTAAAGCAGACACGACAAAAGGTAGAAAAAATATTTTTTTGTTGCTTTAGAATAAAATAGTATTGTAGTTGTATTGAAAAAAACTTTTATAAGCAGAAAATAAGGTAATCTTTTTATTGGACTCATTTTAATACATTTTTTACTAACTTTTAGAGACCAAAACCCGATTCTCATGTCAGGACAGTTTAATGTAACAACAGTATACTATATTGACCTGAAGAAGGAGGCTATGGCCTCTGAAAGTTAACTGAAAAATGGATTAGTCCAATAAAATGGTATATTATTTTCAATTTTGGTTTTATTTCTATTTGTTAATTTGTAAAGTGGTGATTGTCAGTATTTTCAAATTTACATCAGCTATATTTATATTTTGCAGAGTATTAGGGGGCTATGTGTCATTGTTTCTGTGGTGTTTCACTGTATGCAATTTGGCTTCTTGGTGGTTCAGTTTAACCTTTATCAACATATTTCTATTTTTAGTTTGTGATTACTTATTCCATACTGGGTGAGGGTGTATCTGTGTTCTGTGTGTATGAAAGACATGGTTTTCTGTTAGCGTTGACTAGCCTTGTTTGGAAAAATGCATCGGGCATGGTTCTTGGGAGCACCTTTAATAAACCTGATTTGAATCTCTTTATTTTCTGCCGATCTTCTTTTGTTTCATGTTGGATTCTTTGTTGGACCGCTTGCCTTGTTGTTTCGTTACAAGTTAACATACATGGAGTGGAATGTACTAGAGGAGTTACAGATTTGGTTGTTTATACATACATATGGGTTACAGTTGGTTGACGTAGAGTGAGGCAGTTGAGAGGCGTTGTAAACATGGTTATTAATATAGGGGTCCTTTTATCAAGCCGCGCTAGTGGGGTTAGCGCGTTGGACATTTAATCACATGCTAACCCCGGCGGCAAGCCAAAAAATTAATGCCTCTTCAATGGAGGCGTTAGCGACTAGCGCGGCAGGCGGTTTAACGCGTAGTATTCTGTGCGTTAAACCCCTACCGCGCCTTGATAAAAGGACCCCATAGACTTATATTTCGGATAGTATTACTGCTTTACAAATATTTGAACACTTTTATATATGCATGGAAAGGGTTCAGAGTTGAAGTCCTGGGTAAGTAGGTGAGAAGGGAAGGAAGGGGGGTTTTGTTCAGAGATGTTTGGGGGTTGCAGAGAAGAAAAACTGGTATGCTAATCTTTGTTTGTTTTGAATAAAAAAAAAGAAATAGAAGTGAATAAGAAAATAGATAAATGGGGGCGGGGCTATGGGTAGGGTGGGGGCGGGGCAGGGGGCCCCAGTATACTTGTGTGCCTAGGAGCCCTCGAAGAATTAATCCTGCCCTGTCTGGAAGGCGCCTAACTCAGTAGGCATTTACCAATTTGAGGTAGGCGTCTTCGAGGCACCTACTAGAAAATAGGCATGGGTTGATGTGGGGCGTGGTTTGACTTAGGCACACACATTTAGGCCAAGAAAACCCTGGCATAAATGGATTGCACCTAAGGTTTCAACACCGACTGGCGCCTACGACCACTTAGGCGCCGCTAGGCATGATTCTATAAACGGCGTCTAGTGGATGATTGATAATTGCGCTCCTCGGTGCCGTTTATAGAACCAGAATCTCACAATCGAAAAATCCAAAGGAAATAAGCTAGTAACTCTGGAAGCACATAAGAACAAAATAACTCAACTAAATTTATGTACAGGCTTAAGAACGAGTTACGTTTTTAAAGCTTTTCTTAAGTCAAATTTGTATGTAACTCAGAACTTTTAGATTTTAAGATTCTTACTGCTTACCTCTATTCCTAGCTGACAAACGGGCTAACTGTGCCTACCAGTGTTCCCTCTAAGGCAGGGATCTCTAAGTCCCTCCTTGAGGGCCGCAATCCAGTCGAGTTTTCAGGATTTCCCCAATGAATAAGCATTGAAAGCAGTGCATGCACATAGATCTCATGCATATTCATTGGGGAGATCCTGAAAACTCGACTGGATTGCGGCTCTCATGGAGGGACTTTGAAACCCCTGCTCTAAGGTAAAGTGTGCACAACCACACACTGTTCTTAATGTGGCCGTGCATCATTCCTGAATCTGCTACAGGAGAAGTGTTAGAGTCTTTGCCACTGGAAATACTGCTCAGTGAAATCAAATGAAACCACAACTGCGTTCTTAAGTATGAGTCGTACTTAAGTCGGGCATCTGTAACTCGGGGACTATCTGTATTTTGAATGTATATCCTCAGTGTGTAGTCATAAGCACTGAGAGCGTCCACCCTGTAAAGGCAACGCTCAATTGCTCTCGTTGGGTAGACTTGACACACACCATCATGGGAAATACATATTCTGTGTAATATGTGAAGATACAATCAAAATAAAGTGTGATTTTTTTTTTTTTTAATCTTTATTCATTTTCAAATCAAACAATAAGTGCACAAAAATATATCACAAAAGTAATTTCCATATAGCACTATAATATCTAACACATAAAATCTAATAGTGTAAAATCCCCATCCACCCACCCTTCCTCACATTCTCAACTAAAATAGAATATACTATATTATACAACATATTCTAACATATCGTATTAAATTACTTCCCAAATCCACTCTCCCCCTTGAGTGTGCTAGATATAACTAAAAATGAAAAAGTGTGATCTTTAAATGTGCTATAGTATAGTGCATCAATATTGTTGTGCTTCCAGAGAATAGCTAGGCAGATCAGTAACACAGTATAGATAACACTTATCTTAGGTGATCAATATATGGCAGCTGCTGTGCTTTTCATAAGCAACGGCATCTCAGATTGAATAATGTTTCATGCCCTAAAAACCAGCACTACAGACCAGGGTTCGACAGAGCTCAGTTTCAACGTTAACTCTTCCCCTTCATCAGGAACCCAAATTTCCTTCTTTTAAACTGCGTTTGTAGCGTGCGCAACTATTATACTTATGTAAACCGAGAGGAAAGAATGCTGAGTTTCCACAAGATAAACGTACCCCGGTGACATTACATTCACTCAACTTTATTGACAACAGAAAATGCAACAGAAAAACATGCTGATATGAAACAGAGCCCATTTTGAAATTTGAGAGGCCATTATGAGCCAACTTAATTAATCCAAATAGCATTGCTTCAAAGAAAAACACAAAATGTCACTTATAGCAGGGCCTAATTGTATAAAAGCATCTGTGTGCCTAGGTGCCATCATCAAATATTTGTAATTTGGTATCAATGCACCTATATTTAGGCTCCCATATATGCCAAGTCTGTTGCTGGAATAGGTGGTGGTATCAAGAAATACACATAGAATACTGAACTGGGATGTAGGTTCCAAACAGGACTGGTCAAACATAGAGAGTTGCGCGGGGACAGAAATCCCACCCGTCCCTGCCAGGATCCTCTCCGTCCCCACCTGTCCCCGTCAGGATCCTCTCCATCCCCACCCATCCCCGTCAGGATCCTCTCCGTCCCCACCCATCCCTGTCAGGATCCTCTCCGTCCCCACCCATCCCCGCAAGGAATTACCTCCATCCCCGCCCGTCCCCATAAAAAGCAGCAATTACTTCTGACAGGATCATCAATTCCACAGTTTCTTTTGTGTTTGCGCTGCTGTTTTCCTTGTGGAATCTCTTTGGTGGAACCCTTTTTTTGTTTTCTGTTCAGGTAATTCACTTATAAACTCCCCTCTTTTACTAAGGCTGACGTGTCCATTATATTATATGGACGAACCCTGCTTCCAAAGCCTTCCATCCCTGTGGGAGTCCCGTTGGCTAGAGGGGGGTCCCCGTGGGAGTCCCGTGGGCCAGAGGAGGGTCCCCATGGGAGTCCTGTGGATTAGGGGGGGATTCCTGCGATCCCCATTCCCGTGCAGACCTCTAGTCAAACAGTCTTCCTCCTGGAGCTGGATAAACTTGGCAGCTCTGCAGGAACAGGCTAAGAACCAGGGAAGCTGGGCAAGTCATTTTCATGCTCCATTTCCTCTGGCATAAATCAGAGATTCCAAGGGTGGACTGCCTAAAAGAGTGAGATTTAAGAGCAATGGGGATGATATGCGGACTACAGAAAGCAGGCCGGCTGACTGTGAATATTCAACTGAATATCCAGGGTGGTGTTTTTTGGTTGCTAAACAGCTAATCAGCTAAGTCAATATTCAGCACGGAGTAGTCAAGTTTATAATGGCCAAAGATAGGACTGCTATTTGCATGGTCTGATCTGGCTGCTAAACTTAGCCGCTTGACGCTGAAAATTGCTGATATAGCCAATTAACTTTTAGCCACTAACTGGGAATATTGAACAGAGATAACTGGTTATCTCATGCTGAATATTCATATTTAACTGGTCAGCACCATTTCTGGCTGGTTAAATAGTGCTATCGGCAGGATGGTCTTGATTTGATGGGTTCTATGTCTAGATCATTTTGGCTTTTGGTCAAGATTGCATTTCTGCCCTTGGGATGTTTAATCTAATGGCTTTTTGGAGATTTCTAGCTGGCTAAAGAGCAGATTCTGAATGCTCAAAATAGTGAGATTCTAAGGGCTTGTAACAGCGACCTAGATATCGTCCTCTGTTTTATACGGGTGGAAGCAGTGGATTGTGGTCCTTTTTCCTCCTTTAGAAAGAACCTTGGGGTAAAGCTTGATGCAGGTTTTCATTTAGAGGTACAAATATCCCAGGTGGCTCAGAATGCCTGCCTTAACTCATGATTAGTACCTAGGCGTTGCCAAGTTTTAGATCGAAAGTCTTTTCCAAACTGTGCTGCAGGGTCCAGAGGATTCTGATGCGCTATTTGTGGGCTTTCTGGTATGGCTCACATATTTTGTCGGGGGTAACCCAGGAGAGTCAAATCCACAAGCACAACTCTCAGAAGTGAAGGAGTGGAAAAGTCCAAACGAGACTGGTGAACTCAAGATATTTCACACAACCCTTTATTTCTTCATTACAAGATACATCGACTCGGCATGTGCATGTTTCGGCTCGAATGGCCTGCCTCAGGAGTCTACACTCATAGACACATATATTAGTAAACCAAAAACAAAATTGATGATGTACACATATACATATGAAGATAAATTTCATAAAACCATCATCAATTTTATTTTTGGTTTATTAATATACGTGTCTATGATTGTAGGCTCCTGAGGCAGGCCATTCGAGCCGAAACATGTACATGCCGAGTCGATGTATGTTGTAATGAAGAAATAAAGGGTTGTGTGAAGTATCTTGAGTTCACCAGTCACTTATTTTGTCTACATGCAGTCTAGAATGTAGCTGCCAGAACAGTGTGTAAGTGCCCAAGATGAATTTCTCGCAACTCCATTTTTGTGTACTTTACACAAACAACAGTTCAGTAACATTTAATAGGTCAATTTTGATTCAAACGTTTTGGCCAGCGACGTCTTTTAAATATTTCACGGATATTTAGCACAGCTATTTGCAGATGCCGCAGTGCTGGATATATGGATACAGTGACGAGTGCTGCTGCTCTACAAACAATGCGCTATAATCAGCAGCTATCCATGTAACTATATGTATAAACTTAGAACAGTCTTTGCTGTCCTAATTTCATACATCTAGTTCAATGTATCGCAAGCAATCCAGAGCCGCAGCACGCTAAACAGCAGGCCGTATGGGACTGGAGAGCACCCGGAAGTGCGCGGACGTTGACGCGATGTCATCACATGCACACATGATGTCATCACGCTGATGTCTGCACATGAACGAAGGTCCTGCAGACAGGCCCTGAGCCGCCAATGGAGGGGGGGGGTGCTCAACAAGAGAGGCGCAAAGAGGAGAGGTGCCAGAGAGGAGGAGAGGCGCTGGTGCCAGCTGACTGTCTACAGGATGTGCCTCTCTCTGTGAGAGGCACATTTTGTAGGCAGTCAACCGGCACCAGCGACTCGTGGTAGCTATCTTGCCACGGCACACAGTTTGCGATTCACTGATCTAGCTATATGGATTTCAGCTGAGTACTTACGATCTGTTCATAGACTTGGGCCCATACTCCATCCTCACTCTAGCCTGACATTATTTGAATAGTGCTGGAACAGTTTGTACGGATTTTCAACAGCATATGGTGGCAATTCTATAATCTAGGAGCAGAGTTGGGCAGTAATATATTACTGGTAATATATTCTACATGTGTTAAATTATTATTCGCAGTAACAGACTAGTAACTGTAACATATTCATGTTTCCGAATTAAACTAGTGACTGTTTTATATTACTTTTGGAAAGTAAGTTACTCAACAGTGATTACTCATATTTCATTTATATTACTTGAGAAATGTTGCCGGTAATATGCTACTGCTTCTATTACTTTTTTTTTTTTTTTTAATCCTTTCCTTTTATTTGACTACTGATATACTTTCCTCTCAGATTTCAATTTGCTGTCTATTGTTCAATGCTAATAAAGTTCCCTACATTTTGAATCTGATCTTTGGGGACATTCAGTGGCACTGTGATTAAGTGCTACTAAATATCACAACTTAGTTGGTGATAAGCAATTTAATTGGGCAGGAGGGGCTTTGAATATCAGACAGTTTGTTTCTTTCTTCACTGCTTTGAGCATCACCCTTTAAATCTAAGGAAGTGGTTTATAAATACTTTTTTAAAATAATGAAATAAGGGGAGAAGTTATCAATGTGGCCTACCATTAGTCCAAAATTCAGGTCAGGAAAATGACTATTTTCGAAACTGCAAGATATTCTGGCCCTTAAGATGTCTATCTCTTTTGGTCAATTTTGAAAATCAAAATGTCCAAATGTAAAGCATCCAAAATAATCCCATTTGGACATGGGAGGGACCAGTATTTTTAATGGACTAGCCACACAGACATTACAACAGAGCAGTGGAGCACCTTAAGTTGCACTGCTGTCAATTTCACATAAAGGGTGCCTGGTATTATGGTAAGACCTCCAAAACTCCCTCCAAATCTACTATACCTATCTGTCTACCAGCCCAATAGCCAGTACAGTAGGTTTTGAGTGAGTTTTGGTGAGCTTACACTTTCCACCATAAATGTAGTGGATAGGGTGGAAAATGGGCCTGGATCTTCCTCTCTAACTACTCCAGGCACCTTGCAGCTGTACTAGGATTTCCCATAATATCTGCAGCTGTCATAGAGACTGGTATGTACTGTTTCTCTCACATATTTGGGTGATCAGAGGGAGTAAGGAGGATTCATGCCTTAATCCCTCCATCTGTCAACTGGTCAGTTTGGGTACCTTTTTGGCCCTTACGTGCTTTTAAAACAGGTCTAACTCTGAACGTCTAAATGATGCCCTGGACATCTTCAAAGAGGTTTCATTATCCCTGCAAGCTATCCAAATCCTAAGGCTGCCCTAGTCCCACTCAAAATATGACTCTAATACACCCCCTTAAGACTTAGACAGGAATTGACCTACATGACATCTAAAAAGTCAGTTTCGAAAATCAGCATCTGGACGTTTTGGCAATTAAAAGTCCAAGTGCCACTATATGTCATTTTTTTTGCACGTCTATCTGTCATTGCATTACACGAGACTTGTGCAAAAATAGCATGAGTTAGTGGTAACCCACTGTAATAACTACACCCCTAAATGCTAAATAAACAAACTCTAGGCCCCAGCAAGCATCGGGGCAAAAGCAGAACTGGCTCCACTGCTTCTGGAGCCACCGGGGAAGCAGTTACCTGTGAGGAGTGAGAGAGAAGAGTAACAGACAAGAGAGAGAGAGCTGGTGAAGTACAGGAAGAGAAAAGAGACAGAGAAGGAACAGGAGTGCTCACTAAGGTTCTGTTCTCTCCCACCCACAGGTCAACCCTCCGAGGATTTTTCACACTAGGGAGACAGCCAGAGCCTCCTCTTGTGAGCTGAAGACATCCATGTCGGCACCGGAGTGAATATTAAAAGGAGAATGTAGTTGTCTGTGACGTTTATATATATTATATATATAAATATATACATATATCTGTATGAGAAATGAAAACTGTCACCTGTATCTCCTTCCCTGGAATCTGTTTTGTTCTAGATCTAATGCCACCCGATCATTTCCTGCAGAGACGCTTCAAGGCATAGAATAAGATGGCAGACCGAGCCCACCAGGCCCGTCGAAGCTGCCCGTTTTCCCTTCTGCCGCAGTGCGGCTCAAAGCTGATTCTGCAGCAGGGATTCTGCTTGAGCACTGGCCCTCCTTGCTGTCTGTTCTTTGTATCTTCTGGGTTTTGGGCCCTCGCAGGCCAGAGACTAGCAGAAATGCAGGAGGACGAGCTGCTGCCCACTGTCCCCCAGCCAGCAAGCGTCATGCTACAATGAATCAGGGCAGGCAGAGGACTGAGACTGAAGGTGGTCTCCTAGGGCATGTGCAGGGTGTTCCCCCCCCCCCCCTATATGCAGCATTTTGGCTAATGGGCTTCCCTTACCAAGCAGTGAGTACAGGACAGGGCCACCCTCCTCCCATCCCTCATTCCTGCACGCACATAGGTCACGCCCCTCACAGGCAGATGGGGGAGGATTCTTCTGCAAGTTCACAGTCTGTGTACCAACACAAATTTTGAGAGTTGAACCTCTAATCCTTTGCCTCTGGGCCAGAGACTTCACTGCTATAGAACCAGCCTCTTGGGCCCAGATCCCAGCCTTTCCGCTCCATTTCCTCTTGACTGCCTCCACCCCACCCCACTACCCTGGATGAGTACACAAGAGATAACCCCCTGCTGTGACCCCTTAACCATGCTGCTGTGACCTCCCTCCTCCACTGTTTTCCTCTCTGTGAACCTTAACCCTCCATTATGTCCTCATTTCCATGAATCCCTGTCTGAGGCCCCATTTCTTCTCCTGCCCTACAATGCCCATTTCTCTCCCAGAGACGATAGGACAAGTGCTTTCTTTACTCTGCCCAGTGGCAGTCTCAGTACTAGAGTACAGCTCAGCCCCTCATGCCAAGGATGGCCATAGACACAGCACTAGAACCCCCTTTCCCCTTCTCTCACTCTACATCTCCCATCTTTGTGCCTGCATCACTAGTTCATCCATGCTCCCTCTTGCACAGCCCTGGTACTGCATGGCCCGCACCGCTCTACTAGATTCTCTTGCTTCCTATCAGTATTTTCTCACTCGTGACTTTCCCAGTCTCTGCTGTAACCCGTCCTTTGATTACCCTTGTTTGATAAGATACCATTTAAAGAATCTTTTTCAAAGCATGCCGAATATTGCTAATGATTAGAGGCTCTGCAGTTGCAGATAAAGAACTCTGGATTATGGACATTATGTGGGAAAGGGGAAGCCCCAAATTTTGCAATCTGCTCTGCTCTTAGTTTTACAGTTGCCAGACAGCAACTTAGGATATTGTACAGGAAAGAGATGCTAGCCAGGGAGAGGGACCAGGCGATGTCTCATGACTCCCTCGGTTTGGTTGTCAGGGTCAGGTGCCTGGCAGAGGAATGATGAGCGGGGATCTCCTGTCCTGGGTTGCAAATCTCATGTGCAGGGATCTTTTAGTTGATAGGGTTGGATTTTTGATGGTGGCAGAGGAATAGTGAGCAGGGATCTCCTGTCCGGGGTTGCCAGGCTCACATGCAGGGATCTTTTTGCTCCTAGTTGTGGCAAGTTCAAGCTCTCTAGTGGCCAGCGAGCCAGAGCTCTTTACAGCCAAATAGAATTCAGAAGTAGTTGAGAAAGGAAAGAAATCATTAGCCGGCCTCTACAGCTCCTCTCCCCAGCGGTGTCGCCTACCTCCTCTCCTCCCTTTTGGTATTACTGTGTTTGTGAGTCTGCTGTATCTGTGTCTTTACTCAGTTGGGTCAAGCCAGTCAATATTGTGATTTCCATCATTCAATTAAAAAAAAAAAACCTTAAAAAGCTAGTAATAAAAATGACAAAATCTGTGCTGTCAACTGACTGTGTCCTTGTGTTTTTAGTTGTGGAAAGGAGTCTGCCCAGTGGAAAGGATTCTGAACCTGCAGCTCCAGTGCAATGCTTAGGATAAATTACTAGCCCTTTAAGCAGAATTGTTTTGTGCAATGTGACAGGAAGCAGACACCTGTGTAGGTACTTACTGATGTAACTGTATAAGGCCTGACCCATTCGATAATAAAACAATACCCAGGGCACAGGTTGTTAATCATCCCCTGTAAAAATACCTCAGTTGACCTAAAGAGATGTTAAAATACCTCAGTTGACTCAAAAGTGAGCCATTCTGCCTCCAAAAGAAAAGCCAATCGTCCTCATTCTGGACCTGGCTTGTCTGTGGAAACATGTTCCTGCTGCAGCTCTCTGTTAGGTAGAGATGATGGCGTTAGAGGTCATAAAGTGCTTTACCCATTTCCACTCAAGAGACTTTCAACAGCTTTGCTCCACTCTCTGAGACATTGTTCTCATAAAATAATTTAACAAGGGGTTCCTGAGGAGCAATCGAGTACCGAATGACACCTCCCAACCATGGAACAAATAACAGTGAAAACAATTGCAAGGGTCAACTAGCTTTTGCTCCACATTGTCAGGGAAAAAGTGCCCCAGATGGCATGCTGAGCTCTACAATCACCACATTAGGCCATTAGATATAATGCAGCGATTGAAGAGCTCAGGGAGATGTCCAGTTCTCAATCTTACATTAACTTCAGGAAATTATTAAAAACTCATCTCTTTATGAAGAATTCTTGGTATCTCAGCTATTATAGTTCCATTTTTCTCCTTGAATTCTGTATATAGAATTGTAATTTCCTGGCATATGCGCAGTTCTCGTTCTTGTAAACCGCGCTGAGCTGTGAGGTTGAAGCAGTATATAAGATTACTGTTATGTTATCTTTTTCTTTGTTTAAATCTTTTATTAATTTTGCCAAAATTAATAAAAAGGCAGTACAGTATCTACACAAACATCATTCATATATGCATTTATAATCAATCAAAATCCCCACAGCAAGATAACCCCCCGCACCCAACCAATACCTTGCAAGAGAATAAAACCATGACATAAATATCCCTCTCCCACCCTCCCTCCCCCTAGGTGTGTGTGCAATATACCAACAGGATCAAAGGAAACCCCCCCCCCAATTACAACGCATCCATAAATGATATCAAAGGGCCCCAGATTAACTTAAATCTCTTAGTATGACCCAGTATATCCGCGTTCATTTTTTCACATCTATAAATTAAACATAAATTTGCCCAACAAAAATGAAAGTTAAGGTGATCCCAGTTCTTCCAGTTACGCGGAACCATTTGTATGGCTACCCCGGTCATGATAAGGAAAAGCCGCCCTCTATATCTGTCCAATGAGGGCTTTAGTTGTAACATCGTCCCACATATGACTGCCTCATATGTCAAAGGAATCGATGCCTCAAGTATAGCATTCTGTCCCCTTATCGACTTCCAGAACTTGAGTATTAAAGGACAATAGAACAACAGATGATCCAGTGCCCCTAAATCAAGATGACAATGCCAGCATCTATTAGACTTAGAACTATCTAGCTTTTGTAAATGAACAGGGGTCCAAAAATGTACATCTCATCCTTTGAGTCCAAATTCATGGCCATCGAGACGCAGAAACATACTGCTTTATCTCAATGCTCCAAATTTCTCTAAGACTATTTTTTTGGTTTCTTATTCAAAAATTCAGAAATTAATTTATACCACCTGGCGGCCTGATGTCCCAGCCAATCTGTTATCTTTTCCTGACATTTGAGCTACAGTGAGCTAGCTGAAAATGAACGAGACTCCACTGAAAGTGCCTGTACATTACAACAGCTGCATTATCCGCCCACGCAAAGGTATCATGGGGAAAATGCGGAGAAGGCATGCGATACCCCAGAACTGGACAGCCATCCTTTGGCGTTTGTTATTCACAAAATAGAGAATCAAAGGTTGCATCTCGGTTGTCTTGCAAAAGGAAATCATTTGCTCAGATAGTTTTTCCCTATCCCTGGGTACGATGTCAGGTCAAAAGCGCGCCGGGACAAAGGCGCGCGCAGACAATTGAGCGCAGTGCGGAGGTGCGCGCCGCAGAAAATTACAGTTTTTATGGCTCTGATGGGGGGGGTGGGGGGGGTGAACCCCCCCCACTTTACTTAATAGAGATTGTGCCTTGTTGTGGGGGTATTGTGGGGGGTGTGGGGGGTTGTAACCCCCCACATTTTACTGAACACTTCACTTTTTCCCTGTTTTTAGGGAAAAAGTTAAGTTTAAAGTAAAATGTGGAGGGTTACAACCCCCCAAACCCCCCACAACGCCGGCGCGATCTCTATTAAGTAAACTGGGGGGGCTCCCTAAAAACTGTAATTTTCTTTGGCGCGCATCTCTGTCTTGCGCTCAGTTGTCAGCGCGCGCCTTTGTCTTTCGCTGAGTTGTCTATGAACCCCTGGGTACGTTTGCAGCCAAGCCCCAGCCTATTTAAAATGTTTCTGTTTTAAAATTGCACCTTAACTAGGAGCAGTTGGGTAATCGATCATATCCAATTTAAGGTACAATGTGAACAATAAGCGATGGTCCTTCTCTTGAAGGGTCTTTGGAATTGGAGATGTAGCTTGGTCTTTGCAGGAATAAAATTGGGTGAGGGAGATAGAAGGCTAGATTTTCAGATGATGGGTGACTTAAAAACATAAGACCATAAGAATTGCCATACTGGGACCACATGTCCATCAAACCCAGCATCCTGTTTCCAACAGAGGCCAACCCAGGTCCCAAGTACCTAGCTAGATGTAGTAAAACAGATATTATGCTGCTTATCCTAAGAATAAGCAATGGATTTCCCCAAGCCATCTCAATAATGGCCTATGAACTTCTTTTTTAGGAAATTATCCAAACCTTTTTTAAACCCTGTTAAACTGATTTTACCACATTCTCCCGAGTTTAATTCCAATGAATTCCACGTTGTGTGAAGAAATATTTTCTCTGGTCTTTTTCAAATCTCCTACTTAGTACAGTGTCTCGCAAACTCTCCAGAGCTGCAGCACACTAATCTCAGGGCCACGGCTGAAGGGCAACCAAAAATGTGCAGGCGTTGGCATGATTACATCACGTGCATGCATATCATCATCACGTTGATGTCCACACATGCGTGGAGGCCCTTCAGATGGGGCCAGAGCCGCCAGTAGGTGGGGGGTGCTGGAAGAGGAGAGGGTCCAGCGAGGAGATGGGCCAGCGAGGAGCAGAGGCGCCAGCCGACTGCCTACAGGATGTGCCTCTTGCCGTAAGAGGCACATTTATTTATTTATTTAATTCGATTTCTATCCCATCCTCCCAGTAGCTCAGAATGGGTTACAAGCCAGCATTCACAGCGGAATACATTAGGACAGTACAATGACCTGTGGTCTCAAACTCAAACCCTTTGCAGGGCCACATTTTGGAGTTGTAGGTACCTGGAGGGCCTCATAAAAAAATAGTTAATGTCTTATTAAAGAAACGACAATTTTGCATGAGGTAAAACTCTTTATAGTTTATAAATCTTTCCTTTTGGCTAAGTCTTAATAATAATATTGTCATTTATATCTAAAGAGACATATATGATCAAGAAACTGTTTTATTTTACTTATGTGATTGTGATAAACACACCGAGGGCCTCAAAATAGCACCTGGCGGGCCACATGTGGCTACGAGTTTGAGACCACTGACAATGACAATGCAGCACTTAAGCATAAGTTCAGAAGAACGGAGATTGGAGGACAGATTGGAAGGGGGGTATTTAAGGGGATCACATTGGATAGAAAAGTTGACAATGTAGTAACTTGGGTCCAAGCCTGGAAGGGCAGTGACTGTAGGCAGTCTGCCTCTCCTCCTTGCCACTGTCTCATGGCACGCTGGGAATCTGTGTGCCACGGCACACCGTTTGCAATACACTGACTTTTTTTTTTTTTTCAAAATTCTTTATTCATTTTTCATCTTACAAGTACACAATATTACATCATTAAAAACTTTTACACATCGCTTGAATTTCTTTCTATTGTCATCGTAAATACATAAATTTACTCCCTCCCCACCCACCCTGACTTAATAGCTTCACTGCATGCCCCCTAGTACTAGTATTTTGGAAAGAGTAAACAATCAATTCACATCTACCCTTTCTACTCCACTCATTATTTTATAGACCTCTATCATATTACCCCTGAGCCGTCTCTTCTCCAAGCTGATGAGCCCTACCTGCTTTAGCCTTTCCTCATAGGGAAGTCATCCCATCCCTTTTATAATTTTCGGCACCCTTCTCTGTACCTTTTCTAATCCTGCTGCATCTTTTTTGAGATACGGCAACCGGAATTGCACACAGTATTTGAGGTGAGGCCAAGGGCATTATAACATTTTCATCTTTGTTTTCCATTCCTTTCCTGATAATTCCTAACATTCTATTTGCTTTCTTAGCCATCACCGCGCATTGAGCCAGTGAATTGATAGTTGTGTGATGGTTGGATGTCAGCACAGAGGATAAGCAATAGTTCAATTATAGGATATATAAATGACAGATGATTGAATGGTTATAAAGTGGGTGAATGATGGACTATAAAATGGATGAATGATTAGTAACGAGTGGCATGTGCGATGAACATAATACTAGAATGAATGCGTAACCGACAGATTGGTTGTAAGACAGAGGGATGAAGAACTGTGTGTTAACTAAATAATGGATAGACCAGAAGCTTCCAGACTATAGCTACCGTACAGGATGTGGCCCTTGAAGCATGATTTTCTGGTCCTCCACGCTTTTCCTGTCTTCAGATCCAGGTTGTGTTGCAAATATTTTTGGTTTTATTTTGTGAACTCCATCCTACCCCTCTCTCTTCCTGCAGTTCAGGAATTTCAGCCAGTAGACAGCGGTCCAGCCTCAGCAGTAAAAACCTCCAAGAGCCTGAGAATAAAGTGAAGGGGGCAGAAATAATCGTTACCTTCAGAGCCTGGGGCTGCTGAACCTGCAAAAAGTGAATTTGCTTGCCCACCTCTGATCCCAGCTCAGCCTGGCATGAACCTGTCATGGACTGGTCAATAGAGATCACTCCGAGGAAAGGGATGTTATTAGTGGTGTGCCTCAAGGTTCTGTTCTTGGGCCTGTTTTTTTAATAGTTTTATAAGCGATATTGGTGAAGGGCTATTGGGTAAGATTTGCCTCTTTGTGGATGATACTAAAATCTGCAATAGAGAAGACACCCTGAATGGTGTGAATAACATGAAGAAAGACCTAGCAAAGTTTGAAGAATTGTCTGAAATTTGGAAGCTAAAATTTAATGCTAAGAAATGCAAGGTGACGCATTTGGGCTGCAAAAACCTGAAGGAAAGGTACAGTTTAGGGGGTGAAGAACTTATGTGCACGAAAAACACTTCTTCCTCAGGGGTCCGTGAGCCTCTCCTTCTCTCTGTGCCTCTTTCTTCCTTTCCAGCACCCTCCCACTGGTGGCTCAGGGCCCCATCTGGAGGGCCTACGTGCATGTGTGGACGTCGATGTGATGATGTCATGCATGATGTCATCATGTCGACGTCTGAACGCTTCCGGCTGTCCTCGAGCCGTGGCCACATTTAGTGTGCCTTGGCTTCACAAAGTTTGCGAGACACTGCCTTAAAGGATCAATCCTTGGTGTCCAGTCCCTTTTAATCACCTTTTCATGTGATCCTTGGGGGTGGAGGAAGGAAGCCAACTAGTTCAGGTAGGCTAGGCTTGGGGTTTCTCAATTGAGCCAACAGCAAAGGTGCCTCACAGAAGAAAAAGTTTTTAAATCCTTGTCATGTGATCCTTGGGGGTAGAAGAGGGGAGCTAGGTGTGGGAGGCCCTTCTCACCCAGCTGGAAATATACAACTAGGCCCAGCTTCTCTTTTCTCCTTTACCCATTGTTTCTAGGAGTGGATATAATGTCCTGATTATAGTACAGAGCTTAAGAAGCTGCTGTTACTGCTGGAAGTTTTTAGGTATCTCCAAACAGTGTGCTCTGGCCTAGGGCAGCCCAAACTCTCTTCTGCTGTAACTAGTGGGCCTTAGGGCTGGATGGGCTCTCTCCTCACATGTAGGTCTGTAGTTGTGGAGATGGAAGCCAGACAAGAATCTGAACTGTGCACACAAACTGATCCTAGGAGATGTAATCCTCCACCTCGAATATCGCTCCTCCAAACAAGTAGAAAACCTTTCATTTCTCGAAGCGCTATCTTACCAGATCCTAGACCCCCCAAACCACACATGAGAAAGGTCACCAAATTGATATATCAGCCTTCATGACCCAACAGCCCATCTCACATGAGATCCACATCTCAAACGGGGCCTAGCTCTGTTCCCTTTGGTCAGACCACTACATGTATACCTTCAACATCAACTGGGCACAAGGCAAAATCAAACAAGAAACCCAAAGATTGACCTACAATGTGGGAGATAAACTGGTCAAATTATTGACGCTCCCCACTCCCCCCCCCACATTCTGGAATAAAGCAGATTCTATGATCAAAGCCTGTGATCCCAAAGAATTTATATCTCAATCGTGCACGCTATGTGAAACAATCCTGGATGAGTTGGCACCAGTACATACAAGGAACAGAATCAGCAGGTGAGCCGACAAGTGATTCAAGAGCAAACTACTCCTACTCAAAAGGCAATGCAGACAACTTGAAAGAGAATGGAGAAAAAGGAACCAGGACCATATAAAAACAACATGGAGAAGCTTAATCAAACAATACAAGGTTAAACTAAAGGAAAACCGAACTCATTCTACTCCAAACAGGTAGGTTTGGAAGTTCTAAACACAAACTAGTCAAACTAGTAAGAGACTTCATTGACACCAAACCCTTTTAAAATTTGGTCACCAATGGAACCCCCCCCTCCCTCCCTCAGCCATCCAACTAGCAGAATTCTTCAAAAATAAGATCACAACTATCAGGACTACCTTTAATTGCACCCCAAGCCTCCTGGACAAGGTAACTTTACACCCCACAGAAGTAGAGTCCATTGCAGCAGACAGGAAATGGTCTGACTTTCCAACTACACAATGGCCTGATCTGAACCGACTATATAAAAAATATAGCCAAGCAGCATGCAAAATTAACAACTGCTCTCCTTACCTGTTAAAAACCTCCACTCCAAAATTCCAAACTCACCTCATGCAATGGGTACAATTACTGCTCACAGAGGGCTAATTCCCACTGGAACTCAGTGAAATAATCATCACCCCAATAAAGAAAGACCCAAAAGGTGCAACAGATCTTCCAATTACAGACCCATAGCCTCAATATCAATATATATCACACTAATGGAAGGCCTAGTGGTATAATACCTCACAAACTACCTAGAAGACCACAGCCTACTTCATCCCTCACAATCTGGATTCAGCACCAACTACAGCACAGAGACAATACTAGGGTCTCTGCTAGACACAGCCGACAGCACCTAAGCAAAGGCAAGAGGATGCTGGCCATACAACTTGATCTCTCCGCAGCATTTGACCTGGTAGATTATGCCATCCTATTACAAATACTGAACAAATACTGAAGGAATCACAGGCAGGGTACACACATGGTTGCAAGGATTCCTGCAATCTAGAACCTACAGAGTCAAAACAAACAAAGAAAAATCAGAATACTGGTCCAACCCCTGAGGCATACCCCAAAGGTCACCATGACTCCAATGCTGTTCAACCTTTTTGTCGCCTCCCTCAGTACCAGCTTGGGAGATGACCCAGTATATAAATTGAAGACTAGATTACATTAGATTTGACATAATATAATATAATATCATACAGCTACGCAGATATCACCATACTCTTTCCTTTTGACCAACTATCTCCCACCATAACAGAAAAACTGCAAAAGACATTACAAACAGTTGAAAAATGGATGAAAGACCACAAACTAAAGTTGAACACAGATAAAACAAAAGGACAAAACTCCAACCATAACAGAAATAGAAATAAAATCTATCAAATACCCCATACAACCCACCCTAAAACTTCTTGGGGTGATGATAGACAGATGCTACACCAAGCAACTACAAATCAACATCTAGCAGTCCATCACAGACATGCGCAACCTACGACAAATTTGAAAATTCTTCGACATGGAGCTATTCCGACTCCTGGTCCAATCCCTAGTTCTGGGACTTCTAGACTACTGCAACATCCTTTACCTATCCCTGCTATGCCCCGCAGGCATGATAAAACAATTACAGACCATACAAAGCACACCCTCAAACTGATCTACTCACTAAGTAAATATGATCACATCACCACCATATACCTAGATACACACTGGCTCCCAATGCAAGCATGAATATTATTCAAATTTTATTGTCTACTATTCAAAGCCTTGAATAGAGCTGCCCCCACCTACCTGACCAATCACCTTATCTGGAATAAATCAACCAAGCCAAGGAGAATTCAGACTCCATTTACTCATCCCCCAAGAAGATGTACGATGGCCTACTAACAACTCAAGCAGCAAAACTTGACCACCACCTCTCCAATTTACTGATAACAACGCCTGATTATAAAACCCTCCGAAGAGAAATAAAAACCTTGCTATTCAGAAAATTTGTCAAGATAAACTAATGCCGTACCTTAATTATACCCAGACTTGCAAATTTCTGAAGTCACAGTCCTGTAATTAGTACCTAATTTTATTTATTTATTTAAAACATTTGTATTCCACTTTTAGCCAAAGCAGCTCACAATTTTTTTAACTCTCCTGGTAATGTCCAGCTCTCCTGGTAATGTCCAGCGCCCTTTTGTAATCTGCCTAGAACTGCAAGGTTAAGGCGGAATAAAAATCACTAATGTAATGTTTATACCCATGACAAGTTCCATCCAAGACAAGATTCCTCCCCTGATTATAATACTTGTCTCAGGAGAAATTCCTTTATGGAAACTTTCAGGTGAAACTAAAACCAATCATGTAGTATACCAGTGCAGCCACTAGAGGTCACTGCAGGATCCCAAGAGCAGGACTCTAGGGTCTCTCCATTCATCTAAGGCAGTGGTCTCAAACTCACAGCCTGGGGGCCACATGCGGCCTGCCAGGTACTATTTTGAGGCCCTCGGTATGTTTATCATAATCACAAAAGTAAAATAAAACAGTTTCTTGTTCATATGTCTCTTTAGTTATAAATGATAATATTAGCCAAAAGGAAAGATTTATAAACTATAGAGTTTTACCTCATGCAAAATTGTCATTTCTTTAATAAGACATTAGCTATTTTTTCTGAGGCCCTCCAAGTACCTACAAATCCAAAATGTGGCCCTACAAAGGAGTTTGAGACCACTGATCTAAGGGTATATGAAAGAGGGGAGGGGCCTTGGAGTTTACATAGCCAGTATATGACAACATGCCATGATGCCAGTTGCTATATTTGGCTAATTAATACAAGCCTATAAGCAACTGTGTCAGTGTTAGAAATATGACTATAGCCCTAATCATAGAAATTCTCCTCAAACCCCTATTTGTGTCAACAAAGGTACTCAAAATTTATTGAAATTGTAAATATAGCAATATAGCATGTTGACTATGTAAATTCTGATGCTCTCCCCTCTCCAATATACACTTATATATGATTCAAAGGCCTCTCTATTCTATCCTCATCCTTCTTGATCTATCTGCAGCTTTTGACACCATTGATCACTCTTTCTCTCTCTCCCACCACACTTTCAGTGTATGCTAAGGTGGCTCCTCCTCTGCTGCTATCTCACTATCAATCGGTATACCCCAAGGCTCTGTCCTGGGACCTCTCCTTTTCTCCCTCTGTACCCACTCCCTCAGTGCACTGATCTCCTCCCATGGTTTTCAGTGCCAACTCTATACTGATGACTCCCAGATCTACCTCTCGACACCAGATATCTCTACAAGAATCCAGGCTTGTTTCTCAGCCTGCCTGTCTGACATTGCTGCCTGGATATCTCACCGCCACCTAAAACTGAATATGGCCAAGACCAAGTTTCTTATCTTTCCACCTAAACCCACTTTCTGCCTTCCCCCATTCTCTGTTTCTGTGGACAGCATTCACATCCCCCCTGTCTTGTCTGCTCGCAACCTCGGGATCATCTTTGACTCCTCTCTCTCCTTTTCCACTCAGATTTTTAAAAAACCCGCTAATGCTTGTTGCTTCTTCCTCTATAATATTACCAAAATCTGACCACTCCTTTCCGAGCACACTACCAAAAAAACCCCCCTTATCCACACTCATCACCTCAACTTGCTTCTCTCAGGTCTTCCGCTCAACCATCTCTCTCCTCTTCAGCCCATCCAAAATTCTGCTGCACAACTTATATTCTGCGAGAGCCGCCATACTCACATTACCCCTCTCCTCAAATCACTTCATTGGCTCCACATCTGTTTACGAATACAGTTCAAACTAGAGAGTTGGGCGGGGACAGAAATCCCACCCATCCCCGCCCGTCCCCGCCAGGATCCTCTCCGTCCCCACCCGTCTCCACCAGGATACCCTCCATCCCCACCCGTCCCCGCAAAGAATTCCCTCCATCCCTGCCCGTCCCAATAAAAAGCAGCAATTACTTCTGACGAGATCATCAATTCCACAGTTTCTTTTGTGTTTGCGCTGCTGTTTTCCTTGTGGAATCTCTTTGGTGGAACCCTTTTTTTTGTTTTCTGTTCAGGTAATTAACTTATAAACCCCCTCTTTTACTAAGGCTGACGTGTCCATTATATTTTATGGACGAACCCTGCTTCCAAAGCCTTCCATCCCCGTGGGAGTCCCGTGGGCCAGAGGGGGTTCCCCGTGAGAGCCTCGTGGGTTAGGGGGGATTCCCGCGGGACCCCCGCGGGACCCGCTGGATTCCCGCGATCCCCATTCCCATGCAGACCTCTAGTTCAAACTCCTCTTACTGACCTACAAGTTATTTCATTCGGCAGCCCTGCAATATCTCTCCTCACTTATCTCCCCTTATGTTTTTCTCCCACAAACTCCGTTCATCAGCCAAGTCCCTCCTATCCGTAACTTTCTCCCCCACTACCAATTTCTGACTCCGTCCATCCTATCTTGCTGTGCCATATGGCTGGAACAGACTGCCCGAGTCATTACGTCAAGTTCCATCACTAGCAGTATTCAAATCTGAGGCTGCTTTTACCTCCTAGCTCCCACTGTCCCATAAGATATCTATGACCATTTTACCCTGTGAGAAACTCCCCAACCCCTATTTGTACTGTTTGTCCATCTAAACTAGATTGTAAGCTCTTCTATGCAGGAACCATCTATTACATGTTAAATGCACATGTACAGTGCTGCGTACGCTTTCCAGCATTTTAGAAATGATACATAGTAGTAGTAGATTTTACTGCGTATAGGTACTTATAGATACAGGGCAAAAGAATCAGTCAGTGACAAATTACACAGAAAGGTATGTTCAGGTTTCTTCTTATTGATGGGCCACTTGTTTTTTTTTTCCTCTCAGGTTTACCACTCATGAAGTAGAGATCAGGATCAGTGCACTGACTCAGAAGATCTAATGAGTGAGAGAAGGAGCTCAAATGAGTATAACACACTCCAAATGACTTAAGAATATGAGCTCAGAGAGTGACAAAGCCTTCAAATCAGCGTGACACACTGAGAGCACTCTGAAATGACTGTGACACACTCCTAATGAATGAAAAAAGGGGCTCAGAGAGAGCCTTGAAATGAGGGCACACACTCCTTCTCTCCCGGACATATCACTTTCCTGAGGCAGGTCTCCATCTCTCCCCCCTAAGAACTCTCTCCTTAGGCAGATCTCCTCCTCTCCCGGACATAACACTTTTTTTTTAAAAGGCAGATCTCTCTCTCGGATGGCCGGCTCTGCGACTCCTCCTCTAGGTGGGACAGGTTCATGGTGTCAGGTTTACGGAAGCGATTAAAGCAGAGCACAGGGAGCACTGGAGACTGAGACGGGGGAGGAAGCGAGGGAAGCTCCGGGGAGAGAGAGACACAGCGGACGGCATCAGGATCGGGATGTTCTCTCGGGGCTCCCGCAGGCGCCGCTCAGCCCGGGGAATGGTGAGTGGGAAAGGGAAATCGGCAAAATGCCCTGCGATCTGCGCTCTTTGTATCTGAACGCCAGGCCAGTATCTTGGTCCTGAGCCTCACTCCAAATCCTGCACTTTTGTCCCATCTTCCCCCTCCCTCTAATCCACTCATCCCAGTACCTGCCCCTTCCATCTTAGAACGAGCGTAGCCCTGGACTGGTTCAGGATTCTATTTTGCTGCTGGTTGGACTGGTTTTAGCCAGCTGTTTAAAACACATCTGGTTGGGTGACAGGGTGGAGAGCAACTCAGTGAGACGCCTGACCATCAGCTCCAGGAATAGCTGTCGAGGTCAGCAAGTGCTGGTCCCCCATGTGTTCACCAGGTCTGCTCCAGTGGTTTCCTCCTCCATGTTTCTCTAACACTACGCCCCTGAGGGAATGTCTCACTTTCTCTGGGACATCTGCATACATGAGGACCATTTCACTGTGCGGGATGTGCTGCCTTGTATCTCTGGCTGCGGGTGCTCTATGTGGTGTTCCCATAAATCCCTGACACTTCGCTATTGGGGACACTCTTACCAAGAATTCTTGAGATCAGGGCTGTGGAGTCGGTAGATAAATGTTCCGACTCCGACTCCTCAGTTTTTTGTACTTCAGACTCCGACTCCGACTCCAGGTACCCGAAATTTCCTCCGACTCCGACTCCACAGCACTGGTTAATTTTCAGATCGTTAAAATGGAATGTCAAGTTGAGAGAAATGAGCATTTTCAACACCACCTTCTTTTTGCTTTTAATCAAGGTTCTAAGGCCGCAGAAGCTGCTCGCAACATTTGTGCTGTGTATATAGTGGGTGCTATAGTTGAAAGAATCGCTCGTGATTGGTATGCCAAGTTCAGAAATGGAGTCGGTAGATAAATGTTCCGACTCCGACTCCTCAGTTTTTTGTACTTCAGACTCCGACTCCAGGTACCCGAAATTTCCTCCGACTCCAACTCCGACTCCACAGCACTGGTTTATTTTCAGATCGTTAAAATGGAATGTCAAGTTGAGAGAAATGAGCATTTTTGACACCACCTTCTTTTTGCTTTTTTTTTTTTTTTTTTTATTATTATTTATTTAATTTTATAGATATACATTCATACAATATGTATATGAGAAAGAGAGATTAAACACATTAATTAAAAAGAAAAAGGAAAAAGAAGAAAACTAAACAACTTCCAATACAATATAAATCATCTCTCAACAAAAAGTCCACATTATTGGAAAAGCAATTCACATTAGTAGGGCCTTATATTATACAGAAATTTATAATACGAAAATGCAGTGGTACTTCTTCAAATAAATGAAAACTAGACCTTATTCCACTGTGGGAGCACTGGACAGCATTACCCCTTTAGACTCAAGAAAAAATCGTAATTGGGGGGGATCAAAAAAAAATATATGAATGTTGATCCAACAAGATCAAACATTTGCACGGATATCTGAGTTGAAACTTAGCCCCCAAAGTTAATACAAATTGTCTCATTTCCAGGAACTGTTTCCTTCGGGATTGAGTTAATTTAGATACATCCGGAAACATGGAAATCTTTGAGTCCATAAAGGTCACCTCTTTAAGCCTAAAAAACAGCCTAAGAAGTGCCTCTTTATCTTGCTGAAAAACAAATGTCACCAGAAGTGTAGAATATGAGATGACTTCATCCTCTGAGGTTTCCAAGATTTTCGTAACATCCATAGGGCTTAAATTAGCTGAAGCCTCAGTTTTAGAAGCCTTCTTTGAAACTGGAAGGTAATAAACTTTGTGTAATGGAGGAAAACCATTCTCAGGATATTTAAATATCTCTTTCAGAAATTTGTAGAATAAATCTTTAGGCGTCATTGCTAAAGTTTTAGGAAAGTTAAGTAATCTTAAATTCAACATTTTAGTATAATTTTCCAAATTTTCTACTTTCCTTACCAATAGCAATTTGTCCTTCATTAAAATAGTCTGTGTTAATTGAATGCCTTGGACCCGTTGATCCAGGCAATCCATCTTTTCCCCCTGAGTTTTTATTTCCTCCTGCATAGAGTTAATCTTTATATTATGTGCATTTACCAAAGGAAGAGTTCCTGCACATAATTTGTATAGTGAGTCTAAAGCAGTCCAGATAGATTCCAGAGTGAATTCAGTTGGCCTTACCAGTGGGGGGACCGATGGAATTTGTCCCCCAACCTCTGATGCCAACTCTGCCTTCTCCAACGCTGAAGTCTCTGCCTGAGCAACCAGGGATACCGGTGAGCCCTCCAGCTCTCTCAGGGTGGATCCTTCCTGTCCCTGCAGAGCCGCCGTAGTTCCCTGGTCTCGCGGCTGTTGGGGAGGCTCGGGTCCTGCAGGGCTAAGTGAGATATCACTCCCGATAGCCGAGACCTCCCTCTGCCTCGGCTGAGCCGGTTCGCCCCAGGGGGAAGAAGAGAACATAAGAACATAAGCAGTGCCTCTGCCAGGTCAGACCACAGGTCCATCCCGCCCAGCAGTCCGCTCCCGCGGCGGCCCAAACAGGTCACGACCTGTCTGTATCACCAGAAGGGGCTCCCTTGCCACCTTGGTTTCTCATTTAAGTCCTGTCTTCCTATCGAGGTCCTAACCCTCCGGTCTTGCACATGCACGACCTGGTTTGGTTTCTATACTCATTACCTGGTTAGTTTTCTATACTTGTGTTACATCCCAGCTCCTCCCTCAGTATCCCATGATCCCTTTATCCTTCAGGAATCCGTCCAATCCCTGTTTGAATCCCTGTACCGTATTCTGCCTGATCACTTCCTCCGGTAGCGCATTCCAAGTGTCCACGACCCTTTGGGTGAAAAAAAACTTCCTTGCGTTTGTTCTGAACCTATCTCCCTTCAGTTTCTCCGAATGCCCCCTCGTACCTGTTGTCCCCTTCAGTCTGAAGAATCTGTCCCTATCCACCCTCTCTATGCCCCTCATGATCTTGAAGGTCTCTATCATATCTCCCCTGAGCCTCCTCTTTTCCAGAGAGAAGAGCCCCAGCCTATCCAACCTCTCGGCGTATGGAAGCTCGAAATCGTCTCCTGTCTTCTCGGGGTAAGTTCAGCCTGCCGGGCTGTGGCAGCCGCCCTTCCCCTTCTTTTCGGCATATCGAGCCGACTCACGGGGGACGTGCGATCGGCGAGGAAAATAGTAAACGCAGGAGAACCGATAATGAGCGTCCTCACTGCACCGCGGCCATCTTGCTTCTCCTTCTTTTTGCTTTTAATCAAGGTTCTAAGGCCACAGAAGCTGCTTGCAACATTTGTGCTGTGTAAATAGTGGGTGCTATAGCTGAAAGAATCGCTCGTGATTGGTATGCCAAGTTCAGAAATGGAGTCGGTAGATAAATGTTCCGACTCCGACTCCTCAGTTTTTTGTACTTCTGACTCCGATTCCAGGTACCCGAAATTTCCTCCGACTCCGACTCCACAGCCCTGCTTGAGATAGTGGCTCTTTGGGATGGTGTCTCTCACCACATTTCCTTAAGACCGCTGCACCTGGGAACATTTTCTGTCCCTGAGTGCTGCTCCCTAAACTTTGATTCCCAGTGCTAATTTACCCACATTCCATTGACTGAATAATCAGTTTTTGTGCATGCAGAAGGAGTATTTTAAGCCCTAGCTTCTAAATTTCTTACATTGATAGATAATTTATCAGTATTACCAAACAGGCAGAAAACAATGCAGACATTGGGAATGCTTTGTTAACAATGTGGAAGCTTCTGGGAACTAGGTAGGCCTAATAGATAGGAGCAAGGCAAACCATAGAAATATAGTTCTTATTTCCTTGTTGAGTGCTTAAAAAAAAAATCAGGACTACATATCCCTTCATGCAGTGGGATAAAACCAGGAGGGGCTCAACTTGTCTCCCTAAACATGGTGCTATATTGGGATATCTTACCCTGTGCCTGTTCCACCTGTGGGATGTTATACACTGTGCCCCTGTGACTGTTCCACTTGTGTGATTTCTTAAATGTGCCCGTGAGACTGTTCCACCATGTGGAGACTGTTTTGCCATGTGCCCTTAAATCCACAAGACTGTTCCACTTGCAGGATCTCTTACCGTGTGCCCCCATGTACCTGAATCAGCTGTACCTGAGGAGGTACCCACCATTTCTGGAATATGCTGACTTTGATTGTCAGAGGTGCCATGATTATGTTTGAGAACTGGCAGAGTTTGACTCATTGTCATAGACTGGCAATAACTTGTAGGTTCAGTGGGTGACTGGTATGAATGATCATGGCATAGACTTTTGTCAATTTTTTTTTTTTTAATGGGACATTTTTGCAATGTCTTTTGACTTGACCTGGAAATGAATGGGTTGAACCAGGTCGGTACTGACACTTGAATCATGGGGAAGAGAAGATATTTTGGATTTCTTCAGCTGTAGCTCATGGTGAGTTACACACAGGTACAGAACCTGCGATGGGGAATTTTGTCTCATCTCTGCTGTTCTGTCTGAGGAAGGCAGAGTGAGTCAGAATCCGACAAGGGTCATCTCATCTTAATTTCTGCATTACTGCATTTCTGGCTGTCTCTTGTAGTTTTTTGTTCCCTTTCTGGTTTCACTGTCTTTCTTTTGTTTTGTTTTTTCAGGACAAAGCCCAGTAGCCTCCTGAATCTTTAATGCCTTTTTCACTCTTCTCATGTTACTCTGTTGTTTATGTTCTGTTGATTTTGTTAGCTTCCCCTTGTTACCTGCAGAGTGTAGAGAGAAAGCATGAGACCACATATGCAGTGCCATCAGGATCCGGTGTGGGACTGTTATGAAATCTGGTCAGGAGATACAGCTCTCTGGACCAGACAGGATGGTAGATGTCATCTGAGAGCAGCCCGTAGGGAGACAGGTAGAAAGTTAATTCTTCCCATTAGAAAGAGGCTGGGAATGGAAACCTTTGGTGAAGCAGAGCCAATATTCCAAATCTCCAAACAGGGTATATTCTGTCTGCACAGCTCATATTCTGAATATTTGTGTTGTATTACGATCCTTTGGCGTTTCATTATACAGTTGACCCAAATAACCTCTGCCTGTAACCTTAACCTTATAGATCAGGGGGCAGATTTTATGGTTTATTCACTCGCCAGTCCTTGGATGCCCCCTATGCTCATTCCCTGACTCAGGATGTAATCTTTTTCCAATTGGTTCCTCACCCCTAGAAGCAGAGAATTTTGGGGAGGCTGTTTACTCTGAACAGTAAGTCTCTACTACTGAAAACGGGCTCTGTGTGGACCTTTGCAGAGCATATTACCTTTCTTGCTGGGTTCAATCAAGAATCCAGAGACTCGTTTGGGATGAATAGAGCCTGGCTTTCATTTCATTTCATTTTATAGTAAGTTCTGTGTTTATTCATTTGCTCTGTAAATGTGTTGCTTTGGAAGTTTAAAAAGTTAGTCACTTTGTATTTGAAATTGAGTCAGATGTTTAACTACTGTATCTGCCATAAGACAGAACAGGATAAGGTGAGAGAGGATTCTTGGATCCAAGAAACAGAAAGTCCCCAGCCAGAACTAGAAATATAGCTGACAGAGAAAGGATGGGCCCAGATCAGTGGTCTTTATTAATTTTAAAGCTGGAGCCCCTTTGGATTTTAATGAGCTGAAGGAGAGCCATCAACTATCTTCCCATGCAGAGCCACAACACTGCTGACCAGTGTTTGTCAATGACATCCATCCCCACCAGCTCACCTTCAAACTTCATTTGGGGGGATTGGGTTATCTTCAGGGCTATGAGCATTTCCAAATGCATTCTCTTGTCTTTTGAGAAATACCTTGTCCTTGAAGCATGTGGTTCTTCCCCCCATACATTTTCCCCTTTCTGTCCTGAGCCCATCCACCCGGAAGATCATGGAGGCCAACTTAGAGGTCTCGGGAGAGGGAGGGCTGCCATTGTTTTGAAGAACTCTGGGCTAGAATGGTCCATATCACTTTGTCACAATATAGAGGGAAACATATTGGTACAGGCACTAATACTAGGCCTACTAGACTATTGCAATATCATATACCTACCCTGCCCCACCACCATGATAAAACAACTACAAACAATGCAAAACACAGCCCTCAGACTGATCTACTCACTGAAGAAGTTAGACGACATCACCGCCGCATACCAAGGCACACAATGGCTACCGATACAAAGAATACTTTTTAAATTCTACTGCATACTCTTCAAATCCCTACATGGCAGTGGACCATCCTACCTGAACACTCGCCTAACTTGGAACAACACTTCTAGCCCAAGGAGAACTCGGACACCCTTCACCCACCCCCCTATCAAAGGCATTTCATGCACGACGGACTATTCACCACGCAAGCAGCGAAACTAGACAGCCACATCTCCAATGTACTGATTTCAGCACCAAACTACAGAACCTTCAGGAAGGAAATAAAAACCAGGCTGTTCAAGAAATATGTCAAGACAAACTCCTGATACAACCAATATCCTCACTCCATCGTCAGACTCCAACTGTTACAACCAATAGCTTCCCTGTAATCTTCTGGAAATGACCAGAATCTCTTCCTTTTGTAATCCGCCTAGAACCGCAAGGTATTGGCGGAATAAAAGAAACTAATGTAATGTAATGGACTCTATTTATTGAGAGTCTGTTTATGAACTGGAACAACACTTTATAATGAAATCTAGTCCACAGTGCTACTATTCAAAGGGTTCTACAGTAGATGTTATAAGAAGCAAAGCCAGATGTTCATTGACATCAGGAGCTCTCCTGTGCTGGTAACAGTGGGGTTTTACATCATTCAGTGAGAAGGCAGAGCCTCTAGCTGTGTGAGAGCTTGCCTCTGAATGTCTGTACTGAGATCCAGGATAGCAAAGGCATCGCTAAACCTGGTATGCTCCATCCAACGTGCCAAACAAAGCAACCAAAGTTGCAGCTGCTGCTCCATGAAGCATACACCCCTCTGTGCCTTTGTTTAGGGTTATACCTGTCACTTCATGCAGGTTACACCTCTCTGTGTCCTATTTAAAGTGTTAAGATCATTTAATTTTGCTTTGATTCCATACGCTTTCCATATAGGGATCCTCTGTTTCTTCCACTTCATTTTTGAATTCAGTCACTGTTTTTGTGCTCATCATCTCTCCCAGAAGAGAAGTCGACACTCTCTCTGTAAAACGTATTTCTTGATGAGACTCCTGAGTCTACCAGCCTGCAACCTCAGTTAAAATCCTGGGTCCCAAATTGTTATGATGCCTAGAAATTGCACCCTAGCACCTGGGCTTTCCTGCCCCCTGTGAGCTTGTGTTTTTGTATTTGCCACTGCCAAAATAGAGTTCCTATGAGCGTCGGGAGAAGCGCGGAGCATTCAGCACAGCTCCCTGCGCTAATAACTGCTATTGCGGTTTAGTAAAACGGGGGGATTGTAAATTCTATGCTAACTTGCTGCATTTAGGCATTCCTACTTACACCTGCTAGTGACATGGCGTAAGTGGGTGCCCCTAAATGTAGGTGTTTTAATGCTGATTGATGCTATACTGTAATTTAATTTTGGCATTTATAATCCATTATCAGTTTGGTGTAGTGGTTAGAGCAGGGATGGGCAAACTTTTTGATTCATGGGCCACAATGGGTTCTTAAATTTGACAGAGGGCCGGACCAAGAGCAGATGGGTGGAGTGTTTGTAAATGTAAATGTCATAACATAAAAGGTTTTGGTCTTCCAAAAGGTATCAAAGCATGAAAACGTAAGGCTTATCGTACAAAACGAATGTACATGATCATCTCTTCCTACCTCTCCTTAACCCCAGTTCTTCCTCTTTCCTTTCTCTCCCCAACATGTGCAGCATCTTTCCTCCCCTCTCACACATCTCCTTGTACCTTCCCTCTGCAGCATCTTTCTATCCCTGAATTCCTCCCCTCCCCCTGTGCAGCAGGACCCTTGCCCACCTTCCATCCCTCGTACAGCAGAACCCTTGAGCACACGCTCCTGCTGCGCAGCCGAACCCCCACTGACCGTCCTTCCCTCCCATCCGAACCCCACCAACCGCGAGCCCTACATACCTCCCTCCAGAGCAGCGTCGGGCTGGGAGCACCCTAAACAGGCTGCTTCGCGGCCTTCTCTCGTCGAGGCCTTCCATGTGCTGCGTTACTGATGACATCACCAGTGATGTGGCAGAGGGAATCCCCCGATGAGAGAAGGCCGCGAAGCAGCCTGTTAAGAGTGCTGCCGGCCCGATGCTGTTCTGGAGGGAGGTATGTAGGGCTTGCGGTTGGCAGGGTTTGGATGGTCGGCAGGCTGGATTAAAAAAAACTAAATGGGCTGGATATGGCCCATAGGCTGTAGTTTGCCCATGTCTGGGCTACAGCTTCAGCCTCAGCACACTCAGAGGTTGTGGATTCAAACCCTGTGCTGCTCCCTGTGACCCTGGGCAAGTCACTTAATCCTCCACCGGCCCAGGAACATTAGATAGATTGTGAGCCCACCAGGACAGATAGGGAAAATGCCTGAAGTCCCTGTCCTTTGAGTTTGGTTGTATAACTACAAAAAGGCAGTATAAAGTCCTTTCCCCCTTATAGGTGGAGAACAGCATTTACCAAAAACGCATTAGCATACAATCAGTTCACAGTCTGACCAAAAATTAGCACAGTGTTGACCCAAAAACACTAAACTGTAAAACCCTCTGATTTACAATGAAGCTTTTGCTTTCAGACATACTGTAGCTCTGTGCTGACTCCTAACCCAGTATTAGCCCTAGATTCCAGCAGGTTACCATATGGCTCCAGAAAAAAAAAGGATGGATTGAGACGTCCAGGTTTTACTTCCACTGAAAGCAATGGAAGTAAGGAGGGTGGACTGAGACATCTGAGTTTTACTTCCATCAACGGAAGTAAAACCCGGATGTCTCAATTCACCCTCCTCTTTCTGGAGCCATATGATAATCCTACCTACCTATGGTAAGATTCATTTCTGTAAAACAGTTCACCTTTCATAATATATCTTAAATAGGTTTTCACTTATCGACAAAAATACATATAGTCTGACGTCAGTCTGATCTTTAAAGGCGGAAATTCCATAGTTCTACAGTATTAGGAAATCTTGGCACTCAGATTAGCACTTAGCATGCTACATTTAAGTGCCTAGGTTATAGCACTCAATTCCCTCCATAGAGTCTTCAAAATGCCCATTCCTGCTCTGCCCCTATACTGTAATACCTATGCTAATCCTAATAGCAAGTCTGTCATAGGGGAAAACACCCTCCATGGATTCAAGACAAAGTTAGGAGCAACAGAACCAAAAGAAGGGAGGTCCAACCTCGTCTGCAGTGAAAAAACCAGCCAGGAACAAACAAACCAAAACTGCAGATATGTACAACGATGTAGGCGAATTTAATTGTGACAAGCAAACGATATATTAAAACCTTTTTACCAAACAGGGGACCCAACACGGTCCGTGTTTCGGACAACCTTCATCAGGGGTCCTATTAGGTACAGATATAACATAAAACACAATATTAAAAATACAATAATATAAACAGTTGTAATAATAAAAATGAAAAGATAACAAATAATAAGAATAAGACAACAAGATGATCAATTTGACCATAGACTATAATATTAAGAAATTAAAAAATTAAAAGCATGAGGACAAATATATGTTTTAAAAGGTGATAAGTACGCATGCAATATCAATAGAAATGCGTGCAGAAAAGACAGAATTGATAATAAAAGTTAGACAAGTTCTTGCTGAACAAGAATGTACGCTAGTAGGGCTACTCTCAGGGCGCTGGTCTTTGACCAAAGGGCCGCCGTGTGAACGGACAGCTGGGCACAATGGACCACTGGTCTGACCCAGCAGCGGCAATTCTTATGTTCTTATCTCCTGGGATAGCTCCTCCTGGCTCTGGTTTCAAGTATGTGAGGAAGTTCCCGTGCAATTTCAGGTATTTTTCTTTTGCTTTGATGTGGATGTACAACCGGTGTCTAGTATACTTTTGACACTTGACTACAAATACTCGATGAGCATTTACCCTCCTATGTTTAGCAAACAGGAATGAATTTTTGGGAATAGTACAGTGCCTTGTAGAAAAAGAGCATTAAAAGAGGAGTTTGTTTTGCTGAGCTACATAATCGTACATGTAAACGTGAAAGAAAAATGATAGACTTATTCAAAAGTGATTAAGAATCAGAAACCAAAAGGTCTTGATTGCAGAAATCTTCACACTTGACTCAGTACTTAGTGGAAGCCCCTTTTTACAGAAATTGATCCGAGTCTTTTAGAGTAAGAGTTTATCAACTTTGCGGAGCAAGATGGTGCAATATTTTCCCGTTTTTCTTGGTCGAACATTTTAAAGTTGCCTGGGGATCATTTGTGGACTGCAGTCTTCGGTTTTTCTCATAGTTTGATTTTTATTATTATTTTTTTTTTTCATTGAACTCAGATCTGGACTTTGATTGAGCCACTCGAGGATATTTGTTTTCTTCTCGCTGAGCCACTCCATTGTTGCTTTTGGTTTGTGCTTAGGATCGTTGTCCTACTGAAAGCCAAATCTTCTTCCCAATCTTGGGTCTATGGCAGACTGGAACAGGTTTTCTATCAGCACCTGGTCTGTACTTTATACCATTCATCATTCCCTCTGTCCCTAATTCTTCATCCACTCACTGATTCCATTAAACCCCCCCCCCCCACTCTATCTCTTCTACACGTAAATACTGTACAAACCTCATACACTCATACACATATTAACCCCTATGCACTCAGGCCATCTACCAGTCAGAAACATTATTCATTCACTGATTTGCTCCATCCACTCACATCCTTCCAGGCTTCCACCAGCTCAATGCCTCCATCACTCATAACTCCTCATACATTCATAATCACTCATTCTCATCCCCACCATGCACTAACTCACCACTCATTCACTCACTCAGCCCTCACTCAGAACTTACTCATCCCCTCACTCACATCCTGTCAGCCATGCACTGATTCAGCCCTCCATCACTTAAGACCCCTAGCACATTCATTCACTCAGCCTACCCTTGCACTATTCAGCCCTGTCCACTTAATCATTTAACCAGAGGTCTCTAACATGTGACCCCAGGGCCACATGCAAGCCCAAAGTCCTCCATTGCAGCCTTCAAACAGTTGGCTAAAATGCTCTTCAAATTCTGTAAATGCATTAATTTCAATCTTGCCCTCTTTTTCACGGAGAGGGTGGTAGATTCCTGGAATGCCCTCCTGAGGGAAGTGGTAGAGAGGAAAATGGTGATGGAATTCAAAAAAACATGGGATAAACATAGAGGATCTCTAATTAGAAAATGAAGAATGTAAATTAAAGAGCTAGGCCCAGTACTGGACAGACTTGCACGGTCTGTGTCCCATATGTGGTGATTTGGTGTAGAATGGGCTGAGGAGGGCATCAATGGGAACTCCATTAACTTGGAACATGAGGATGTTACTAGCCAAACTTTATGGTAGATTCGACCTAACGGATATAGCGGTATATAAGAAATAAATTACATTACATTACATTACATTGGATAGGCTGGAGTGAACTTGGACGGCAACATCTGCATTTGGAACCTAGGACAATACCAGGTAGACTTTACAGTCTATGACCCAGAAATATCAAAGAAGAGATAAGTTAATTTAATCATATATTTTTAATGGATATAACTAATGGGCAGACTGGATGGACCATTCAGGTCTTTGTCTACCAACATTTACTATATGATATAGTAACTTAACTGCAAACAATCTCTTGAATGTGTTACTCAAGTGTCTTATTTATGTAATTTTGTATTGTTGACAATCCAAAATAAAGTAAGTTTTGAAAGAATCAATATTAGTATTCATTTTTAACATTTAATGCCCAGTCTGAACAAGTAGGTCAAGGTGGTTTACAAAATTAGTACTATATGTAAGCTTGAAATCTTTTGGTGGCCCTCAAAGCTTTCATGTATCCACACTTCGGTTGGAGCCCACTGCATTAACCCCACCACCATCCATAACCTCTGCACCCGCTCACGCATTCAGTCAGCCCTTTGTCATTATCTGCTACAGCTGCTCATACACTCCAAAGCTCCATTGCCAGTAGGTCAAAGTGAGGCCAACTCCAGTGTCAAAGTGAGGCCAACTCTGAAACGCTGACGAGGTGCATATTTATTAAGGAAAAAAATGAAATGGTTTAGGTTGGATACGGACGCATGGTTGCAATTAGGTTAGTCTTATCAAAGCACACACACCATCTGTGAAATCCGCATTTGAGCTATGCTTAGAGAGTATGCACGTTTCGATTTCGTGAACATTTCTAGAAATGTTCTTTCATGTCGGAAGTTATTAGGTTGTGTATATCAATAAAACAAACGTCATCTTTAATGCATTCTGAATTTGTGTTTTTAGACACCAGTATATGGCAAATGTCCAAAGGTGTGACAACTTTTGCAAGGCACTGTGTTTGCACTAGCTCCAGAAAGGTCCTTTGACGGGCTCTTGCTAAATAAATTTGCCTTTCCCTGTAAGTTTGTAGATTGAGTTACACTCTTTATGTACATTCTCAGGGTAGGGTTTTATCAAATGATTATCCTTTTTTTATTTTCTAGTGTTAAAAGGTATAAAACAGGATTGCCCCTCTCACCTGTATTATTTGGTTTAGTAATTGAGGTGTTGGCACAGAAAATCCCGCCTCAGCTCTGCTACAGCAAGCTTTAAGTTCAACGGGATTATGTGCAGGTCTGCTTCTGGTCTATTAAAAGACATCATTCACCACTCTCCCTCCCCATTACTCCGTTCATAACTCGGCCCTCCTCAAATGTTTTATCCTCTCTCTGTCCATTTCCTTTCTACCCCCCTTATCCCCTCCCCCCAGTTTCTTATCTCTAATAATGTAACTTTTCCCCACTCCTCCCTTTCAATCATCACTTGTCGATGTCTTTAATGTCCACCTCCCCTTCTTTCCATAGACATTTCTTTTAACTACTATTTTTTATCTCTATTTTAGTATTTTATTGTAAACCGGCTAGATACTCGTTGATGGTCAGTATATTAAAAATCAATAAACTTGAAACTTATAATACAATCATTCTGCAATTCATTGCATTGTAAGTTCTCTTGAACCTGTTTAGGCATAGCGCGACTCAGAAATACTACGTGAAATTAGATTAGATTAGATATTTTACTACAGTAAGGTCTTGAGCTTCCAAATTAATATTCAACAAGTACAGAAGGCTGAATTCGGGGGGGCCTGATATTCAGACTGCGGGAGGCAGCCCTTCTAAGTCCTGCGGTTGGCTGTGAACCTGTATATTCAATGCCGGGCTGTTTACATTGACCGGCTATAACTTAACCAGATAAGTTGGTATTCAGTTTTGACCAGTTAAGTTATAGGACTGCTATTTAAGTGGCCTGATTTGCCTGCTAAACTTAGCTAGTAAGTGCTGAATTTTGCTGGGTATCGAGCAATGTAGCTGGTTAACTTTTAACCGCCAACTGGAAATATTCAGCTGAGATCACTGGTTATCTGACGCTGATTATTCCGAGTTAGCCGATTAACAATATTTAGTCAGTCAGCGGCTGTTTCTGGCCAGTGGTGAATAGCTTTGAATATCAAGGAGTCAGCATTTATTCAGAGGACATCCATCTTATTCTTTCCAGTGTCGCTTTGTACCCAGTGCCAACATCGTGCCACCCATCTCATCCATCCCAGCATTGTGTCTTTAACATCTTACTTTTGGAAGGTTTGTGACAGGGACCAACACCTTGGGCCTTCTCTGCATACAAGCCTGTTGTCAGGCTAACCAGTACTTCAGGCAGTCTGGGGGCACATGACAATAATTTAACTGTCTGACTACAGTCCCCCTCAATTGATGTGGCTGTGTGCTAACCAGGGCTGTGGAGTCGGAGTTGGAGTCGGAGTCGGAGGAAATTTCGGGTACCTGGAGTCGGAGTCGGAGTCAGAAGTACAAAAAACTGAGGAGTCGGAGTCAGAATATTTATCTACCGACTCCATTTTTGAACTTGGCATACCAATCACGAGCAATTCTTTCAGCTATAGCACCCACTATATACACAGCACAAATGTTGCGAGCAGCTTCTGCGGCCTTAGAACCTTGATTAAAAGCAAAAAGAAGGTGGTGTCGAAAATGTTCATTTCTCTCAACTTGACATTCCATTTTAACGATCTGAAAATTAACCAGTGCTGTGGAGTCGGAGTCGGAGGAAATTTCAGGTACCTGGAGTTGGAGTCGGAGTCAGAAGTACAAAAAACTGAGCAGTCGGAGTCAGAACATTTATCTACCGACTCCACAGCCCTGGTGCTAACTGCTTAAATGATTGGAACTCCCCATCCCCCTTATGTGGCACATTGATGCACCCCAGGCATTTTTGGGCTTCGCACTAACCCCATGGCTCAAGTTGGCCTGCAAGCAGGCTTCATGCTCATCCAAGCCCTATGGCCAGGTCTCTCTAATAACGATAGCAGTGGTTTTCAACCTTGTCCTAGGGAACCCCCAGCCCGTTGGGTTTTCAGGATATCCCTAATGAATATGCATGAGACATATTTGCATGCCTGTCTCCTAAGAACATAAGAATAGCCTTATTGGGTCAGAGCAGTGGTCTATCAAGCCCAGTAGCCTGTTCTCACGGTGGCCAATCCAGGTACTGTGAACGCCCTCATCCTCCCTCCTCGCCGATGCCTCTGCTCCTTCTCCTCACCTCTCCTTCTGAAGCACCCCCTCCTCCAGTGGTAATAGGAGGCTCAGGGCCACGACTGGAGAACATCCACACACATGCAGATGTCGACATGATGACATCACAAATGCACGTGACATTATCACATCAACATCCACGTATTTCCAGGTGCCCTCCAGCCGCAGCCCCAAGATTAGTGTGCCACAGCTTAAAAAGTTTGTGTAGAGAGGGAGCAGTTTGATGTAGGGAGAAACAGCCTGTGTCTCTCTGGTTAATAGTTTGGTGGGAGCTGGCAGAAAATTTCTCTAAGCTGCTGGCTTCCTCTGTGCATTTAGCCCTGGGGAACAGTGTCCCAGAACTCTGAATGTACTGGTAAAGGGAGAATTTCTATTTGTCCTATTTACTTTTTTTTTTTTTTACCTGATAGTGTCCTTCTGGCCTACCTCCTGTGCACATAACCAGCCACAGGGTACCATAGGAGGCCAGGGGTTACATCTCTGTCCTCAGGTTCCTTCTTTTAAGCATTCTCTTCCACTCTTCCTTCCGTGTCATCATCATTTCTCCTCCTCCTTGTATATTTGGCTCTCAACAGTTTTTCTCTTCTCACTTTCTTCTAGGTTTACTCCCTCCTCCACTTCTCACCTCTTTTCACCTTATAGGGTTACCTTATGGCTCCAGAAAAAGGAGGACGGATTGAGACATCCGGGTTTTACTTCTGTTGCTTTCAATGGAAGCAAAACCCAGATGTCTCAATCCGTCCTCCTTTTTCTGGAGCCAAATGTTCTGTAGCAATGTTCAGGCTACATAACATAACATTCTACTTAAATACCGCAGGACCGTGAAGCTCTATGCGATTTACAAAAAGAGGAAGTTGTTACAATTGAATAGAATGACTTAGGGCTCTTTTTACAAAGGTGCGTTAGGGCCTTAACGTGCGGAATAGCACACGCTAAATTGCCGTGCGCGCTAGCCGCTACCACCTCCTCTTGAGCAGGCGGTAATTTTTCGAGTAGCACGCGCTATAGTGCGCGCTAATCCAATGCGTGCGCTAAAAACGCTAGCGCACCTTAGTTTCCTGTATATTTGGTGAACAAATACGTTTTCCGATGCCTTCTAAAATCTAAATAGGTACTAGAAGTCATGATTAAGAGATGTAAGTCTTTGTCCCAGGATGCTGCCTGATAGTGGAATATTTTGAATTTACATCCTTTTACAGATGGAAAGCTAAAAATGTCATGTGAACATCTAGTATATTTACTAGTTGCGAGTGAAAATAAACTTGTGAGATAATTCGGGGTTAGGCCAAACAGGGTCTTATAATAAAAACACCCGAACTTGAACTTAATCCGAGCCTCCACTGGCAACCAGCGCAGTTCGCGGACGAAGGCAGAAAACATGGCCTGACTTCTTTAGCTTGAAAATGAGTCTCACCGCTGCATTTTGAACCCTACGCAATCTCTGCTAAGGGGGAAGTGGGAGCAGTAACTAGGATACAGAAGCTATAGGCAGCGGAACGCTGTTTTGCTTAGAGGGGCCCGAAAGCTTCACCCTAGCCAGCAGAAAGAATCCTGTGGCACAGCCTCTCACCAGCTCCCGCCTCCCCCACCCACCTCCTCCTCCTGGCACTGTACTTTTAAATCTTTGGGCAGCCGCCGCGCAAGGTTAAAGAGGAAGCCTGGCCCCGGAAATAGAATGAAGGGTTCCGGGGCAGACCTGCTAGTTGATGCTTCGCGGTGGCTGCTTGAAAATTTAAAAGTACAATGCCCCCTCCCGGCATCGGAAAACATATTTGTTCACCAAATATATAGGAAACTAAGTGCTCCTTTTACAAAGGTGCGCTAGCGTTTTTAGCACACGCATCAGATTAGCGTGCACTATAGCGCGTGCTACCCAAAAAATTACCGCCTGCTCAAGAGGAGGTGGTAGCGGCTAGCGCGCACGGCAATTGTTTGGGAGGGAAAGTAAGTCATAACCGACCGGTGACCGCCAATCTTTGGGGAGACCATGGCCCCTGTGGCTTCCCCTGTTCTGACGCCCATGACAAAAGCACTTCTTTCCTGTGTCTTTTTTTTGTATCTGCAGCATGGAGCTTGCTGCGATAGATCTCCAGACTTACAGGGAAAAATATTGGAGGTGCTCAGACACCAACAGCACTCACAGAGCCGATGCCTTAGATTGGAAGGATTTAAGCATGACCCCTTCCCCCATACTCCCCCCAGTTGTCACTGACCCCTTCCCACCTCCCAAAGATATGAATGAAACAGTTCATACCTGCCTATATGAGAGCTTAAGATGTGACGTCCAGTCCTGCTAGAGCAGCAAGCGGGTTCCTGGAGCAGCCTATTGGGCGATGTAGTCAACCATAGAGAGAGTTTATGGTTTATTATTTATATTTTGCCTTTAAACAAGGCGGATTACAACCACATCATTAAAACTGACAATAATAGAAACCAAAACTAAAAAGACGTCAAAATCATCAGGAAATACCAGCTCATCCCCAAAAAGCATCAAACCATCATATTTCATTTTACAAAGCAAATGACGTTTTAGCAGTTTTTTTAAAACTGCACAGATTTTTTGTTGCCTGATCAAGTTTCAAGTTTTTATTAATGCTTGATAAATCGCTTATTTAATTTCCTAAGCGATGTACAGTTCAAATTAAAAAGTGGGCAGTGAATACAATAACATAAATTAAAACTTACTAAGTAAGACACACATGAGTCGTGAGGGGTAGGAGGAGAAAGTTACAATTTCTTTGCAGAATATGAAAAACATAGAAGGGAAGTTAACGCAAGGAGGGGTAAAATTTTAAAAAATTGAGCCAGAAAAAAAATTCTAAATCGGTGGGTCATAGATTAAACGCATCTTTAAAAAGGTAGGTTTTTTAAATTTTTTTGAAGGATACGAGGTCCTTTTCGTTTCTTATGTATTGAGGTATAGAATTCCACAGTAGAGGGGCTGTAACCCAAAACATGTCCTGAAAGTCCAGCACATGAAAAAGTTCTAGTCCTCAGTTTCCAAACTTAATTTCTTATAAATATGAAAGACCAAATCACAATGTGCAACAGGATACAATGACCAAGAAGATATATAGGATTCAGGCCCAAATCCCACTCTACATAACATAACAAGAGATTTCTAGACCGCATAGCCATGAGTTCAATGCGGTTAACAAAAGATTATGTTGGCACCAATTGGATCTTGATTGGGGAGACTCTCTCTTCTGCAAGTTAGCTTTTACTGCTGCCCGGCTGGCCCTTGCATCTTTGTGGAATCAGGGGCGACCCCCCACTTGGCATATGGTGGAGCAGCGCTTAACTAACTGGCAGCTTCTTTATCAGTTGACGGCTTTAAGACATGGCAAATATCATGGCTATGCTCATATTTGGCGTAGGTTTCGGGCTTCTATAGGGATTAGTGGGGGGGGGGGGCTGGATTGGACGTTTAATTGGGAGTCTGGGACTGGAAGAGACCCTATCATGACTATTTTTCTTGGTGGGGTTAGAAGATCTTTTACCCAACGGGGTGGTGTGGGCATTGTGCTTTATCCCTGGGGGGGTGGGAGGGGGGATTTTGCTGTAGTTTTGATGGATTTGTGGTTGGTTTTAGATATGTTGGGGTTATAACTACTGTTTCATTTGCTGACAGCATTGTTGATCTTTTTCTTTGTGCTGTGCTGTGTGTTATTGCTGTATACATATGTATATTTTTCAATAAAAGCTTTCATTCAAAACAAAAGATTATGTTAAGAAAATACATGTTGTAATATGAAGAATGCAAGGTCCAATTAGTCAGAAATTTTGAGAACAGAAAAGTTTTTAACAATTTTCTAAATTGTTCATAAGAGCTGGATTTAAATAGCAGTAGATGAAAATCTTTATCGTAGTAAGCTGCTTGGTATGAAAGAGTGTGCTTGTGATATGTCTTACTTCTGCGGCCCTTAACTGCTGGAAATGTAAAGAGAGCATGTGATTTTCTGCTATTGTGCGACACTATAGGGAACTTGTCGGCAAGATCTACTACCTTTTTCCTATGGCGGTTTTGAAAACTTGGAAATAAAACAAACAGGATTTATCCACATTTTTGTTTCATGTCCGCAATCTTTCTATTTGTATCATGATCTTTGGGACCCCCGAAGAAGACGGTTTGTCGAAACATGGACCGTGTTGGGTCTACAACCTTTAAAAGCAAATGCAGATTCTTTGATTGCGACATACTTTCATTGATTGAATAAAATCTTGCATCATAGACATTATCTCTGCAGTTTTCTCCTTTGTTCTTTGCTTGTAACCCTTCACTGTGGAACTGGTGGGTTCTTCTTTGCTTATTTACTGGATTCCCCAATTAGTATGTATTTTCCTTCCCCTTCTGAGTTTTCTTTTCTATTATCTTGATTCTTTTTTTTTTCACCCTCTCCTTTGAAGATGGATGGAAGGAGTGGTGCAGTGGTTAGAGCTACAGCCTCAGCACTCTAAAGTTATGGGTTCAAACCCTGCACTGCTCCTTGTGACCCTGGGCAAGCCACTCAATCCTCCATTGCCCCAGGTATGTTAGATAAATTGTGAGCCCACCGAGACAGATAAGGAAAATGCTTGAGTACCTGATTGTAAACCATCTACATAACCTTGATAGGTGGTATATAAATACCTAAATAAAAAAAATAAAATAAAATAAAATAATGGGGCAACTCCAAAGGCAACTTCGTAATACAAATATCCCAACTTAAAGATCACCCAGGCCTCAACAGGAAGCCAATGCAACTCACGATAATAAGGTGTCACATGGTCATATTTCCTCAAACCATAACTCAATCTCACAGCTGTATTCTGAACTAAGGCTAATCTAGCCAGATTTTTCTTAGTACTCATCAGATAAACAATATTACAGTAATCAAGTATGCTCAGAAGTAAAGACTGAACTAATATTTTGAAAGCAGCAGCTTCCAAATAAGATCTGATGGTACGCAATCTCCACAAAGTATAGTATCCTTTTTGGACCACAGCTTCAATCTGGTTCTTCATAGTCAAGCATTTATCGAGAGCAACTCCCAATATTTTAATAGTTGGATTTATAGTGTATGACATTGAATTGTTCTTAATAATTGGTTCATAAGGGATCTTATGTGAAGAAACAAAGAAAAATTTAGTTTTTGTCTTGATTCAGTTTTAGTTTAAATTCCTGCATCCAAGAATTCATCAGGTTCAATACGGACTCAATAAGTTGAGCACTTTTGGATAAAGCTGCACAGCATGGGATGACTATCGTAATATCGTCAGCGTAGCTGAACAGTTTTAAACCCAGGTTATTCAACAAATGGCCCAATGAGGAGAGATACACATTAAAAAGTGTAGGAGAAAGTGGGGACCCCTGTGGTACACCACTGTGGTTTTTCCAAGAAGCAGATGTATCATTGAATCTGACCTGATATGATCTTGATTCAAGAAACCCTTTGAACCATGAAAAAACTTTACCATGGATTCCTAAAGCATCCAAAGATTCCAACAATTTAAGATGGTCTACAAGATCGAAAGTGCTACTCAGATCAAATTGAAGTATCGGCGTACTATTACCTTTACTCAAAAAAACCATTCAAGTAGTCCAGTAAGGCAGCCAGCACTGTCCCTGTGCTGAAATGGGATTTGAAACCTGATTGAGAATCCTGTAACTGGGAGTTTTGCTCCAAGTATTTTGTTAGTTGAATTTGTACCAACCCTTCCATGATTTTTATTAAAAAAAAAAAAGGATGGATGCTATCGGTCGATAGTTTGATGATAAAGAAAATGATTCTTTGTGGTTTTTAATAATGGGGGTAATGATGATATCATTCTCTTCTTGTGGAAATGTACAATTATACATGGAAACAGTTATCCATTCTAACACTCTCATTTTAAATTCTGGTGGTGCACAGGACATAAAGTTAGCAGGACAGGAATCTAGCATACAGTAGGATTTAGAGTACCTACAGAAAAGTTTAGAGAAATCTGTCCAGTCTGGATTATCAAAAGTGGACCATATTAAGTCTGCATGAACTTCATCTAGGACCTTGCCCAAATAATTGCTCGTACCATTAAGAGGGGACAGATTCAGAACCAATGCTAGGAAATTCTTCTTCACCCAAAGGGTGGTGGATGCCTGGAATGCGCTTCCAGAGGGTTTTATAGGACAGGGTACGGTATCACGGTTCAAGAAGGGATTGGATGAATTCCTGAAGAAAAAAGGGATAGAAGGGTATAGATAGAGATCATTATACAGGTCCTGATGGGCCGCCGCGTGAGCGGACTGCTGGGCAGGATGGACCCCTGGTCTGACCCAGCAGAGGCACTGCTTATGTTCTTATCATCTGAGCATCTTTTTATGGTATGTTTAAGGGCAATTTTATCAAGAATGGAATTAGATGAAATTGCCCCTAAACATACCCTAAAAAGACGCTCAGATGATGTAAATAAATGGTACAATATAGAATTATTAGAAATGAAATGGGTAGTGCGAAGATCTGAAAGAAAATGGTTAAAATCAAAACTAATTACAGACAAAGAAAAATGGCAAAAGGAGGTTGAAATTTACAAATTAAAAACAAAAGAGAAACAAAAGGCGTGCTATTCAATTCAAGTAGGTGCCACCAAGATAAATACTGAAAAGCTATTTCATCTGGTTAACAAGGTGTTTTACACAACTAAAAGTTTACAATTATCCCAAATGCCGTTACCCACTGCTAATGATCTGGCAACTTTCTTTAGTTCTACTATACTTATGATGGAATATGTGAACCTGTAAACCAGAAAAAAGGAGTGGGGAAGGGACACGGTCAACCAACATCAGGGACAATCAGTTTATTGAAAATATGTGCAGTCAAACCTTGGTTTGCGAGTAACGCGGTTTGCGAGTGTTTTGCAAGACGAGCAAAACACTCCAGCAAATTTTAACTCGCAAAATGAGCATCGCCTTGATAAATGAGCACGTACGTGTAAGCACGCACAATGTCAAGGAGTGCTTATGTTGTGCGTGTCTGTACCGCTCATTGACGCTGTGTGTGTTTATATGTAATGCGCGCGCATGAGATCATTTAGCGAGATGGCACTCATGCCAAGTATAGCAGCCCACACTTCAATGTTCACAGTGTGTAAGTGTGCGACATCTTCCCGCACATCTTGCAAGCACTTCTCACAATTTCAGCTCACGTGCACATCTTGCAGGTTATTTGTTTTACTTGCATTTTGTATTAAGGCTTTTGGGTTGTAGAACAAATCATCTGAGTTTCCATTATGTCCTATGGGGAAATTTGCTTTCATATACGAGTGCTTTGGATTACGAGCATGCTTCTGGAATGAATTATGCTCGCAAACCAAGGTTTGACTGTATATAAATAACTGGTACTATAGCACAGTGGATCCCAACCCTGTCCTGGAGGACCACCAGGCCAATCAGGTTTTCAGGCTAGCCCTAATGAATATGCATGAGAGAGATTTGCATATAATGGAAATGACAGATATGCAAATCTGCTCCATGCATATTCATTAGGGCTATCCTGAAAACCCGATTAGCCTAGTGGTCCTCCAGGACAGGGTTGGGAACCACTGCTATAGAACATATACACAAAATTATGCAGGCCTAACAAAGAGTCTTTCAATCCTTTTGTCATGTTTTCAGGATATTCACAATAAATATGCATGAAATAGATTTGCACCTCAAGGAGGCAGTGCATGCAAATCCATCTTATACATATTCATTGTGGAGATCCTGAAAACCTGACCTGCCTGTGGCTCTCAAGGACCGGAATTGCCTACCCCTGTGGATCAGCCGTTCCAGCTACCACAAGGCCAAAGATATTTTTTTACAGGATACAGTGGCCCTGGTAAGCCCCAAACCCTTCTTATTTATTTTATTTTATTTAAAACACTTATAATCCGCTTTTAAGCAAAGCGGTTCACAATCAACATACATGTCTACAAGAATCTAGACAACAAAACTTCTATCATATGGCCTGGCCCATGTGAGGCAGCATGTAAGAGCTAGAGGTTGTTCCAAGTCAGTGATTTCCACCCCTCTGTGGGCATGGAGGAGTTTGACCTCCTTGGGTTATGTTAGACTCTGGGGGACCTTTGAGCAATGGTGTTCTGAGCACTCTCCAGAGAGCCAATTTTGGACATCTTACAAAGGGGCCTCATAGAAACATAGAAGATGACGGCAGAAAAGGGCCATAGCCCATCAAGTCTGCCCACTCTAATGACCCACCCCCCTTGATTTTACCCCCCTAGAGATCCCACATGTGTATCCCATTTCCTTTTAAAATCTGGCACGCTGCTGGCCTCAATCTCCTGAAGTGGAAGTTCATTCCAATGATCAACCACCCTTTCGATGAAGAAAAACTTCCTGGTGTCGCCATGAAATTTCCCACCCCTGATTTTCAGCGGGTGCCCTCTTGTGGCCAAGGGACCTTTAAGAAAGAAGATATCATCTTCCACCTCGATGTGGCCCGTGATATATTTAAACGTTTCAATCATGTCTCCTCTCTCTCTAAATTCCTCGAGTGAGTATAGCTGCAATCTGTTCAGCCTTTCCTCATACGGGAGATCTTTGAGTCCCAAGACCATCCTGGTGGCCATTCGTTGAACCGACTCAACTCTCAGCACATCTTTTTGGTAATGTGGTCTCCAGAATTGTACACAATATTCCAGATGAGGTCTCACCACGGATCTGTACAACGGCATTATGACTTCGGGCTTCCGGCTGACGAAACTCCTACGAATACAACCCATCATTTGTCTTGCCTTTGATGAAGCCTTCTCCACTTGATTGGCAGTTTTCATGTCTTCGCTAATGATCACCCCTAAGTCACGTTCTGCCTTAGTCCTAACTAAGGTCTCACCATTTAGTGTGTAAGTTCTGCATGGATTTCTGCTGCCAAGGTGCATTATCTTACATTTATTAGCATTGAAGCTTAGCTGCCAAGTCGAGGACCAATGTTCCAATAGAAGTAGGTCCTGCGTCATACTGTCGGGCAAAGTGCTCTTATTTACTATGTTGCATAGTTTGGCGTCATCGGCAAATAATGTAATTTTACCTTGAAGCCCCTGAGTCAGGTCTCCTACAAATTTGTTGAACAGGATCAGGCACAAGACCGAGCCCTGCGGCACTCCACTGGTCACCTCCGACATTTTGGAAAGGGTACTGTTTACCACCACTCTCTGAAGTCTACCGTTTAGCCAATCCTTGACCCATGCAGTTAATGTTTCTCCCAATCCCATTGATTTCATCTTGCTCAATAACCAGCGGTATGGGACACTATCAAAAGCCTTACCGAAGTCCAAGTACACGACGTCTAGGGACTCCCCCGCATCCAGCTTTCTTGTTACAAAGTCAAAGAAGCTAATTAGATTGGATTGGCAGGACCTTCTCCTGGTAAATCCATGCTGGCGGGGATCCCGTAGATTCTACTCGTTCAGGATCATATCTAATTTATGCTTGATTAGTGTTTCCATGAGACTCACCGGTCTATAATTCGCAGCCTCGAGTAGGTTCTAGCCCAGACATGGACAAACTACTGCCCGCGGGCCATATCCGGCCCATGTAGATGTTTAAACTGGCCCGCCGACCGTCCGGCTCTTCTCCACGATTGGTATATGGAAGGAGCGTGAGCGTTACCGCTGCCGACCTCATCCGCTTGTGGCAAGCACGAGCTTCAGTGCTTTAGGGAAGCTGCTCCCTGGCTCTTCTCCTGCAATTGGTCCCGCACAGGGGGCGGGGTGACTGGTATGTGGAAGGAGCGCAAGCGTCACTGCTGACCTGTTTAGTGGGTGGCGTGGTTGTGCGTCGCAAATGGCCGAGAGGCAGCCTCGCGCCTGAGCGGACGAAGCGCTTGTAGCAGGCACGAGCTGCAGCGCTTTAGGGGAGCTGCTCCTTGATTCTTATCCTGCGCAGTGGGGCTACCGTGCAAAGCACCAGCACTGCTACTCCAGACAAGTACTGAGAGGAGAGGGGAGGGTTGGGAAGCTGCTGGACTAAGGAAAATAAAGGGAGAGCTGCTACTGGACCTGGAGGAAGGGAGGGAGGGAGAAGGAGAGATGCTGCTGGGAGGGGAGGAGGGAAAGGGAAGGGAAGATAGTTACTTTTGGATAGGGAGAGGAGGGAAGGGAGAAGGGGTACTGCTGGACAGGAGAGGAGGGAAAAAGGAAGGAAACAGCTGGCAGGGAGTTTAGAGGAGGGGAAAGGGTCAGGGTGGAATGGAGAGATCATATGAGGGAAAGGGGAGAGACAAAGGAATGAGAAAGTAGAGCGAGATTGATGCTGGGAAGGGGGTCAGTAGAGAAATAAGGAGAGAGGGACAAAGATGCTAGATCTGGTGTAGGAGAGATAAAAATGAGAGCAGTGAAGCTGGAATGAATCATGTAAAAAGGAAAGAGGGGGCGCAGGCTGGATGGAAAGGGCAGAGGGGCATAGAAAGAAGGCAGATACCATATGGAAAGGGGAAAAAGCAGAAAGTGGATGGAAGGGGCAGACGCTGGAAGGAAAAGAGTGAAAAGAAGATGAAATCAGAAACCAGAGACAACAGTCTGCCCTTTTTTTTGGGGGGAGGGTTCTTTCTGCCTTAGCCCTTTCTCTTACCATCATCATTCTGTGGTGCATCAGAATCCCCACCCCCCACCCCGGTCGCCTGGCGCCGTTCTCCCCCCAGATGCTCGGCGCCACCTCCCCCACCCTCCCCTGGTTGCCCGGCCCATCTGGCAAATTTAAGAACCCATTGTGGCCCACAAATCAAAAAGTTTACCCACCCCTGTTCTAGCCCTAAGCATTCCCAGGTCCAGGTGGAAGCTATTTTTTTTTTTGTTTGTTTCAGAAGATACCTAGGTGCAGGACACCTTGCTTGCAGCTCAGGCTGACTTTGTATGTTTTTTGTGAGGGAGTAAGCTGATCAGATCTTTTCTTCCAATCTTGCCATCCTGGGATCTGTTTGTTTTTGAAGGTACCAGTGAAGCTGTCATTTGTACCTTAAGCTTGACATCGGGAATAGAAAAAGTGCCAAAACCTTAACTAAAACCTTTAACTTTAAAAAGGGCAAATACGATCACATGAGAGCCATGGTGAAACAACGACTCAAGAAAAAGGTGGACAAATTTGAAACGGTAGACCAGGCATGGTCCCTACTGAAAAATGCTGTCACAGAAGCACAAAATCTACACATTCCGAGGATCTCCAAAGAAGGGAGAACAAAAGGTAAGGGAGAACCGGCATGGCTTACCAGACAGGTGAGGGAAGCCATAAAAGAAAAGAAGGACTCTTTCAAAAAATGGAAACACATGAAAACAACCGAAGCATGGAAAAAACATAAAGATGATCAGAAGAAATGTCACAAGGCGGTGAGGGATGCCAAAAAGGACTATGAGGAAAAAATAGCGCAAGAGGCCAAAAACTTCAAGCCCTTCTTTAGATACGTGAAAGGGAAAAAACCCGCAAGAGGCGGTGGGACCCCTGGACGACCAGGGAAGAAAAGGGCACATTAAGGAAGATAAACAAATTGCGGACAAACTAAATTCCTTCTTTGCGTCCGTCTTTACGGAGGAGGATACCGCAAAAATACCAGAAGTGAAAGTGTTTAGTGGAGTAATAGAAGACAGCCTCACCACAGTTGAAGTGGAGTTGGACCAGATATACTACCAGATCGACAAACTTAAAAGTGACAAATCCCCTGGACCGGATGGAATTCACCCGAGAGTCTTAAAGGAATTGAAGGTTGAAATCGGAGAGTTATTACAAAAACTCGCCAATCTGACAATCAGAACTGGACAGATACCAGATAACTGGAAGATAGCGAACGTCACGCCAATTTTCAAAAAAGGATCGAGAGGAGAACTGGGCAACTACAGACCTGTGAGCCTTACGTCTGTACCTGGAAAGATGGTTGAAGCACTGATCAAGGTTAGCATAGTACGGCACTTAGATACACACGACTTGCTGAAACCCAGTCAACATGGGTTCAGGAAAGGGAAATCATGTTTAACGAATTTACTTCAATTTTTTGAGACCGTAAACAAGCAAATTGATAGTGGAATGCCGGTGGACATAATATATTTGGACTTCCAGAAAGCATTCGACAAAGTTCCACATGAAAGACTTCTCAGGAAACTACAAAGCCATGGAATAGAGGGAGATATACAAAGGTGGATAGGCAAATGGCTGGAAAACAGGAAGCAGAGAGTGGGCATAAATGGGAAGTTCTCAGACTGGGAGAAAGTGACTAGTGGTGTGCCCCAGGGCTCGGTACTTGGGCCGATCCTATTTAATATTTATATCAATGACCTGGAAGACGGAATATCCAGTGAGATCATTAAGTTTGCAGACGACACAAAGCTATGCCGGGCAATCAGATCGCAGGAAGATAGCGAGGAACTCCAGAGCGACTTGTATCAGTTAGAGAAATGGGCAGAGCAATGGCAGATGAAGTTCAACGTGGAGAAATGCAAAGTAATGCATTTAGGTAGTAAGAATAAGGAACACGAGTATATAATGTCAGGCGCAACTCTGGGTAAGAGCGAACAAGAATAGGACCTGGGTGTACTGATAGATAGGACCCTGAAGCCATCGGCACAATGCGCGGCAGCGGCAAAGAAAGCAAACAGAATGTTAGGCATGATAAAGAAAGGAATCACGAGTAGATCGAAGAAAGTCATAATGCCGCTTTATAGAGCAATGGTCAGACCACACTTGGAATACTGTGTCCAACATTGGACTCCCAACCTAAAGAAGGATATAAAACTGCTGGAGAGGGTGCAGAGACGAGCAATGAAGCTAATAAGAGGTATGGAGAACTTGGAATATGAGGAACGACTCAAGAAACTGGGACTGTTCTCCCTTGAGAAGAGGAGGCTGCGAGGGGACATGATAGAGACGTTCAAAATACTGAAAGACATCGATAAAATAGAGCAGAAAAACAAATTATTTACATTGTCCAACGTGACACGGACAAGAGGACATGGTTTGAAGCTAAGGGGGGACAAGTCCAGGACAAATGTCAGGAAGTTCTGCTTCACGCAGCGAGTGGTGGACGCCTGGAATGCTCTTCCAGAGGAGGTTATTAAGGAATCCACTGTGCTAGGATTCAAAGGCAAATTAGATGCACATCTCCTTATGAGAGGCATAGAGGGATATGGGTGATTAAAACTACATCAGGTGTATACCTGACTGGGCCTCCACGTGTGCGGATCGCCAGACTCGATGGATCATGGGTCTGATCCGGAGATGGCAGTTCTTATGTTCTTATGGAAGTCTTCAGTAAAATATGAAGACTTAACCAGTATCTTACCATGAAGGTGGGGTTTTTGGTGACCATCCCTTCAGCCCTGTTGGTTTCGGAGCTGGAGGGACCCCCTTGACACTTGTTCTCAGCTGATACAGTCTTGGTATGCATAGTTACTTCCTTTTTTGCCAAGAGTGATTTCTTCATTACATGTGAACAAGCATGGGGATTTTTCTTGGGCTATTTTTGCTTTTTCCCTTTCCACAGTAATTGTATATACCGTAGTTCAGATATGTTTGATTTCAATGTCGGATTATATTTGATGGACCTAATCTGCTTTGGCAGTGGTATACAGTGATACCTTGGAATCCAAACTTAATCCGTTCCAGAACACCGTTCGAGTTCCAAGACAATGTTCCCATTTAAAATAGAACTCAAATTTTAACAGTAAATACACTGTATTTTAAGGTAAAATATTAACAAACTAAACTAAACTAAACCTTGGGTTTGTATACCGCACCATCTCCATAGTTGTGGAGCTCGGCACGGTTTACAGGAATTGTAATAAGAAAGGAACTCCAAGGAAGGGCTAGATGAAGATCAGAGGAGAGGAGAATGTTAGAGGGCTAGGATGTCAGAAGAGGGGGGAGTGTTAGGTTTTAGAGAAAAGCCAGGTTTTCAGCTGTTTACGGAAGGGTTGGAGAGCACTCAGGTTTCGAAGGGGGGAGATAAGGTTGTTCCAAAGCTCGATGAGTCTGAAGGAGAGGGAAGTCCCCAGTTTTCCTGGGTGGGAAATGCCTTTTAATGAGGGGAAGGATAATTTAGATTTTTGGGTAGGTCTGGTGGTATTAAGATTTGAGGAATTCCAAGAAAGTATTTTCCTCAGAACACTACACAAAGGCGAAAATCACACGAGATGCTTTCACTACAGCTTCCAACAATGAACGACGTATGGATGGCCTGAGCGCTGGGGAAATGTACACACAAACACACACGAACAACATGCAGGGTGTTTGGATTCCAAAGCAGCGTTCAGATTCCGGGGCAAAATTTGTTCAAATTTTTTGTTCGGATTCCAAGTTGTTCAAGTACTGGGGCGTTCGGATTCCAAGCTATCACTGTACTTGAGAATTCCAGGTTGCACCAGCACATTATAACGTTCAGAAGTGTTTCAGGAGGAGAAGATACCTCAGACTGATGTCTTAGATCTTTCTTAGAGAGGAAAGGGGATGAAGGTTTTGTCTTGGCATGCCTTGCACATTATGAAAGAGAGCTCTCACCCTCTTCTGACTCGTCTTTTGAAAATCTGAGCAAGGGGGCCGTAGACTCCATTTCTTCCTCCTACTCTCTCTATTCCTCCCTCCCTTCCTATCTGTCTGTAGCTCCATTTCCCTTCTTTTTTTTTTTTTTTTGCATCCTCCTTTCTTGTCCTGACCTCTCCTACTGTTTACTTTTTCCAGCACCTTTTTTGCTCTCTGGGTTATTCTCTCTGGCTCTCCTTTGGGTGTTTGTTGGAGGGAAGGTCATGGTCCATGCATGCAGGATTTCTGTGTCAGCAGGTTTCCCTGAGGTAATGTCTCACTTCAAAATTTATCATAGCAGTGGCAGGAAAGAGCAGCAAAAGGGAGTTGTTTGAGGAGGCCTAGGTTGCCAGGATACTGCTTGGAGGAGGGGAAGCTCAGAGAGATTCTGATAACTTAATTGGGAATACTGATTGTCCTTTCTGATCCATGTGAGGGAAGGTTGCACAGACCTCTTATCTTAACTCAAGTCTCCCCGTCTTGCATGTCTTGAAGGTAATATGTAGAAATAAAGCAAAAACATAAAGGATAAAAAATACCTTCTTTGATTGGACTAACTTAAAGTACCGTAGTTTATGATTAGCTTTCAAAGGCAGCCACTTCCTCCTCAGATCAGAAATAAGCAAATAATGGAAACATAAAAGCATTTCAGTGGTAGTTGGTGACAAAACAGTTTGAATTTCTTTGTGGTGGGAAAGAAAGCTGAGTATTGAGTATTTCTAACTTTCTTTTTTGTTCTGCAGGCAGGTGAGGATAAGGACCCTAACCAAGGGCAGCCCTGTACCACTTGTGGAGACCAGTGTCCTGGATTCCTGGTCCATGGATGGAGGTATAAGTAGCTCACGATTCCTCTGTATTCATCTCCTACCCTCCTCCACTCCTGCATCAAACTCACACCTCCTTTCCGTTTCTCCTCCAGCGCCTACATTATTGAATCCAGCTCCCAAACCACACTTCTCTTACCTTCTACCTTACTGCAGCAGCCCAGCCTCGTACCTCTTCCCACCCTATGCCTCAGCTCAGCTCTCTCATTAAGCTTTTCCTCATTCCTTGCACTGATGCACATAACCCAAATCTCATACCCTTGCTTTTCCGTCCGTCCCTGTTCTAGTTCATTCGCCATCCAACCTGCAAATACAGCACTCAGCCTCTACTCCACACATGCCTATCTCTTGTCCCCCAAACCAGATCTCTCCTCATACCTACCCCACTATACTGAACCCAGTCTCATGAGTCTCACCCTATGCCTTTCCCCACCATACTACATAAAAAGTCCTTCAACCCTGCATCTTGTGTCCAGCTGTGGCCAATTCAGGTCACAAGTACTTTGCAAGATCCCAGAAAGTAGCAGATGAGATGAGCAATGGCTTTCAACCATTCAACTCTCCACATGGGTGGGGATATTGCATCATGATATCTTACTGCTCAATGATATATCTTATCATATTTCCCCTCAGCCATCTCTTCTCCATGCTCAAAACCCCTAACTTCTTTAATCTTTCTTCATATGAGAGTCATTCCATTCCCTTAGTTATTTTGGTCGCCCTTCTGTCCACCTTTTCTAATTCCACTATATCTTTTTTGAGACGAAACAACCTAAATTGCCCACAATATTCAAAGTTAGGGTTACCATATTTGTGAAGACAAAAAAAAAAAAAGAGGATACATGACCCTGCCCATACTCTACCCACAGCCCCGCCCATACTCCACCCATTTCCTTGGTCCCCCTTCCCGTCCTCTGTATCCTTTTAGTGCTTCTCTCGCTCTCTCTCTCCCTTCTTCCAACCCTCCTCCCCCACGAGTGCTTCTCTTTTTCTTTCTCTCTTTCCTTCCACTTGTGGGTGCTTCTTTCTTTTTTCTCTCCTTCCAGCCCACAACCCTCCACGTGTGCCCCTCTCTCTCCTTCCAACCTCCTCTCCTGCTGTTTCTGTCTTTCCCCTCCCATCCAGCCTACTCTACTCCGTGCTTTTTGCTCCAGCACTCTCTCCTTTCCATAATGCTTCTCCAGCTCTCCTTCCATGATGTTTCTCAGCCCTCCCCAATCCCTCCATGCTCTTTCTCCAGCTCCTCTTCCTCCCTCCGTGAATGCTGTTCCTCCATCCTCTGTCCCTCCCTCCACCAACGCTGCTTCCCCTCATGACCTCTTTAGCTCCTGACTCCCCCATCTCTGTAATTTAATCTTTGGGAAGCTGGCAGCAGCACTGAGGTGAGCCTGCTGTCACTGACCTGCCCCAGAAGCCACCTCACTGCAGGTCCCACCAATGCTGGAACGGGAAGTCGCTGCTGTCAGCTGCTCAAAGATTAAATTAAAGTGGCTGGGCTCAGGAAGGAGGTAGGTGGGGGAGTCGGGAGAACCAGCTAAACCTGGACAGATCCCCCCATTTAAAAAAAATACCAAAAACGTCCACGCACCCAGGCTGTCCTTTAAAAAGAGGACATGTCCAGGTTTTCCCAGACATCTGGTAACCCTATTCAAAGTACAGTCCCACAGTGGAACTATGCAGAGGCTTTATGGTAGTCTGTTTTATTTTCTGTTCCTTTCCTATAAATTCCTGACATATTTTCAATGTATTATCCATGATGATGCCTATATCCTTTTCATGCTAGCAGCATAAATCATTATTGATTTAGCAATTTTGAATACTTGTGTGCTGTCTACAGGATTGATTGCTTCACTCACTATTACTTACAGATCATTTATAGATACCGTAGGTTAAAAAGCACCTTTTTATTTCCTATCTCTGAACCAGTTCCCATTCCAAAACAGAACATTTTAATTTCCTCATGAGTCTCTCATGAGAAACTTTATCAAAAGCTTTCTGGAAATTTTGAAGCATCTCAACCTTTCAACACTATAGAAGTGATAAATAGTAGTAGTACTAATGCAATGTGACTCCTTTGGGTGTTATCAGCACTGCCAGGGGGCCTCAGGGTTGCAATTCTGGATGTGCACTAACCTAGCTGGGAGTTACGGGAGAGCAGTGTGCCTGGGTCCTGCTAGAGAAGTGTGTGTGTGGGGGGGGGGGGGAGGGGTTGCCTTGGAAAGCAGGAAAGGTGAAATGCAGATTTAGTGGTTTGTCACTTCTGTAATGGTAACTCTGGAAGAATGAGGAAATGGCAACCCTAAACAAAAACACTCACCAGATCGTTCCACAGAAAAAATGGAAAACCAACAGAAAACAAAACTGTGGAACTGATGATCTTGATGAAAAGCTTATTAATAAAAGGTCTTCACAAATACAAGCAAATGCAGGTCTATAGATAAATCCATATAATGCACAGTAAAAGGAAGGAGCTGGAGACGCGAAGGAGCCTACAAGCAGCCGCCTGAGGACGGGAGGAGGGCGGAGGCACCCCCAGCTCCATGGCGCCACAGCCACCTACCACCACAGCCTGTTCAGGATTCAATTCTGGCGGCAGAACGGTGACGAGAAAACTGCCAGATGGGGCTGAAAGTGGAGGGTCAGGTGCTGGAGTTGGCCAGACCTGGTGTCAGACGATGGTGCATCGGATGTCGGGGAGTCTGTGGAGGGAGAGCCCGCTTGTGGTCGGTAGATCTCCACCTGTAATCTTTGGCGGTTAGCCCTCGCCCACGGTTGGGATCTAGAGATCATCTTTGGCCAGTGATTAGAGCCTAATTGGACTTCTATTCTGTCCTGCTTTGGGACTTTGAGTTTAAATAGGCTAAAAAAGCTTCCAGAAAACTGTGAGTTGAAAATCATAGCACGGACGGCGTGAGGTGCAACAAGTTGCTCTATGGGTTATATGGATTTATCAATAGACATGCATTTGCTTATATTTGAGAAGACCTTTTATTAATAAACTTTTACATCGAGATTGTCGGTTCCACAGTTTTGTTTTCTGTTGAAATGGCAATACTGACAGGTGACAGGGAGGGGTGAATAAACTGTCCTAGTCCCCGTAAAGGAAAACCTGGAGAGGAGTTGAGAGGCCTTGGGAGGGGGTTACCCGGAGCCTAATTAAGGACAGGGAGAGAGATCTGTTCCAAGGCTGCAGCATCTGCTGGAAGGGGGAGGAGGGTACATTTCTCAGCTGCAGGGGAGAAAAGGGCTCCAGGTGGAGTTAATGAGGAGAGAGACCTAGACATGCACAGCAGGAAGGAGCTGACGGGGACACTAGCTGCTACCACATTTTCCTATGATATTTTTATTTCTATGTATTTTACTACTACCACTATTACTATTTATCATTTCTATAACACTGAAAGGCGTACTAAGCACTTCAACATGTAATAGACGGTCTTTTCTCAGAAGAGCTTACAATCTGATTAGGACAGTTGGACAAAACAAATGGGATAGATAAGAGTTGGGGAGTATCTTGCAGAGAGAATGATAGGTATCATACAGTGAGTGGGAATTAGGAGTTGAAAGCTGCCTCAAAAAAGTGGGCTTTTATCTTGGATTTGAATACTGCTAGAAATGGAGCTTGACTTATTAACTCAGGCAGTCTGCTCCAGGCATAAGGTGCAGCAAGATAGAAGGGATGGAGTCTGGAGCTGGCAGTGAAGGAGAAGAATACCGATGAGGGACTTAGCCAGTGAATGAAGTTCATGGGGAGGGGAGTCTAGGAAGAGATAAGTGAGGAGAGATATTGAGGGGCTGCAGAGTGAATGCACTTGTAATCAGTAGGAGGGGTTTGAACTGTATTCGGAAATGGATACGGAACCAGTGAAGTGATTTGAGAGGGGTGGCTCTGGTGAAATATAACTCATGCAGCAGAATTTTGAACAGATTGAAGGGCAGAGAGATGGTTGAGTGGAAGACCTGAGAGAACCAAGTTGCAGTAATCTAAACGAGAGGTGATGAAAGGGTGGATAAAGGTTTTGGTAGTGTGCTCAGAAAGGAGAGGTTGGATTTTGGCAATATTATAGAGGAAGAAGCGATGGGCTTTAGTGGTTTGTTAGATGTGAGCAGAGAAGGAGAGAGAGGAATCAAAGATGACCCTAAGGTTGCAGGCTGACAAGACAGGGATGAGGAGATTGTTGTCCACAGAAATAGAGAATGGGAGAAGGAGGGAGGTGGGTTCAAGTGGAAAGATAAGGAAGTGGGACATCCAGGTGGCAATGTTGGACAGGCAGGCTGAGACTCAGGCCTGGATTACTTAAACAGAGAGATTTAACAACTTAACCCAGGATCTTTAACCCCCTGAATTGCCTACTTCTATCCCTAGCACCCAATCCACATCTCTAGCCTTACTCTGTTTCTGCATGCAGTCAGCCCTCTCCCTCCATTTCTACAGCTCTTCTTTAACCCCAACCCGCACTGAGCCCTGTCCACCCTCACTGTTCTGTCTAGCCTCATACCTTTCTTCATCTAACCGAGACTTCATCCCACACCCCTGGGAGGTGGTACATAGGCCAGAGCTTGATCCTGTGGTCAGGAAAATAAGAGACGAATCCTGTTCTACCTTAGGTAAATAATTTCTACTAATGCCGGGTAAACAATAGTTGTAACATGAGAAGAGTTTGAGAGTAGGACCCTGCACTGCTTCCCTGACCTCCTTGTGGATAGATGCCAGCTCCTCCTCCTGCATTACCAGGTGAGATTGGCCTGCACAGTTTCCTCTCTCTTCCAGGAAGATCTGTCAGCACTGCAAGTGTCCACGAGAGGATCACGCTGTTTGTACTATACCCCACGAGCTGGAGAGGATGATGTGCCGCCTTATCTCAGACTTCCAGCGACATTCCATCTCCGACGATGACTCAGGCTGTGCATCAGAAGAGTATTCCTGGGTGCCACCAGGCCTGAAGCCTGAGCAGGTATGAAAAGGGTGCCATGTGTGACCTGGGAGGAGGGAGAGATTTTCTTCTCTGAAGAATATTTGCTTTGTTCTCTTTCTCTCTTCGGATTGGCCACTTGGTTGTCTGTCTTTATGAGGATTGGTTACTTAGTTTTGTTTCTTTCTAGGGATTGGTTGCCTGGTTCTCTTTCTCTTTGGGAATTGGTTGCCTGATTCTCTTCTTTTGTCTGAGGATCGATCACCTGCTTATCTTCCTCTCTGGGACTGGTTGCTTGGTTCTCTTCCTCGTTGGGGATTGGTTGCTTGCTTGTTTTCCTCTCTGGAGATCAGCCACTTGGCTTTGTTTCTCCTGAAGGTTGGTTGGTCGATTCTTTCTTTTCCTCCCTGGGGATTAGGTTCTGGTTCTGGTTCTCTCTGAATTACACCGTTTCTCATTGCAGGTGTACCAGTATTTCAGCTGTCTTCCGGAGGATAAGGTTCCTTATGTGAACAGCCCTGGTGAACGCTACCGGATAAAACAATTGTTACACCAGTTGCCCCCACATGATAGTGAGGTGAGAGTCCCAGAGACTTCCAAAAGTGAGATACAGAAACAGAAGACTAGATTTGTATTTGTTGCTGTATCCGTATCCCTGAATACATGGGATGTACATCTGCTGGAACGTAGCCATTTTATACATGCATAAGTATGCCTAGTCGGGTTGAGGTGGTTTTACTGTCGGAGACCTTTGTAACTCCATGGCCTCGGTCCTATTCTTTTTCAGGCACAGTACTGCACGACCTTGCAGGAGGAAGAGGAACGGGAGCTTAGACTTTTTAGTCAGCAACGGAAGCGGGAGAATCTGGGGCGTGGTGCAGTGAGGCTCTTCCCTGTCACCATCACTGGGGCTATCTGCGAACAGGTACCAGAGGATGATGCCAGCACAGAAACTGTTTCTTTAGGAATGTCTGTTGGTTGTCTAGCCTTTCATAAATCTTTATCCTTCCTTTTCACTCCTTTTTATCTTTCTTTCCTTAACTCTTTTTTCTCTGTCTCTCTCTCTCTCTGTCCTCCCTCTTCCATCGTCTGTATCCCATTCCCCTTCCATTCCCAGGGGTTATGTATCCAGATGCATTTCTTTTCTATATACCAAAAAAATATTATATAAAGGAAAGACCAAGGAAAGAATGGATATAAGAATGCTTTACTTCATTTGGCCGATATTCAAGACTTTAAGGGGGCAGGAGAGGCTCCTCCTGCCCACTTAAATCGCTTCTCCATGGATAACCGCGAATATTCAGCGGTGCTTAACTGGTTAATGCTGCTGAACATTAGCAGGATTTAGCTCAGGCACTAACTGTGAACTTGTAGATGTTCTGGGAGCAGAGCTAGCACTTGTGTGGTTAAGTGCCAATATCCAGCCCTTAACCTCATAAGACAATTGATTAAATTGGGGCGCATACATAGCAGTCATGTCTTTATGCAGTTCAGCTTATGTGGTTAAGGACAAAATACTGTACTTAACCGCATAAGCTTTAGTGACTAACCTGAAACCAGATATTTGATGCCAGTGCCCAGCACTGAATATCTGAGAATACAACTGGTTGCAGAGATAAAAACGCTGATAGTCACTGTCTGAATATTGGCCAATTTAAAGAATAATAATAATAATAATTTTATTCTTATATACCACCATACCCAGCGAGTTCTAGGCGGTTTATATCAATTAGATTAGGATCCGCATTACAACAAATTTATCGGATTTACAACAAATTTAGCCAATCTTGGCAGATGAAGAAGGAAGAGGGTAGAAGAAGGGGAAGATAGAAGCTATCATGAAGGAGGAGATGAGCCGAGCGAGGGGCCCGGAGATTACAGGAAGGGTCGATTAAGGGTCTTGTTTGCTGAATAGGTAAGTTTTGAGTAATTTTCTGAAGCCGAGGTAGGTGTGGGCCTCGAGTATCATTTGGGCTATCCATGGGTTCAGCTTGGCTGCTTGGAAGGCGAGGGTTTTATCTAGGAATCTTTTGAAATGACAAAGCTTTAGCGAAGGGAAGGCGAACAGCTGAATTCTGCGGGATTTCTTGTTGGTGCAGTAAAGGTTAAAGTGGGGAATGATGTATCTTGGCAAAAAGCCATTTACCGATTTGTAGCAGAAGCATGTGAACTTGAAAAGAACTCTGGATTCGAATTGCAGCCAGTGAAGTTGGTGATAGAACGGGGTGATGTGTTCCCATTTCTTTAGGCCATAAATGAGACGAATGGCGGTGTTTTGGATCATTTTTAGTCTCCTGGTAGTTTTCTTCGTGGAGTTCAGGTAGATAATATTGCAGTAGTCTAGAATGCTGAGAATGGAAGATTGTACTAGTAGGCAGAAGGAGGTGTCATTGAAGTATTTTTTTATGGTACGGAGTTTCCAAAGTACCGCGAAGCATTTCCTGACGATGAAGTCGGTGTGATTTTCTAGGGACAAATTTTTGTCCAGGGTGACTCCCAGTATTTTTAAGGTGTGTTCTAGGGGGAAAGTCATTCCTTTCAGATGAATTGTGGTGTTCTTGATTTTGTCCTTGGGGGTGGCTAGAAAAAATTTTGTTTTGTCAGGGTTTAGTTTCAGCCTGAATGATAGCATCCAGAGTTCAATCTGATTGAGAATATTTGTAATGTAGTCGAGTAGTTCTGGTGAGAACCTAGTTAGAGGGATGGCTAGTGTGATGTCATCTGCGTAGATGAAAAATTTGAGCTTGAGGGTGTGAAGGAGGTTACCTAGGGAGGCCAGGTAGATATTGAACAGAGTGGGGGATAGAGGGGAGCCCTGCGGGACACCACAGGTGTTGTCCCAGCTATATGAGAAAGAGTTGTCCTTGAGTACCTTGTAGGATCTATTTTTTAGGAACCCCTAGAACCAGTTGAGGACCTGATCGGAGATGCCAATGTGTGCCAGGCATTCGAGGAGTATGGTGTGGTCGACCAGGTCAAAGGCACTGCTTAGGTCTAGTTGTATAATCAAGGCACTAGAGCCTTGACTAAAGAGCGTGTGAAGATGGTCAAGAAGGGAGGCTATGATGGTTTCGGTGCAGTGGTCCGCGCGAAAGCCTGATTGATTGCCGCTTAGGATGTTGAATTTTTCTAGGTATGTGGAGAGTTCAGCCTTTACCACCCCTTCTGCTATTTTGGTGAATAGGGGGATGTTTGCGATCGGTCTGTAGTTAGATGGGGAATTTGGAGATTCTTTTGCGTTTTTTATAATGAGGGTAATCATAATATGACCTTGCTCTGGTGGGAAGTTTCCTGTGGATAATAGGGAGTTGACCCATGTCATCATATTTGCTTTGAAGTGGCTTGGGGCAGTTTTCGTGATATATGGTAGGCATGTGTCCAATTTGCAGAAGGAGTGGATGTATTTATTGTAGTAAGTATTAAAGGTTTGCCAGTCAATTGTTGAGAATTGTTTCCAGCTAAGGTCTGTTCTGGATCCTGGGTCTGGGTTAGATATATCAGGGTCTGGGAGAATGGGGAACAGTTCGAGGGGATTGGTCCTGGTAGGTAAAGTTGATCTTAATTTTTGAGTCTTGGTGTTGAAGAAGTCTGCGAGGGCGTTGGCAGTTATAGTGGATTCTTCATAGATGTTTGTGAGTAGGCCATTGAGTAGGCCTATAAGCAATGACTGTCCCTGCAACTGTTTAATTTAGGCCTTCCATTCAATAGGTCGAAATTAAACAAATAATAAACAAGATTATAAAATTGGAATATCAGAGGATATATGGTAAATTACCCAAATATTCTAATAAAATCTTACACTTATACCAGCCAAGACATCCAATGAGATCTGAAAATCGAATGTTGTTAGTTGTGAGCTGATGTATGCACAAAATTAACTAATAAGTTTAACTTTTAATCGGTGCTGATAATTGGTAAGTAACACCTGTTAACTGGAGTTAATTGAAAGGTGTACAGCTTGGTAGGCGTAGAGCAGAACTTGGTATGCGCCTTGTGTAAAGCACATAGTTAAAAGTGGGCAAGATTAGGATCATGGGCATGTTTTTGAGTTAGGCCCCATTGTGCGCACACCTTAGGCGAAGGCATTTAGGCCAAGAAAACCCTGGCATAAATAGGATACGCCTAAATATTGGTACATTGAAGCGCAATTCTGTAGAGTGCACATAACGTTTAAAGAATCACTAGTCTTTAAGCCCATTACATTAACGGGTGCTAGAGTAGATGTCTGTCTGTCTGGGTATTTTTTTCTTTGTGCATGCTGCCTGTCTGTCATTTTTTCTGTCTGTGTCTCTCCCTATGTTCTTAGTGCCCTCAGTGCCCCCTTCCTATGTCCTTAGTGCCCCTTCCTATGTCCATAGTGCCCCCAGTGCTTCCTTCCTATGTCCCCATCATTATCTTCCAGACTTTGTCCCACCCCCACCCCTGATGCCAGCCTGCCTGCCTCCCATCCCCCTGAGCAGCATGTTTCCATGGAAATCACCCCACCCCCTGATGCCAGCCTGCCTTCCACTGGAAAAGCGACGACTCAGAGGAGACATGATAGAAACCTTCAAGATCATGAACGGCATAGAAAAAGTGGACAGGGACAGATTTTTCAAATTATGGGGAACCACAAGTACAAGGGGGCACTCAGAGAAATTGAGAGGGGAAAGGTTTAGAACAAATGCCAGGAAGTTCTTTTTCACCCAGAGGGTGGTGAATACATGGAACGCGCTACCGGAGGATGTGATAAGCAGAAGCACGCTACAGGGCTTCAAGGAGGGTCTGGACGGGTACCTGGAGAACAAAGGGATTGAGGGGTACAGATAAGAGTAGAGGTAAGGTTAGAGGGATAGGATTAGAGTAATTTGTAAAATTAGTCAGAGACCACTGTTCAAACAGTGGGCCTGATGGGCCGCCGCGAGAGCGGACCGCTGGGCGAGATGGACCTCTGGTCTGCCTCAACGGAGGCAACTTCTTATGTTCTTATGTTCTAACCCCCCCCGATGCCAGGCTGCCTGCATCCCATCCCACTTCCATTGACCCCCCAATCCCCCTGATGCCAGTCTGCCTGCCTGCCTCCCAGCCAGGCCCAGTGCTGGATAAGGCGGGTGATGGCCAAGGCCTTGGGGAAGTCCCTCTCTAGTGATCCAGCCAGTCCTTCTGCTCAGGCATGTTTGATCATTATGCATAAAGAAAACGAATTTTGATCCGCCAGGCTGTCTTGTCTCCCCCAGCCTATACTCTTTCATATGCTCTCTCCCAAGCAATCTTAACTCTGAACTATTCTGTTTTGCTTCCAGCATCGTGTGGCTCCAGCAGCGTTACAGGCACAGTAAACACCGCTGCTTCGCGGTCTTTTAGTGGCCTAATTTCCTCTGCCTCGTCCCTGATGATGTCATCAGGGACGCGGCAGCGGAAATCAGGCCAGTAGAAGACCACGAAGCAGCGGTGTTTACTGTACCTGGGACGCTGCTGGAGCCGGAAGGTTTGTGTTCGTCTCGTGGTGGTAGGTGCGGCTGGGAGGGTCAACGGGGGTTTCGGGTGTGCTGGGTAGGGTCGGCGCCAGGAGGGGGGGGGGAGTCGCAGCGTGTTACCTGCTGTGAGTCAGGCCGGAGCCGGCAAGCCCTCTTCCTGGCATCCTCCACTCCGCACCGCCTTTGCCTTAGCGCGCATGCGCACTCTGCCGGCCACATCCTGACAGATCAGGACTCAGGGAACATGGGGGTAAGAATGCGCATGTGCGCTTAGCATTTTATTATTATAGATAATAATTAGTGCCACAGTAGTTGGCGCCTAATTGCAGTGTGCAGTCCATGCCTGTTCTCTGCTCATAGCCCGCCCAATTCTCACCCCCAACATGCAATTAGGGCCTGATTGTATAGATGGTGCCTAAATCAGTAGTCACCTAGGGAAATGGCATCTACTGTGTCTCATTCAAAGTTCTGCCCTTATCAGTCTTTTACGCAAATTTCCTAATTCAATCCAAGAAGATGAGCCATCTGCAGGGTGACCCGTCTCATATATAGTGGGTCTATTTAATAACACTGTCCTTTGCTCCTCTGAGAAAGTAAACAAACTCTTATTGGGCTGTGCCATTCTACTCACTCGTGGACAGTGTCGTTAAATAGACCTACTATATATAAGAGGGGTCACTCTGCAGATGGATCATCTTGGATTGAATTAGAAAATTTGCATAAAAGACTGATAAGGGCAGAACTCCCTGCTAATACACGAATCCAGAAAGCACCTACATTGTTTTCATATGATACAGAATTTAAGGATTTATGGGTAGCTCTACTAACCAAATGTAGTTTTGATTTAATGCTACTCATCATACAACAAATTATGAAACTAGAGAAGGAGCTTCTGGAGAATATAGAGCAAATGAAAATTAGCATAAAACAAGTCTACACGGATGAAGATGAATTTAATAGACTGGATGGGGGATCAACAGAAGAGTATGGATACCTATAAGGACTCATTCAAAGTTAGACTCTGTTTATAGAATCACGCCAGAGTTTTCTTGGCCTACAATATTTATTTATTCAATTTTCTGTACTGTTCTCCCAGGGGAGCTCAAAACAGTTAACATGAGTTTATACAGGTACTTAGCATTTTCCCTATCTGTCCCGATGGACTCACAATCTATCTAATGTACCGGGGATAATGGGGAGATTAAGTGACTTGCTCAGGGTCACAAGGAGCAGTGTGGGTTTGAACCCACAACCTCAGAGTGCTGAGGTTGTAGCTTTAACCATTGCACCACACTGTCCCCCACTGGTACCTAACACAATCCACAGCCAAACTCCGACCCTAACCTGTTTTTCAGGTAGGCACTGCAGTGTAGACGCCTTTGTGAAAACTAATTTAAAATTTTTTTTTAATGGTGATGTTCAATTAACAGCGTCGATTGAAACAATTAAAAATTTAAATTAGTTGTCTAGATTAGCTAGGCACTCCTAACAGCAGCCACTTTTTATAGAATCAGGGCCTTAATGCACAAATTATCTTGTGCTGGATACTAGCTTGGTAACAATTACTGTGCTCAAGTTCTACTACCGTATTTTCATGCATATAACGCGCGCGTCATACACGATTTTACAAACCGTGCATAACCATGCGTGTTATATGCGTGAGCGCGTTGTACAAATTTTTTTTACATAGTTTCCCCCCCAACGTCCGATTCATCCCCCTGCCCCACCCCGAAGGACCGCTCGCACCCCCACCCCGAAGGACCGCTCGCACACCCCCCCCGACATCCGATTCATCCCCCAGCGCCCCCCCCCCCCGCACGGAGAAGCTGCCTACCGTTGGTTCCCGATGCCAGTGAGCCCTGCTGCTTCCTCTACCGGCGGTCCCGCCCCTTCTCTGAGCCCTACGCTGCTTCTTCTGCCGCGATCCCGCCCCTTCTCTGACATCAGAGAAAGGGCGGGACCGCTGGCAGAGGAAGCAGCGCAGGGCTCAGAGAAGGGGCGGGACCGCCGGCAGAGGAAGCAGCAGGGCTCACTGGCATCAGGAACCAACGGTAGGCAGCTTCTCCGTGCAGGGGGGGGCGCTGGGAGATGAATCGGATGTCGGGGGCGTCGAAAGGAGAGTCAGGACGAGAGGAGACTCGGGGCAGGGCAGCGAAAGGAGAGTCGGGATGAGAGGAGACTCGGGGCAGAGGGCGGGGCGGCGAAAGGAGAGTCGGGACGAGAGGAGACTCGGGGCAGGGTGGCGAAAGGAGAGTTGGGACGAGAGAAGACTCGGGGCAGAGGGCAGGGCGGCGAAAAGACAGCCGGGACGAGAGGAGACTCGAGGCAGAGGGCAGGGCGGCAAGAGGAGAGTCGGGACGGCAGAAGGAGATTTAAATTCATGGAGCAGCATGCGCGGTATATAATAATTTCTTTACATAAATTTAGGTTTCCCACGCGCTATACCCGTGTGCGCGTTTTACACGGGTGCACGGTATATGCGTGAAAATACGGTAATTTACACAACTGCTTGATATACTTTACTTTGTTTTTTCTTTCAACAGCTTGTTTTAGATTTTTATTTTTTTTTTATTATTATATTTTGCCTCGAGACTCATGTGAGTGAGGCGAGTAAATAGTGGAGTCCCAAAGAGACCCAAAAATGGTTTATAACAAGCAGAGTTGAAAACAGGAACAAAAAGTTCAAACTGAGCTAATGAAGCCTATTTTTCAGGACTACTCCAGACAGAACAGAAATGTTATGAGGGGAAAACCACACACACACACGTGATGATTTCATAAGTAATTTTTTTTCCCCCTTCAGAAAGTAGATTGGAAATAAAAACATGAAAGTTTTATAGAGCAGAAATGTGAACAATTTCCCAGCCCTTGGCTAGTTGTGACATGCTGATGTCAGAAGGTCTATATGCAGAAAGGCACACAATAAGGTATCATGTCTTATCCACTGAGCACAACCATAACAGAATTGTAGAGAATGAAAGTAGTGATCATTTGGGATATTCCCTTGCCCACTGATAAAATCTCACTTCAAGGAATCTGGACATAATAGAAAAGAAAAAAAAAAAGAATACATTTCTAATAGAACCATCAATTTTGTACTACATACAAAGACAGAAGATGATCAAGAGATGCAATCAGAGACGAAGAAAAGGTGGCAAAAAGGTACAGAAAGTTCCAGTTGTCTTTGGCACCAGTTGGCTGATGAAAACAAACTTTTTTTATAAAAAAATATTTTTATCTTTATTGAGTTTAAATTATATGATAACACAATCATAATGAATAAAACAGTATCCACCTTACAGTACATAACATAAAACAATATAAGGAAAATTTTAACATTCTTTCTACTGTTAATTAGTCCACAAATAATGAGGGAGAAGTATCACAAATCGGAGACTAATTAATTAATCCAGCAAATTATAAGAAATTTAGGCTGACTGAAGTGGACCCAATTAACTAACTTGGAACATTTTCTTGGTTAAAAATAGGGGTACTTGCAAACATCACCTCCTTATCTAATATAAACCTCGATAACTGTGCAGATTCAAAAAAGATATATTTGGCTCCCCTATAATTAACTAAGCATTTACAGGGGTATCTCAAAATAAATGTAGCTCCAATTTTTAACACCTGTGGTCTCAAGAGCAAAAACTGTTTCCTTTTTTTTTTTTAGTTATCCTAGAAACATCTGGATACATTCTTATTTTTTGATTCAAAAACAAAACATCTTTATATTTAAAAAAACAACTTCAAAAGCCATTCTCTATCTGAATCTAATGCTAGTTGTACAAAAAGTGTGGCAACCATTAATTCCTCTGATTCTGACTTCTCTAATAGGTTTGTTAAGTCCAATACATATATTACTGGTTCTTGCTTGTCCTCCGGAGTCTTCTTCTTTCCCAAGGGAATATAGTATATTTTTGAAATTGGTGGAAAGGAACTCTGTGGGACTTTTAGAATCTCCGAAAGATACGATGAAAACAAACTTTCAAGTATATCTTAATATGATGTTTGTACATATTACACCCTATTAGCTTCAGAAGGAAGCTTTCTTAAACTGAGTGTGGAGGTGGGCACTAGCAGAAAATTTGAAAAGATTGAATTCATACACAATATTCTCGGCACAAGCATGAGGTTCATTCTTATCACAATATCCCTAAACCAAACCCACTGGAAGACAAGAACCTCTGGGAGATATTTAAAGAATGTAAATTTGATTTTCAAAACCAGGAAAAGTGAGGATGTGAAAAAAAAAAAAAGTTCAAATCTAAATATGTACAAGATTTTAATAAACTAGCTGTTGGGGGAAAATGTTTTCCTTGGAGCCAGTGAGAGCAGGGTTGATGAATGGGTTATTGCTGGATGTTTTATGAATAATAGTGGGAATTAAGGTTATGTGGGGTTTTCTTCTCTCTGGGCAGTAAGGAATGATGTTCTTCCTGATTCTTTCTCTCTTGGCAGTGTGGAAAGCAGATCCGAGGAGGTGACATTGCTGTCTATGCCAGCCGGGCAGGACACGGCGCCTGCTGGCATCCCCAGTGTTTCTGCTGTGCCAGCTGTTCTGAGCTCCTCATTGATCTCATCTACTTCTACCAAGATGGGAAAGTTTACTGTGGCCGTCACCACGCCGAGCTATTGAAGCCTCGCTGTCAGGCCTGTGATGAGGTGAGTGGCAACAGTACCAGGGAAGGATGCAACTGTGTCAGGGGAGGGGGCATCAGCTCCATATGAAGAAACAACGGTGTTAGGGAAGGGGAAAGCAGCTCCAGAAAAAGGATAAACAGCATCAGGGGAAGACAGTGTCATAGGAGGGGGGCTTCAGCTCCAGAGAAAGGAGAAACAGTAACAGGATGGGCAGTGTCAGGGAAGGAGGCAGGAGCTCTGGAAAAAAGAGTAGAACCGGTAGAGGGAGTTCAGATATGGAGGCTGGCTGTTACTGGCACGTCTTGGAGTCTTGCCTGCCCAGATAAGATCACAAGACTCGCTAATGACCTTCCGGAAAACACTGAAGACCCATCTCTTCAATTGAACACTGCTAACGGACAACCTCCTCCTAATCTCCCTTCCTTACTTCTCTCTCCTTCCTCTCCTCTCCTCCTGCTCTCCTGTTCCCTGTTCCCCTTCCTTTAACTCCTTGATCCCCTACCGTTCCCCCACCTCTGCCCTCTTCCCTCCTCCCTTCCCATTCTCCCCTTGCTCCCCCTCCCCTTCTCTCTCTACATCTTCTCACCTGTCTCCTCTTCGAGTGCCTATAATTTTATTGTCCTGTAACTTTACTGTGAATGTCAGTTGTAACCCATTCTGAGCTCTCAGGAGAACGGGATAGAAATCTAAACAAATAAATGAATAAACTATATGCTGACTGTGGGCAATTTAAGGGCTCTGTCTATTCTGTGGAGATTAAGGGGCTCATTTTCGAAGCACTTAGACACTCGAACCTATGGTACTTTGTGTGTCTAAGTGCTTTGAAAATGAACCCCTAAACATGTCATTTAAGGTTTTATTGGGGTGTTCAAAATGTCTCTTGCTGAAGGTTGAGGGTTATTAGGATATCATTGCAGGGCGATGGTTATTATCAGCAGTCGCTGCAGGTGGAGATAGTGGAATGTCCTGGGGTTCTTCATCTGCTGGTTAGATGAGGGAAATTATATAAGGCTCTGTCTGCAAGAAGTGGTTGCTGGGGTGCCTCGGAGTGGGAGGAGGGGTTCATTTTCTGGCTGTGGACTATTATTAGGTGTTATTATTGGAGTTTCATAGCAGGATGGAGGTCACTAGGGTAACACTACAGATTGAGGTATATTAGCATGTGCCAGCTGTCTGTGCAGATTAGGGGTCTTCCACTACAGACAGAGGTTGATCTTGGGCAGGCACTGGTAACTCGGGGTTTGGAGAATATCCCCAGTGTCTTTGTTTGCTAACTTGTACAATTCAAAACTCTGTCTGCAGGCTATATCTTTTTTGTTAGTGTCTGTCTAGATCAGTGTTCTTCAACCACCGGTCCATGGACCAGTGCCGGTCCACAGAAATTTCCTGCCGGTCCACAGGGCCAGCATGTGCATCAGGCCCAAAACAGTGTTCTTCAACTGCCGGTCCACAGTGCGATCGATGCGGCGTTATCTTCGAGCCAGCTCTCTCTTCCTAACTGATTCAGTGCACAAAGCCACGGGCAGCGGCTCCTACGGGCATCCTGCGCCTGAACCGGAAGCCTTCTCTCTGACGTTGCAACATCAGAGGGAAGGCTTCCAGATGAGGCATGGGACGTGGAAGGTGCAATTAGTACTATTATGGGGGCAGCGCCTGGGGTGGAGATTGGGTAGAGAAGGGCGGGGTCTTGCCTACGACTTAGCCCAGTGTTCTTCAATCGCTGGTCCATGGACCGATGTCGGTCCACAGAATAATTCTTTTATTTCTGCCGGTCCATAGTTGTTGGTGGTATCTCTTATATTTGCCGGCTAGAGGATGCAAATATAAGAGATACCACCAACAACTTCTATCGTATCAAGCAGCCTTATGGGGCAAAGACTTAGAAAAACTAATTACTCACACAAACGACTATGGAGAATTTAGGAAACACCTAAAAACGTACCTGTACTCGAAACACCTAGGTAATGAACCAGGACAATAGCCCCTTTTGCAATATCATCCCCAAAACTGAATTTGTAAACCGTTAACCCCAATCACAAACTATGAATAGCCCAATCAATTTATGGAATTTTTCTAATTCTTTGTAAGCCGCATGGCACTTCAAGGCCCTGTAGCATACGAACTGTTGTTATTATCATTAAGGTTCCCATTATCAGATGTACACTGCTATACCCTGTAATTCGCTTTATTGTAAACCGCCTAGAAGTCACAAGATTGTTGGTGGTATATAAGAATAAAGTTATTATTATTATTATTATTATTAAAAAGGTTGAAAAACACTGGTCTTGATGTTATTGCATATGTATGTAGTTAGAGTGTAAGAGAACCAAAGGCCTATTGGCTCCTGCTTTCTTCTAATGTTTATTTTGGAGTAGGTAATCAGGCCAGGACGGTCAGTAGTTTTTAAGCGGCTCAGAGCCGCAGGGCTGAATTAGCCTCAGATATTCAGTGTCGGGCATTAAATCTTCAGGTATGTGCGGTCACCCAGAAGGTAAACCACATGTCAGCTGGTATTCAGACCGGTGCGCAGTTTGCTTGGCAGCAGCCGTTTTGCTGCCCTAACTTAATCTTACTTACTTAGCTGGTTAGAGGACTGACTATTGCCACTAACTGGTTAAAGTTCCAGCTCTGCCCAGGCTTTGCTCCCAAACAGTCCTGGCACTTTCGCTCCCTTGGAGGAAAATCAAGTACAAGTATCTGTGGCCAGCTTTTTGTTAGGACCGTGATTTCGGATCTCAGAGCCTCTTTTCATGATTCAAAAAGTTGTTTTTTGTGACTAATAGTGCCATTAACCAACATTATATCTTCAGACTCCTGAGGCAGGCTCATTTGGGCCGAAACACGATTGTGTCGAGTCGTGATAGACAATAAAAGGTATTGAACACCAGAAGTCTCCTTCACAGTTTGTTCTATACTTTCCAAGCTTTGGAAGTTGGTATCTCCTGTTTTCCTGGAACTAACCAGACAGTGCCTGGACAGCAACAGTCACTAATCATTTAAGTAGTGCTGGCTTACCCTATGTGCCAGGTGAGGCTCTAGCCCAGGGCCGGGCCGTCACTGGCCCATAAGTTAAGCTTGAACACTTCCCTTCTCCTTCTTCCTCTTCTGATGCTGCTGTCCAGTTCCAGCCAACCTCTGCAAGGGGGGGGGGGGGGGGGAGGGCCAGCGTCAGTGTCAGAGGAGGGAAATGCAACACTTCCTTCCTCCCTCCGCTGATGCTACAGCTTTGACACTGATTCTGGCCTATGAAGCCGCATCCTGCCGGGATTGGGCAGTAGCATCAGAGGAGGGAACTGGCTGGGGGCAGGGAGTAACATTGCAAAAGAAATCTACTGTAGGGGCGTATAATTTTCAAAAGGGCAAGAATGATAAAAAGAAGCTAAAAGGATCAGATGCAAAGGTTAGGACTGTCAACCAGGCATGGATGTTATTTAAAAATACCATTGTGAAAGCCCAGACCAGATGTATTCCATGTATCAGCAAAGATGGAAAGAAGAGGAAACGAGAGCCGGCGTGGTTAAAAGGTGAAGTGAAAGAGGCTATTAGAGCCAAGAAAACACATGCTTTAAAGAATGGAAAAAGGATCCAAATGAAGAAAATCAGAAGAACATAAGCACTGGCAAGTTAGATGCAAAGCATTGATAAAGACAGCTAAGAAAGAATATGAAGAGAAGCTTGCAAAAGAGGCAAAAAACTCATAACAATTTTTTTAGGTACATCAGAAGTAGAAAACCTGTGAGGGAATCTGTGGGACAGTTGGATGATCAAGGAGCGAAAGGGTTGCTCAGGGAGGATAAGGCCATAATGGAAAGACTGAATGAATTCTTTGCTTCGGTCTTTATGGAAGAAGATGTAAGATTTACCTGAGCTGGAAATGGTTTTCAAGGGTGATGATGTGGAGGAACTGAAAGAAATCTTGGTGAATCTGGAAGATGTACTAAGCCAAATCGACAAGTTAAAAAGTGATAAATCGCCAGGACCAGATGGTATACATCCCAAGGTACTAAAAGAACTCAAACATGAAATTGCTCACCTGCTGCTAGTGATCTGTAACCTGTCGCTAAAATCGTCTGTAGTACCTGTAGATTAGAGAGTGGCCAGTGTTACGCCAATTTTTAAAAAGGGCTCTAGGGGAGATCCAGGAAATTAAAGAACGGTAAGCCTCACATCAGTGCTGGGCAAAATGGTAGAAACAATTATAAAAAATAAAATTGTGGAACACGTAGACAAATATAATTCAATGAGATGGAGTCAGCATGGGTTCAGCCGAGGGAGATCTTGCCTCACGAATTTGCTTGACTTCTTTGAAGGTGTGAATAAACATGTGGATAAAGATGAGCTGGTTGATATAGTGTATCTAGATTTTCAGAAAGCTTTTGTTAAAGTTCCTCATGAGAGGCTCCTGAGAAAATTAAAGAGTCATGGGATAGGTAGCAAAGTTCAGTTGTGTATTAGGAATTGGTTATCGGATAGAAAACAGAGGGTAGGGTTAAATAGTCATTTTTCCAAATGGAGGAGAGTAAACAGTGGAGTGCCGCAGGGGTTTGTACTAGGACCAATGCTATTTAACTTATTTATGAATGATCTGGAAATTGGATAGACGAGTGAAGTGATTAAATTTGCAGATGACACTGAACTGTTCAAGGTTGTTAAAGCGCATGTGGATTGTGAAAAATTGCAGATGGACCTTAGGAAATTAGAAGACTGGGCGACCAAATGGCAGATGAAATTTAATGTGGACAAATGCAAAGTGATACACATTGGAAAGAATAACCTGAATCGCAGTTACTGGATGCTAGGATCCACCTTGGGGATTAACACCCAAGAAAAGGATCTGGGTTTCATCGTAGACAATACGATGAAACCTTCTGCCCAATATGTAGCGGCCGCCAAAAAAGCAAACAGAATGCTAGGAATTATTAAAAAAGGAATGGTTAACAAGACTAAAAGATATTATAATGCCTTTGTATGGCTCCATGGTGCAATCTCACCTGGAATATTGCGTTCAATTCTGGTCTCCTTATCTCAAGAAAGATATAGTGGCGCTAGAAAAGGTTCAAAGAAGAGTGACCAAGATGATAAAGGGGATGGAACTCCTCTAATATGAAGAAAGACTAAAAAGGTTAGGGCTCTTCAGCTTGGAAAAGAGACGGCTGAGGGGAGATATGGTTGAAGTCTACAAAATCCTGAGTGGAGTAGAATGGGTACAAATGGATCGAATTTTCAATCCATTAAAAATTACAGAGACTAGGGGACACGCGATGAAGTTACAGGGAAATACTTTTTTTTTTTTTAATCTTTATTAATTATACAGACATTAATAACAAAATTAGCACTTAAATTCCATTAATAACAATGCAAAAGATAAATATCCCTCCCCTCCCCTCCACCAATTTAATCAAGAAATAAGCCAGAAAGATATCCCCCCCACCCGTCCTGTATATGTATAAAATAAACAAAGAAAAAATTAAAACCAAGACCATAACTATGTTGAAGTAACAAAGGATGTCAACGGGCCCCAAACCAAATTAAATAATTTGCTATGCCCCAACATAGCTGCATTCATCCTTTCATATTTGTAACCTAAACATAAACTGGCCCACCAAAACGGAAAGTTTAGGCAATTGCAATTTTTCTAATTGCGGGTTATCATTTGCATACCTATCCCTGTCATAATCAAGAAAAGCCTGCCTTTATAGCGATCCGTGGGAGGCTTTATATGTAGGTGTAATTTCATAAGAGACAACTGATGAAGTTACAGGGAAATACTTTTAAAATAGGAGGAAATTTTTTTTTCACTCAGAGAATAGTTAAGCTCTGGAACGCATTGCCAAAGGTTGTAGTAAAAGCGGAGAGCGTAGCTGGTTTTAAGAAAGGTTTGGACAATTTCCTGGAGGAAAAGTCCATAGTCTGTTACTGAGAAAGACACGGGGGAAGCCACTGCTTGCCCTGGATCGGTAGCATGGAATGTTGCTACTCCTTGGAGTTCCGGAATCTTTTGTTACACTTTGGGATACTGGAATCTTGCTATTCTTTAGGATTCTCAATGGAATGTTGCTACTCCTTGGGTTTTGGCCAGGTACTAGGGACCTGGATTGGCCACCGTGAGAACGGGCTGCTTGGCTTGAGGGACCATTGATCTGACCCAATAAGGCTATTCTTATGTTCTTGTGCGATGGTCGGGACATCATAAATTATCTTTTGAGCTGGCCCTGCATTTAAGTGCTGCTGAACACTAGCAGATAGTCAGCTCAGCGGGGTTTAAAGAGGCAAGAGCCTCCCCCTGCCAAGTTAAACCCTTTTGAATATCAGGCACCTTATTTTACCTTCCCTAAGATACTGCTGTTTAATCATACTTACCTATCTTTACCCTTTAAAAACATTTGTCAGCTTTCCTTCACATTCAGGAGTCTATATACAGATGCATAATGTGCAGGTTTCCATCCTTCTTCATACCTCTTTAACATTTCAGTATCCTTTTTCGAGAAAGGAATTTTGTATGTTGCCTTTCTTTGATGCAGTCCAAGCGGTTTACATATTATATACAGGTACTTTGTCCCTATGGCTCACAAGGTTTGGTTTTTTTAGCGGGGAGGGGGTTATACCTGGGAGTAATGGAGGGTTACGTGATTTGTCCAGGGTCATAAGGAACTGCTGTGGGATTTGAACCCAGTTCCCTTGGTTCTCAGGCCACTGCACTAACCGTTGGTGCTACTCCTCCACACCACTTTTTGAACCCTATACTCCAAGTGTGGTCTCAGCAAGGCCTTATTCTCCTTGGGTTTCACTTGTAGGAAAACTAGGTTCTTCCCTCCCTTTCAGAATCACTCAGCTCTGGAACAACCTTACCTCCCCTCTTAGGAATCTGAGTTCCCTCCAACTCTTCCATAAACATCTGAAAACCTGGTAATTCTCAAAAATGTAATTCCTTCTCCCTCTCTGGTTATTCTAGTTCTCTAAATTTTCTCTTCATTTTGCCTCTTCCCTCCACTGGAGTTCCTTTCTACCCTAACTTGTTAACCGTGTCGAGCTTTACGAATGTAGAGATGATACGGTATACAAACCTAAGGTTTAGATTAGATTAGATTAGATTCTCGGGATGCAAAACTGTCTTCCTCGAGGGCCACAAATCATTCTGGTTTTCTGGCATGAATATGCAAGAAAATATGCCTGCAGTACGTCCTTTGTTTGCACATATATAGTATCTTGTGCATGTTCACCAGGATTAACCTGAAAAGCAGACTGGTTTGCAGCTCTCTTGGATCACAGTTTGATATCCCTGCTATATACAGTGGTAGGATGAAATTCTTCTTCCTCGTTTCTCCTATTAAAGCCTGCCATAACGTACTCAGCTTGGCTTTTGCATACTCATTCTCACTTTATCATCTGGCAGACCCGGGTCTTTCCCCCAATACAGTGGTAGGATAAGGTCCTTTTTCCTTTTTTTTTACCCTCCGTTTAATACCTGCTAGAACGCAACCAGCTTGGCTTTTGCAGACTCATTCCCACTTTATCAGCTAGCAGACTGCTCTTTCCCTGGTCAGCATTACCAAAAATTTCCCCAGTCAAAGAAGATTAGTGCACCTCCATTCTTATTCACTAAGTTGTCTTTCCGATCATCCGAAGTATCTGAGTTACTCTGTAAAACCACTGAGTCCCTCTGTGTAATTACAATATGGTAACATTTGGAAGCATTAGCAAAACTGGCTGTGTCGCTTTTTATTCTTTCTTCTAGTTTACTGACAAATGCTAATATCCTGTTATTTAATAATTTTTCATCTTATTCCATTATGAATATTTTCTATGAATTATTATCCTTCTTAGTCTTGCTGCCGCTGGCTGTTTTCGAACCCACATGCATATGTTATCTTTAAATCCTTTAATTCTCAATTTGAAAATCAGCCTTCCAGGCAGGTCTGTATCAGATAGGAATGTGTATTTGTTAGTGCACATTTGCTTCGTTAATGTGTTTTAAAATACTCATTGTGTGCTAAATTGAGATTTCCAGTGCAATAGGTGAGATATTCTAGACAAGTGGATTGTATCCTAATGGACACGTGCCATATGCAGAAGGGAATCCACTTCGGATTTTTTCTGTGACTCAACTGTACTTCACTGGGAGCTATAGCACCACCTGCAGTTTTTCCCTTCTACCCACGTGCCTGAAGGAGTGTTTCTGTTCTGCTCTCCCATTTTTGTTATTTTATTCAATGTTTATTCAGGATTTCTTTGTGCTCAGCCTGCATTGAGAACACACAAAGTTCAGTATGCAGCTGACAGGCCGATCCCAGAGGGTACCTATTAGCCAGCCTGCATTGGTTTCCTAGGAGCTTGAGGCCAATCCTGCGTTTTTCCTCCAACTGCCGAACAGAGATTTGAGCGCAGGCTTTCAGGCATACCTAGGAGACTCAGTGGTGTCTCGCAGGGTGCCATCTGCATTTTTTTTCTTCCGCCCTTTCCTTAACGTGTTCGTTGGTAAGTGAGGGTGGAGGCATGGTCAAACACTGTGTCTGGCTAAAAACCAAAATATCAGCGTCGAAGAGGCATTCCCAGGATGAGGCAGTGATTCTTTGATTCCAGCTACTTTAGTAGAGCTGAGGCAGGCTGCAGCACATTTCCAGCACAGGTCACAGTGAATAAGGCTATCCTAAAATGAGCAGAATAAAATCAGTTTTACTACTTGGGATCTAGCTAGGTACTTGGGACCTGGGTTAGCCACTGTTAGAAACAGGATATTGGGCTTCATGTACCTTCGGTCTGTCCCAGTATGGTAATTTTAATGTTCTTAAATTTCATCTGCTATTTGGATGCCCAGTCTTCCAATTTCCTAAGGTCTGCCTTCGGCTGCTGCTGCAGTAATCGCTCCAACGTCCTAGGGGAATTAATGGATGCTAGAGTATTTGTAATGGATGCACAGCTTTGTAAAAGGGGGGGTTGGGTTAATCACCTCACTCGTCGTTCCAATTTCCAGATCATTTATAAATAAGTTAAATAGCACCATTCCCAGAACAGGTCCCTGCAGCACTCCACTATTTACCCTCCTTCATCGAGAAAAATGGCCATTTAACCCTTCCCTTTGTTTTCTGTCTGATAACCAATTTCTAATCCACAACTGTACATTGCCTCCTATCCCATGACTCTTTAATTTTCTCAGGAGCCTCTCGTGAGGAACTTTGTCAAAAGCTTTCTGAAAATCAACCAGCTCACCTTTATCCACATGTTTATTCACACCTTCAAAGAAGTCAAGCAATTTGGTGAGGCAAGACCTCCCTTGGTTGAACCCTTGCTGACTCTGTCTCATTAAATCATGTTTGTCTCCGTTTTCCACAATTTTATTTTTTATAATTGTTTCCACTATTTTGGCCAGCATAGAAGTCAGGCTTACCGATCTATAATTTCCCTGATCTCCCCTAGAACCCTTTTTAAAAATCAGCATAACATTGAACACCCTCCAGTTTTCAGGTACTACAGACGATTTTAGCGATAAGATTACAGATCGCGAACAGCACATTAGAAATTTAATGTCGGAGCTCTTTCATTACCATGGGATGTATACCATCCGGTCCAGATGATTTATCACTCTTTAACTTGTCAATATGGCTTGGCATGTCTTCCAGGTTCACCAAGATTTCTTTCAGTTCCTCCACATCTTCACTCTTGAAAACGATTTCTAGTTCAGGTTAGAGAGCTGCACAGGAACGGGGATGACAGGAATCCCGTGGGACCCGCGGGGATCTTGCAGGTTCCCCCTTCAGGTCACGGGAATCCCGTGGGGACGCCCTCTCGGGTTGCGGAGAATCCTGTGGGGACCCCCTCATGGTCTCGGGAATCCCGCAGGGTTGGAGGCAGCTCGAGCCGAGAGGCTCGTCTTCTTTTCCTGCTTGCAGCACGCCACACGTAGCCGACCCCGGACATCTTCCCCCAAAGTCAGAGCTGACGTTGGAGGGAAGGTTTCGCGTTGGTCAATTGTAGCGTTCAGGGTCCTCTGCCCTGCGAAGAAATGAATCGACGTATGACTATCTCTTCAAACTCTTGCTGATAGGAGACAGCGGCGTGGGGAAATCCTGCCTGCTGTTCAGGTTCAGCGAGGATGCTTTTAACACCACTTTCATTTCCACTATCGGTGAGTGCGCCGCCCTAAGTGTGTGTGTTGGAGGGGGGGGGGGGGCTGACAGTGGCTGCTGGGAGGCAACTTTTATTAGCCCGAGCTGGGAGGCCAGTGATAAGGGAAGAGGCCTACTGTAGTGCAAACTAGTGGAGAGCCGCTGACAGGAACTCTTGCTACACAGCAAGGGAACGAGCAGTGCGGTCGATAGTTGTTTTTTTTCTCGGTGTTGCCTGGCGATGACATTGTCAAAGAACAGTACTGGCTCCCTCTTCTCACCTCGTTTCTTTTAGCCAGTCCATTGTGGCTCCTAAATCTTTTCCGTACAAGTCCAAAAAAAAAAAAAGGCTGCTGGAAGGGAGAGAAATCCTTGACAGCAAGGGAAGAAAAGACACATGGAGGGCAAAATGGGATTTATATATGTTGAACAAGCAGTGGAATATATAGTTTTCAGGCATACACTGTTTCTTTTACTGTTATCTGAGAAGTCACTTTTTTCTCTGTTACTTGAGTTAAACATGTGATTAAACAGTGTGAGAAAAAAAGACTCCAGGTTAACTTGTTTAAGGGTTTCTGCTGGGAAGGTGTTTCAGTAGTTCTGTACCTTCTGTACTATAATTCTGTTTGTGTTTAGATTCTATAAGCTCTCAGTGCAGATCAGAGACAGCAATCCGTTCTTGCAGTGGACAATGTGCTATTGTAGTAGCTTGCTAGAGAGTAATATGGGATGGACTTTTTGTTTTGATCTGCCTGGTACAGTACTTTTAAATGGCAAGACTGACTACTGTTAAGCATGAAATGCCTAAAACAAAAGGAATTGACAACAGGCAAAAAAACAAAAGGTTTTCTCTGGATTTTCTTCTCTGTGGATATTTTGGGGTCAGTTCCTTTTGTTTTAAGCATGAAATGCATAACAACTATGTCGTCGCCTATGAAAATTATTTAATGTATTAACTGCCTATAGGGCTTCTGAGACAGACCTGGAGGCTTAGAAACAAACCCATGGTGTCAGGTCAAAAGCGGAGGGTTACAACCCCCCAAACCCCCCATAACGCCGGCGCGATGTCTATTAAGTAAAGTGGGGGGGGTTCCCCAACAAAACCCCCCGTCGGAGCCCCTAAAAACTGTAATTTTGAGTGGCGCGCGCCTCCGCGCTGCGCTCAGTTGTCCGGGCGCGCCTTTGTCTTTCGCGCCGATGTCTATGAACCCAAACCCAGTCAGGTCTCTACAGTGAAGAGGGAGACTTTCAGTTCCAGAAAAATTCAGCTAGAACTAAGGGTGTCTCCCCTCCCCCCCCCATCCATACATACTGTTTAGAAATGCTGACTATCTCTTAAGGTAGAGGGTGTGTCCCGATAGGATAAAATCTGATAATAAATTTATTATGTAAAGCAGTGATGTCTATCTTGGTCAGACACGTAGGTCTAATCTTCTTTTTTCCCACATTATTCAGTTCCCTATAATGACCCCTAACTAAAACAACTGGGATGAAAAACAACATCCTTCGCCATCTCCCCAAAATTCGTAGTGTTACTTATGATCTGGCAAAATTCTCAGTCCTCCCAATGTCTGCATAAAGGAGCACTCACTCCTTCATCAGAGTGACAAGGAGGCACTTCTGAGAGCGATGCTGGTTTTTTATCCAGTAGATTATTTTATTTTATATTATAAATTTAAAAACTTATACCCTGCTTAAACCTAAGCGGTTCACAAGACAATTTTTAAAAACAATACAATGAACATGAAAAAGCTCTCCCACAGTATTATTAAAGTAGGCAGCTTTCAAGAAAAGGCCTCGATAAATAAAGTCGTTTTAAACTCTTTTTTTAAATCTCTGAATGTCAGAGAACATCCTAAGTGGCCCTGTCAGATTATTCCGTAGATGACACCACAGTCAGCTAGCAAAACATTCAAACAGAGCAACAGCGTTGCTCCAGCGTCGCTCCAAGCTTTTTAAATACTGACAGGCCCTTTATTTACAAACATTCAATCCTAAATTGTAGTCCTGAAATTTAAGTATAAAGGTGGCTGTGATGAAACAAGGCTTTTATGTGCCGTTCTTGTATATTTTGTGTAAACCACTATGATGATGATTGCTCTTAGTGGTATATCAAATGTAAATAAAACTTGAAACTCAACACCTTTTGTTTCCCCAGCATGACTTCCTTTTCTTTACAATCCAGGTGACAGCCCAACTTATTTCTCTTAGGTTATCCTGTAGAGCAGGGGTCTCAAAAGTCCCTCCTTGAGGGCCGCAATCCAGTCGGGTTTTCAGGATTCCACCAATGAATATGCATGAGATCTATGTGCATGCACTGCTTTCAATGCATATTCATTGGGGAAATCCTGAAAACCCAACTGGATTGCGGCCCTCAAGGAGGGACTTTGAGATCCCTGCCGTACAGATTCTGGCCCTTACAACAGGGATGTCAAAGTCCTTCCTCGAGGGCCGCAATCCAGTCGGATTTTCAGGATTTCCCCAATTAATAAGCATGATATCTATTAGCATACAATGAAAGCAGTAAATGCAAATAGATCTCATGCATATTCATTGGGGAAATCCTGAAAACCCCACTGGATTGCGGCCCTCAAGGAGGGACTTTGACACTCCTGCCTTACAACATGGTGAGGTTACTTACTGATAATAGAGGTTCTTCATAGATAACAGAATAAGGCCCCGATTCACTGAAGCCAGCAATTGTCGTTAAACCTGTTTTCACAGATTTAGCAATGATCACTGCTAACCAACCCGATTCACAAAACGGCCCACCGCGTGTTTTCCTCCTTGATCGCCCATTTTCTGATCCGGCTATGAAAATTTGTAAAACCCCATGCAAAATAGCCAAGCGATTGATTTACTAACATTTGTTTGTCTATTTTGCATCGGATTTTACAGGTCTGCCGGTTTTTGTTTTTTTCATGGCACAGATATTTTGCGTATATTACATATGCAAAATATCTGTCCAATTAAAAAAAAAAAAAAGAAAAGCCCTCCCCACGACAAAGCCCCCTCCCTCCCCAAACCAAAAAAAATGGCAGGAGGGATGCCCACTCCCTTCTACCACCATATGCACCCCCTCCCCCGCTGTCGATGAAGACAAACACCCACCGCCGCCAACGAATGGCACGAGGGATGCCCACTCCTTAATGCCAGTGGAGACCACCCTCCCTTGACCCCCCTCCTCCCTGTTACCTTTAGTTGGGAGCAGGAGGAACTCCTTCACCAGCCACTGCTGTTTGCAATGCAGGCCTTAGGCCCCTCCCCATACATCATCTGATGTACGAGGAGGGGCCTAAGGCCCTGATTGGCTCAGATGCCTCAAGCCCCTTGCCTTGGGCAGGGCTTTAGGCGTCTAAGCCAGTCAAGGACTCCCATAGCCTCCCTCTGTATCCCAGATACAAGGGGAAGGAGATAAGGCTAAGGCTTGCATTGCAGACAGCGTTGGCTGTTGGAGGAGCAGGAGGGACTCGTATTGCTCCCAACTAAAGGTAACAGGAAGGAGGGGGAGCCGAGGGAGGGTGGTCTCTGCTGGCAGGAGGGAATGGACATCCCTCCTGCCATTCATTAGCAGCGGTGGGCGTCTGGTAGCAGGAGGGAGTGAATATCTCTCCTGCCCTATTTAATAGTTCGGCGGCAGGCAGGGGGCCCGTATGGTGACAGGAGGGAGTGGGATCCCTCCTGCCATTTGTTGGCATTGGTGGGGATGGAGGGAGCGCTTTGTGGAGGGGGCCTTTTTTCATTTTTTTTATTGGGCAGATATTTTGCGTGTATAATACGCGTAAAATAACTATGTGATACTTTTTTTTTTTTTTGTTTAAACCTGGCAGAAGCCCTCACAGTAGTGACAGGAGGCTGCTTCTCCCATCACTACTGTCAGGGCTCTGCACCGACTCAATCGCTCACTGAGTGATTGAGTCGGTGAGTTTGCATGCAAATCATTTGCATGCAAACTTGATAGTGAATCAATCGCCTGTTTGAAAATCGGCCAACAGCGACTGAGTCGCTATCTTTAGTGAATCTGGGCCTAAATCGGCCACACACTGATAACATCATCCAGCAGCACCATTGCTGGATTAGGTCTCCTAAAGGAGGAAGGAGTTCCTAGTGGTTAGAGCTATAGCCTCAGCACCCTGAGGTTGTGGATTCAAACCCTGGGCTGCTCCTTGTGGCTCTGGGCAAGTCACTCAATCCTCCATTGCCCCAGGTACGTTGGATAGATTGTGAGTCCACCGGGACATATAGGGAAAATGCTTGAGTACCTGATTGTAAACTTGATAAGTGATACCTGATAAAATAATAATAAAAGTTCATAAAGGCCCAGAAAGATCTTTCTGAGCATGTGTTGGCTGGCCCCAACAACTGTGCCCACCAATTTCCTCTCTAGTGTGTTCACCAGCTGTAAGCAGACCTAAAGGGGAGGGAAGGCAGCTTTGTCTGGAGGTCCCCTAACACAGGCAAGTAACATCTTTTTCTCCATGGACAAGCAGGATTAGAAAGCTGCACACTCAGACCACAACAATCAGACAACAATTGTTGTGGTCTGAGGCCGAGTGCTTGAGGTTTGGGTGGGTTTGATTGGGGGGTTTGGTATTTCAAAATGTCAATTGTGATGGGCATACTCCCATTGGGTTCTTGTACTGTGCAACATTTGCTGTCATAGTTTTCAAGTGCTATTTTTCTGTCTGCTATGTTTTTATGCTTACTCTGATCCCGGTTGTATGTTCCCTTTGCAATCTAATATAATAAAATGCTAGGCCGCGCATGCGCACTAAAAAAAAACGTGTTCCCTGAGCTGTCCCGTTTTTTTTAGTGCGCATGCGCGCGTTTTACGTCATCACCTGCTCTCCACCTTGCGCCACCAATCACTGTCATCACCTGCTCTCTACCTCGCGCCACCGATCACTCCTCCTGCACTATGCCACGCCAGGCATGTCCGCAACCGGCCTCGAGCTCCTGGGGGCCGGCGGCGTGAGCCGCCCGGCGGTGCAGTGCTGAGGTCCCGCCTCCGCCCTACACGGCGCCGCCAGACCCGGCCCTACACTGAGATCCGCGATCGGGTTGCCATGGAAACCCCGCCGCAGCCTCGCGGCTAGGTAGGGGGACAACAATCGCGCTTATGTTCAAGCCGCCGCCACGACTCCTCTCTCGAACCGCACCAGGATCGAGAGAGGAGCTGCGGCGGGGGCTTGAGCATAAGCGCCATTGTTGTCCCCCTACCTAGCAGGCGGCCTTCCTCACCCGGCCCCACCGTTCCTTCCCTTCAGTTCAACTCCGCCTATGTTAAAAGGAGCTGCTTTGAAATTGGAGCCCTGCCGCCACCGTAACACGTTCCCTTTGCCGCGGTCCCATATGTCAGAGAAGGAGCGGGACCAAGGCAGAGGGGAATGTGCTACGGCAGTGGCAGGCCTCCGATTTCGACGCGGCTCCTTTTAACATTGGTGGAGCTGCACTGCACCTGATGGAGGGAGGGAAGGAAAGGTGGTTGTGCGCTGTTGAGCCCCTCTTTGCCCTCAGACCCTCTCCTAACTGCTCCCTCCTGTCTCAGACCACTGGGGGGAGGTGCCTGTCTTCAGCTGCCGGGATGGAGGGAGGGAAGAAGAAAGAAGGGGCCCTGGCAAGCGAGTTATCAAAAGCCAACCATAGCCTGGGACCCCTACATGATATGAATAATGACCAGACAACAAAAGGTAAGAAAAATAATTTTATTTTCTGTTTTGTGATTACAATATGTCAGATTTGAAATGTGTCTTGAGGGAGGCTGCTGCCACGGCTTTGGACAGAGGGGTACCATTTTCGTGGGAGCCGGTCTTTGGAGAGGCTTGGGACGTGGGGACGGATGCGGGAGGGGCTGCCGCTGCAAAGGGCTTTGGTGGGGGATCCAGCCAGACCGCAAGTGTGGGGACGTTGTAAGCGCGGATTGGTCAAGGAGCCGCCGCTGCTGAGGCTTTGAAATTGCTCTCCCACCGTCACTCCCTCCCGCCCCGGCTCTGCCTCTGCCCCTGCCCAAGTTCAAAAGCAGGAGACATCTAGCACCCGTTAATCTAACGGGCTTAAACACTAGTTGTTAATAAAGACAATTAAAAAAAAAAAAAAAAAAGAAAGCTGTACACTGGTGAGGCCTATGCAAAGGGCTGTGTAGGGGCTTTATGTAGCCAAGTGTGGCTTTACCTTTTACTGCCTGGGCAGCAGACTGTGTTAGGATGAAGCTGCACTGAGGAGGCCAAGCACAAGACTGAGTAAAGACAATTATGGAAAGAAACAGGCCAGAGTGTTTGGCACATCAAATCAAGACAGCTACTGGAGGCGCAGAGGCGGGGCAGTGTACCAGGAGTGGATTGTGGGATTGATGACATGCCTAGGAAAGAATGCCATTCAAAGGACTATTTGGCAACGGAAGTAATCTGTTTGCTTGTTGGCAGAGAATGAATATGTTCCAAGAGCCAGTCAGTGAGCGTATGATACTGCCCTGCAATGGCAAAAAGCAGCAAGTTCATATGTTTATTGAAGCACTTGCTTTGTTTTGCCATGGCAGGGCAGATTAGCTACGGCAGTGACTAGGAAATTTAGATTGTAGCAGGTGGAGGAAGTCAGGAGGTCGCTATGGTGTTTGGTCACTTCTAGATGAGAGACGAGTTCTACTTTTCTGTTTGGAGTGTGTGGTCTTTATATCCAAATAGCTGAAATTTGTTGGTCTTTGGGTGTCAAAGTCCATCCTGCCTGCTTGTAAGGGGATAAGGAATATACCCCAGAAGCAAGTTAACAAGAGACTTGCTTGGTACGGGAAGGCCAGGAAGTCAACAATCGTGGAGATTTCTAAGAGCCTACAATTTAACTAAAATGGAAATTGAGGGCTTCTTAAAAGTATGGATTGTGAATTCTTTCTGGCTGAATGAAGATGCAGCGGAATATTGCTATTGTAAGAAATGTGAAGGATCAAAGTGGTTAAGAGAGCATTACCATAAAGCACGGAAAAAAGAAGATAGTAAACATGACTGAAGGATAAAGGACAAAAGCACGAAAACCAACAGTAGGCATATCAGGTGATCCCTCAACAACCATTCTATTCAACTGGAGTTATGGCACACACAAAGCTCACTATCTGAGTTGCAGAATGAAAAATGCAAGAAATAGGGTTATAGAGGAAAGGACCTTATTTGAGTAAGAAGCTCTAAATCTGGTAGCAGAGAAAGCAGGATCTGTTATGTCATGAAGACCAGGGTTGACACCAAGGTAAATAAATGCCATTTGGGTGATTGGAAGCACCGATAGGGAAATCTTAATCAGTTAAAACCTATCTCTTTGATAAATTTCTCTGACTCCTTCCTACCTTGCCATATCACTGCATTACCTCCGACATATTTCCGACATATCTCCGACATATTTCCGGTTATATCTAACCTCTTTCGGCTCACTAATGTAATTGAAATTTGTTACCAATGTACTTGACAATATTCTCTGTATCATCACTGTATATGCACAGTCTCTTCCTCTGAACTGCTTGTGGTATTGCGGTATACAAATAAAAAATTATTATTATTATTAAACGTATAGGACCTGCAGGTCAAAGACTACCTGAACAAAATATTTTTCTTAGGTAAATTATAGAAGATACTAGTCCCTTTGACTAGAGTGTAATGGTGTTTCCTATCCTTGGGCAATATGAGCTTGCTGGTTTCCCCTTATCATTGGTCTCAGAGGGAGGAGAAAGAAGAGATATCTTGGTCAAGAGGAAGTTACAAGGATCATAGAGCTCTTTGTATGTAGGATTCTGCAAAAGGTTGGTAGGATTGGTGGAACTGGAGAAGATAGAAATATCGGTGGTAATGACCAGTCTCTGAGGTCTGGATCTGTCATTGGACAAACAGCAGGTCAGAATGAAATGTTTGTCTTACATGAAAAAATTAACATGAGGTGAAGCCATATATAATATATAGAACACTCACATTGGATTTTAGAGCTTTACGGTTGCTGACCCTAGCTCCCAGGCAAATACTGTAGATCAGGGGTCTCAAAGTCCCTCCTCGAGGGCCGCAATCCAGTCGGGTTTTCAGATTTCCCCAATGAATATGCATGAGATCTATGTGCATGCACTGCTTTCAATGCATATTCATTGGGGAAATCCTGAAAGCCCGACTGGCTTGCGGCCCTCAAGGAGGGACTTTGAGATCCCTGCTGTAGATGGTTTAGAGAGACAAAGCAGTGTATATGATGTATGGACATTTGGTAGCCTGTTTGCCCCAGAGAAGACACAAATGTCAAATTTCCGTTAGGAGCTAGAGTTTTAAGGCTTTAAAAGTGGGATTTAACATAATTTAGTTTTATATTTGGATCACGTCAGACAACATTTTTTGTTCAATGGTATCAAAACGATGGAGGTCTGCATAAAATTTAAGACTAGAAAGATACCAAGCAACTGATCAAATCAAACATTCTGATTAAACTAAACTAAACTAAACTAAAACTTAGTTTTATAGACCGAGTCATCAACCAAGAGGAGCTCGACTCGGTTTACAATAATATAAAACATAATACATAAATATGACAAGAAAAAGTAGACTGAACTAGTTTGTTTTTTTAAATATCTTTATTCATTTTAAAGCTTAAAATAAGTGCAACATATTATACAGACATTTTACACTTTAACAGCACTTAAATTCAATCAAATTATATTTCATAACAAATACATGATTCCTCCCCCCTTCTATATATCCAATTGCACTTAACCATAATTAAATTAAAAGTATTTTCCCACCCCCTTCCCACCCACCCTGGACGTGTATGTTCAAAGGACAAAATCAACAATCACTCCTTACAGAATTTTGTAAATGGTTTCCAAACATCCTTAAATTTCCTATAATGTTCCTGCTGTATGGCAATCATACGTTCCATTTTTAAAATGTGGCATAAAGATTCCCACCAGAAATTATAGTTTAACTAGTCCCAGTTTTTCCAGTTCTTCAAAATAAGTTGTATGGCAACTCCCGTCATGATAAAGAGAAGTTTATTATTATGGGAAGATATTGGATTTTAGTCCTCATTAACGTGCCAAATAGCACGGTATCATATGTTAATGCCACTGGATTTTCCAATATTTTATTCACTTGACCCCAAATGGATCTCCAAAACTTAAGTATCAAGGGACAATAGTACAGTAGATGATCCAATGTCCCTACATCGAGATGACAGTGCCAGCATCTGTTAGACTTAGAACTATCCAATTTCTGTAAATGAACAGGGGTCCAAAAAGATCTATGTAACAAGAAAAACCATGCTTGTCTCATAGATGCAGACGCCGTACATCTCATCCTCCAAGTCCAAATTGGTGGGCATTGAGACGCAGAAATCTGCTACTTTATCTCAATGCTCCAAATGTCACGAAGACCAGTCTTTAGTTTCTTATTCAAAAATTCAGATATTAATTTGTACCACTGGGCGGCCTGATGCCCTAGGAAATCTGTCTGGAAGCATAGGACCGGCAAACTATACTGATTTTTAAGATTTCGCCAATCAGGGAACCCCTTCTGAATGGCTTGCTTCAACTGCAACCATCTATAACTTTGAGACTTAGCAATACCAAATGTGTGTTGCAGTCGTGAAAAGTCGAGCATCTTCCCATCTAATACTACATCATCCAGAATATGTATACCCGCCTGCATCCAATACTTCCAGAGGATCTTAAACCCGCCAATTTGAATCTTGGAGTTCAGCCAAAGGGACTGACAGGTGGATTTATGAATCAGAAAAGGTGTTAAATTATTTTAATGTCTGCCAAGTATCTAATAAAATTCTATTGTCCTTATACATCCTACTTAAAATGTGACACAATCTCATTGAAAACAGGAGTTTCCATTCCAACCATAACCAGTCTGGAAGATTTTCCATGAGCTCGGGGAGGATCCAATATATACCTTGACGCATTATATAGACTGTAGATTGAAATCGATAATTTCCAAAATGTTTAGCAAACAAAAAAAATTTTCAGAACTTTCCGGAATAAAGCAAAAGAACCTAAACTTCTTAATGTAAGCGGTAAAGCATTCCAAAATTCGGTTAATTTAAAAACAACAGAATGACTAAGGGCTCCTGTTACAAAGGTGCGCTAGCGGTTTTAGCGCGCGCTAAAATGCCCCACGCGCGCTAGCCGCTACCGTCCCCTTTTAAGCAGGCAGTAATTTTTCGGCTAGCGCACAGTAATCTTGTGTGTGCGCTAAAAACACTAGCGCACCTTAGTAAAAGGAGCCCCGAATCTCTTAAAGGTTCTGTTTTTACCACTGAGAGAGGGAAATGTAAGTTTTAATTTTTGAGAACTTCTGGCAAGATGAGATCTATGAACATTTCCAGTCTAAAGGAATCAAAGTGGCAAAAAAAAAAAAAAAATGCCAAATAGGATCTTAAAACAACTGCAGCAGAATAAATTCTAAAAAAGGTAGATACCATCATGAGCCAGAATGGAGCTGTAAAAAAACAATCAGATGATCCTGCCAAAGCCGTGCAGTCAGCAACTATCATAGCAGCAGCTAAGGCATCCGATAAGGAAGGCATTGAACTAATCCAGTTTAGCGGTGATTAGATTGAAAAACGGTATGTGCCCTGGTCGTGGCTGAACACAGAAGCCAGTGATGACAAGACTTCCATGAAATTGGCAAGGATTAATCAAGTTCCAGGGTGCACATGTAGTATCATATCTCACCTTATCAGTTTCACTTGTGGAGCAGACAGGATAGACCGAGCAGATCTTTCTCTGCCTTCGTCTACTATCCTCTATAACAAAACCCTAAGCGCGCCTGCACACTTGCAACGCCGTGATCCCTGCCTCCGTGATTTGTGCCTCCGTGACTGTGTTCCATTTGCTGCGCGTGCGGCTGTTTGAGCGGTGGTTGGAAGCCGGCCTCAACGAAAATAAATAAATAAATAAACAATGCCGGCCTACACGAAAAAAAACCAAAACACGATGCCCACGGAGACGAACAGGAAGCGAAGGACTGCAGCATGCATTCGTGCAGTCAACTCTAACTCATTATCCCTCCCTCCTCCTCTTCACCCTGGTGTCTCGAACTCCCTCTTCTCCCTCACCTGCCCCCATCCGTTTTGGGTGGGGGGGGGGGTGGGAAATCGAGCACCCTGGAGCAGGAGGACAGGGAGAGAGTGTGAGCGTTGGAGATAGCTCCACATAAGGCGGCGCTGCAGGCACCCCGGCAATGGGAATTGGAGGAGAGGGCTCGATGATCCAGATGATAGGGAGAGACCACTGGAATTTGGAAGAAATGGTGCTGCTGGACAGGGGGAAGGTAAAAGGAAGGGGCGCAGGGAAGGGGTGCTGTTGAACAGGGAGGAGGTAAAATTTAGGGAGAAGCGCTACTGCTGGACAGGGGGAGCAGGGAAGAGGTGCTGCTGGACAGGGGGGAGGTAAAACCAATGGAGAACGGCTACTGCTGAACAGGGGGAGCAGTGAAGGGGTGCTGCTAGACAGGGGAAGGTAAAAGTAAGGGAAAAGGCCTACTGCTAGACAGTGGGAGCAGAGAAGGGGGGTGTTGCTGGACAGGGGGGATAAAAAAAGGCTGCTACCACCCGTTAATGTAAAGGGCTAAAAACCTAGTATACTATATTAATATGGCATTGCAATATGCAATTGAGCATTCGGTTTGATGTGACACCGTGTCTGCCTATTACAGGCAATGGGGACTTTCTCCCTTGCATGAGTCTGGATCGTCTTCTCTGTGGTCTAGGAAAGGGTTTTATTTGTCTCAAGTACTGCAGTTTGATGGAACGATGCAATCCTTTCAGATGTTACAGGACTCCTCTCGTTTCTCGGCTGGGGATTAGTTCTACTATCGACAGCTATTGCATTATGTACAATCTCTCCCCCAACCTGGCTTTGACTGAGGAAATTCAGGAGAAGCTGCCGGAATCCTTTTGTCTGACTGCGTAGGTGCCTACTCCATTACGTTTTCATCACCGATTTTTGCAGGAGTTGGCTGGCGATCTGGATTATGAGACTCTGGCGACAAAATGGACCCAGGATTTACAGCTGCCAGTTCCTGACACCATGTTGAAGCGGAGTATCAAGCTGGGGAATAATCTATTGGTTTCGGCGGCAGAGAGGGAACGGTATTACAAATTCCTGGTTCGAGCTTATTTTGCGCCTGTAAGAGCTTACAGAGCTCATATCAGTTCATCAGATAGATGTCCTAAATGTGCCGCTCCCAGGGCAACTTTGTGACATATGTTTTGGTTATGCCCGGGTATTCAGGCATACTGGCGACGTCTGTGTTTCCAGATCAAATCTTTGTGGAACTGCACCTGGACACCCACTGACACCTTTCTTTTTTACTTTGAAACTTTCTCTGGTACTGGTTCGGCCAGGCGCTGCTGCATTTGTTCAAAAAGCGATCTTTATGGGACTTAAGACTATTCTTCAATGCTGGCTGACTCCGCATATCTCCACGATGTCCCACTGGAGGACCCAGATGATCCACTTGGTGGGGTATGAGCGCCAGGCTATTTTTGACATGGACTCTAGACAGGGCACTTTATTTCTTCGATGTTGGTTGCCTTTTTGTTCTACTTTGACACCTACTGCTAGAAGCCGATTATTGAATTGACTTGCTCATTTTGTTTGGTTTGTGGAGTAGCTATTCGCAGAGGGAGAGGGAGGGTTGGTAGGCGGGGGTGTTCTTTTACTTTGTATTTGATCTTTTCCTGTGTGACTGTATATTGGTTGGTTATTTGATAATTCAATAAAACAGATTTACACCTAATATGGCATGGCAATAGCTAAAGCTATGCAGACAGCAGCTGAATCTGACCCAAAGCGTACAGTAAGGGCTCCTTTTATGAAGGTATGCTAGCATGCACCAGATTAGGGTTTAACGCATGCACCAGATTAGCGCGCGCTATTCCATGTGTTAAGGCCCTAACGCGCCTTCGTAAAAGGAGCCCTAAATGTGGCGGTGGAACGGTGGCAAATGCAGTTCCAAGGAATGCACATGCAAACAGTCAGTGTTTCAAAGAAGCACTCGGCATCGCAGGCTTTATCCCGACTATCTCAAGAAGACACTGAATGCTTGAGTGTTTGGAACTCCAAAGTGCACATGTTCAGCTATTAGCGAAGTATGTTAAATTTCTGTTATTTTTCACAATAAAGGGCTCCTTTTAGTAAGCCGCGTTAGGGCTTTAACGCGTGGAATAGCGCGCGCTACAGTGCCGCGCGTGCTAGACCTTAACGCCAGCATTGAACTGGCGTTAGTTCTAGAAGCGTAGCGCACGGTCATTTCCTGTGTGCGCTAGAAACACTAGCGCACCTTAGTAAAAGGAGCCCAAAGTGCAGATATTGAAGACATAAAATGTATTTTTAGCATTATTTGATGACAGGAGAATGTTTTTTTTTGTTTTCTTCTGTGGTTGTGACAATTTATTAGTGGGGTTCTAAGGAATTTGACCCTACTTGTTATAAGCATATCGGAGACTCTAGTGTTATTTCTGTACTGATTTATTAAGCAAAACTCATAGAACATTTTAAGAAAAAAGGAGCTTTATATAGTCGGTGGCTTTGAAGGACCCCAGGATAATTTTTTAAAAAAATTATTTAAAAAAAAAAATAATTTTCTGATCAATCACAATCATATTTATGGGAAAACTTTAATTTGCAAAGTTTTTCCAACTTAAGGTTATTCTGGACAAACCTATTGTACTGGCACCTATTCTGTAAAAGGAAAGGGGGCACCTACTTTCCTCTATAGTATTATAGCATAACAGGTAAGATAAATGCCTCTAATTTAGGCATGCAGCAACACAATCGACAATCTTCACAAGGGTAATTAGTCAAGAAGATACCTTAAACGGTAGAAAAAAGCTTAGCTACCGTTTATATGCCCTTACGTATTCAAGTTTTTTCCTTATGTTCTTCCAGGATCCTCAGTGGTACCACTTGGAGCTCAATTAGATCTCATTGCTCCAAGCTTTATGTGTCAACTCGTCATCGGGTCCTTGTTTATTAGTTATATTAAGACTTGTTAATTTTCTCTTTGCTTTTGTATATTTAATTTATAGATTAGTTCTGACTTAAACATTAATTTATAAGCATATTACTTAGCTTCATTTATAAGCATATTACTTAGCTTTATCGTGTGGTCTCTGGCTAGGGATTGTTACATCAACATGTTTCGCTATGGTAGCTTTATCAAGGATAACACCTAACTGCTATACCGCCAGAAGCTGTGACCACTTGGGCATGAGCACTTGGGCCAGCAGTAGAACAAATGTATGTGTTCACACCTAAATTGCTAAAACACCCATGTACATTTTAGTATTTGAAAATTTATGCATTCAACTGTACTTCCCATCCACATTAAAACTAAGCATTATACAGGCACCTATTTCTATAGAATGGGAGCCGACAGGCAAATCAGCATTTTCTATCTCACTCCTTTGAGCGATTAATTCATACTGAGAATTCTGATCAGAACTGAAAACTTTTCTATTTCAGTCTGCTTTTTGACTTCTCTTAATTGCTGCCTACAGGTCATACTTTTTTTTTTAAATGATTTTTATCATTTTGAGAAACAAGCCTGCACGGAAGCCCAGACATAATGCATGAATGGAACTATACAAAGCCAAAAAGATCCAACGTGGTCTGCAGTGAAACAAACAGCAGGCAAAAAACAACAAACAAACTGCAGATGATGTACAAGATGCAGGCGTTGTTTAATAATAGAAAAAATGCAGTAACATATAGAACCTTATAGCCAATCAAGGGACCCGACACGGTCCGTGTTTCGGATAACACGTCTTCCTCAGGGGTCCATGGTGGTTAAGGTATAAAACAAACCACATAAAAAATATCAAACGGATGCCAATTTTTAAACGAATACTGCTAAAAACCAAAGCGCTATAGCGGTTTACAGTTCTAAAAACAGCTCATGATAACAAGTTACAAACTTAATAACATTGTAATTATATAACATTGTATAACATTGTATAACATTGTAATTATATAACATTGTATAACATTGTAATAACTTAATACAAACTTAATCTCATTGTGCAACAACAATTACTATTATACTATTCTAGAGAATTACTATAAATCTATTCCAGAGAAAGGAAAATGGTAAAACCAGAGGGCCTAATTTGAGGTTGAGGGGTGGTAGATTCAAGAGTAACGTTAGGAAATTCTTCTTTACGGAGAGGGTGGTTGATGCGTGGAATGCGCTCCCGAGGGAGGTGGTGGAGAAGAAAACGGTGACAGAGTTCAAACAAGCATGGGAAGAACACAGAGGATCTCTAATCAGAAAATAATGGGTATACATTGAAGGAACTAAGGCCAGTACTGGACAGGCTTGCACAGCCTGTCCCGCGTACATGAACATTCAGTTGAGGACGGGCAGGGGAGGGTTTCGGTGGCTGGGATGGTTAAGATGGGCTGGAGTGAGCTTTGATGGAGACTCCAGTAGATGGAACCTAAGTACACTACTGGGCAGGGCTCCGGGTTTCAGGCCCAGGAATATCTAAGAAAAAGGACCATTTAAACTAAATAATTAATTTATGGAGCATGTATGGCTTTGCAGACCGGATGGATCACTCGGGTCTTTATCTGCCATCATTTACTATGTTATTATACCATCACATCCATAGGACCCATCCCAATATACTAATCATCTAATTTCAACCCACATTAACAAATCCACTCATTAACTATATAAAAGACCTCAATAAATAGCTGTTACCCATAGCATTCTACTCTTCTTACAATCCGTGTTTTAGTGTTTTATTCCACAATACAAAAGTTTTCAATGGAGGGCGAAGAAACTTGCACAAGGTCACAAGAGGTGTTAGCTGGAGAAATGGAATTTGAACTCTGGTTTTCCAGATTTCTCTGAACTGTTTCACCCCCCCCCCCCCCTTCTCAGCAGCTGGTGCTGCTGGAAGCACATTACTGTCCAACCCACTGATTTCCAAGCCTGTCCAAGCCAAGTTTTAAGGATTTCCACAATGAATATTCATGAGATAGATTGGCATACACTGTTTCCATGGTTTGCAAATCTATTTCCTGTATATTCATTGTGGATATCCTGAAAACCTGACTGGCCAGGGTTTCCCAGGACAGGCTTTGGAATCACTGCTCCAATTCACAAACTGAGCCCCTTCACTGCATATTAAGGGCTATTGAAGTAAGCTGGGTCTTTGTCTGGTTTTGGGGGGATGGAAGGAGTGGGGAGGGTTATCACAATTTGATCTTCAGGTTGGGAATGGTTTTACAGTTTTACCTCTTTCTCACACCTCCCAGATAATCTTTGCCGATGAATGCACTGAGGCAGAAGGACGCCACTGGCATATGCGACATTTCAGCTGCTTTGAGTGTGAGACAACACTGGGAGGACAGCGATATGTCATGAGAGAGAGCCGACCCTACTGCTGCCACTGCTATGAATCGCTCTACGCAGAATACTGTGACAGCTGCGGGCTGCATATTGGTATGAAGGGGATATGACAGCTGTACAGTGCACATTAGTAGAAGGCAAGGGTCAGGGCGGGGGAGACATGTTGAAAGCAAGAATGGTTATGCTACTGATGGTTGCATAGATTGATTTATTTAAAACATTTGTAGACCGCCACATCTACAATTCTGAGCTGTTTAGAATAAAACATCCACAATAATCAATAAAACAAACACGATGGTAACTCGTACATAACCTTTTTCTAACACAACCTCATTTAACCAAAGGCCTGTTGAAACAGAAAGGCTTTTAGTTGTTTCCTAAAAAAAAAAAAAATGTACTGGCAAGGATCTATGTAACTGCATGGGAAGTGAGTTCCAATATTTAGGAGCTGCATCTTTAAATATCTGCTCCTTATAATCGTTCAACCTCCCATGACGTAAAGATGGCACTTCTAATAATTCTGACTCTGATGTCCATGGAGGAGTATAAAGCTTCAACATACTTGGAAAACAACCAGGAGATTTTGTGGCAGGAGCTTGGTGAATCGATTTGTTTCTCCCCCCCCCCAACCCCCCCTTGTGAGGCCTGACATACCTCCAGGGCCTTCTAAAGCAGTGTTTTTCAACTCGGTCCTGGAGTACCCCCTTGCCAGTCAGGTTTTTAGGATATCCGCAATGAATTTGCATTAACTTGATTTGCATGCACGGCCTCCTTTATATGCTAATTTCTTTCATGCATATTCATTGTTGATATCCTGAAAACCTGACTGGCAAGGGGGTACTCCAGGATTGAGTTGAGAAATACTGTTCTAAAGCAGCAGTGCTGGTGGAGAGCTAACAGATGCAGGCTCTGAACAGGCTTGTTCGTGGCCTGCCCTGCCGGGGCCTTCCCTCTGCTGCGTCACTGATGATGTGGCAGAGGGAAGCCCTGGCTGGGCAGGCTGCGAACAAGCCTGTTTAGAGCCTGCGTCTGTTAGCCATCCACAACTGCCACTTCTGCTGCATTAGGAGACCTGATGGTATGTCAGATCTTGGGGTGGGGGTGGGGGTCGGTTAGGAAGTGCTGCACAATGGGATGGGAGGGATGGAAAGCTACCGCACAGGGATAGGAGGGAGGGACAGAAAGCTGTTGCACAGGGGGGAAAGACAGGAAAAATTGTTGGACATGGGTGGAGGAGAGGAAGGGAGTGCAACAAAGAGGAAGAAAGGGGTGAGAGGGAGAAATCCTGCATATGGTGGAGGGAAGGGAGACATGCACATGGTGGAGGGGAGGGAGAAGAGAGAGGGAGAAATGTTGGACATAGGGTGGAGGGCAGGGAGAGAAGGTGCATAGAGAGAGAGAAAGAAATATTTCACATGATAATAGAGGGGAGGAAGGTAGAGATGCTGCATGGAGGGGAATAGGGAGGTTTGACCCAAGGCACAAGGCAGAAAGAGAGGGAGAGATGGTAGACAGTGGGAAATAAATAAGTGGGAAATAAATATTGGATATGGCAGTGGAAGGAAAGGTACAGAGATGGCAGATGGATGGTGAGCACAGAGAAAAAAGAAAATGTCAAATGGGCAGGAGACCCTGGCAAGCGAGTTAACAGAAGACAAACAGAAACCAGAGCCTGTGCCCAACATGATTTGAATAATAAAATGACCAGTCAACAAAAGGTAGAAAAAATAATTTTATTTTCTATTTTGTGATTACAATATGTCACATGTGAAATGTGTATCCTGCCAGAGCTGGTGTTAAGACAGTGAGCGTGTGCTAGAACCTAACATAGAGAGGAAAATTCTTTTTTTTTTTTGTTTATTTATTTTGTTTACACCACAGCACCGGCATGGGGTTGGAAAGGTGGGTGAAGAGACTATAAAATAAACCCGCCAGGATGTTTGAAAAGAAACACCCAATTAGGCAGGAAAAGCAAATCGAATTGAAAAATTGATTCAGTAGGCTGAATCAAATTGAATCAAAAATGTTTCCCTTTTATCGGGCAGCACTGCCCTGAATCCCCTAGTGCTGTACTCTCCAGTGTTCTTTCTCTTTACCTCTCATGTTGCACATGCAGTCTCTGGCCATCAGGGGGTTCCCTTGGAGATGTTGTCTTCAGGAGGTGTCATTACTGTGCAGCTTGGTGGAAACTCAGTAAGGATCCTGCTGACCTCTCTGGATTTCATGCAGCTTTCAGGTTGTGGAGTGTGATGGACTAAGTCTTGATTATGCTAGCTTAAAGTAGTGTCCTTTTCTCCTCTTTCAGGGATTGACCAAGGGCAGATGACATATGAGGGGCAGCACTGGCATGCCACAGACCGCTGTTTCAGCTGTTCCCACTGCCAAAAGCCCCTCCTGGGGAAGCCATTTCTGCCTAAGCAGGGTCAGATTTTCTGCTCAAGGGCCTGCAGCCTAGGTGAAGATCCTACAGGATCTGACTCCTGTGACTCAGCTTTTCAGAGTGCGCACCCAAGGGAGAGCCGGCGCACCGGTGCAGGGCACAAGAGGATTTCCACACAGCCACTTCTAGCAAAAGTACCAGGGCCCCCCCGCTCTGCCTCCTTCAGCAGTGTAGCCCCTCCCCCTCATCCTAGACCCACTCGTCACAGCTGGAGCAGTGTCTCCAACAGACCCTTGCCAGGTGAGCAGCTGTGCCCAACTCACCTGAGAGAAGGGGTAAGATCCCTGCAACCAGAAAATGGAAATCCCACTTGCCTGAAAGATGACTCCAGCGAGCTCTCTGATGAAGTGTCACATGTCTGTGGAAGTGGTGGAGACCTTCAAAATCACAGCAGGGCCACGGAACCACAGCACAACTCAGGAGGAGCATCACTGCTGTGCTACACAAAGTCCACGGGAACCTCCACCAGCCCTGAAGCCCTACAGTCAACAGGTGAGAATCAGTTTACTCCCATCCCCCCCGAGAGCCCACAACATAGTGTTCTCTAAAAAGCACATACCTGCATTAACCAACGCAGTGAGTGTGTCTGACAGCAAGTGTACAAGTCAGTTATACTGTGTGATATCAGGATGCATGTCAGAGAGCTTCACAGGAACAGAACCGTTGATAAAGCCATAGACTCCTGGAGATGGAAGCATCTCTTGCAGGGCTTCCGCGGTGTACCTGTTTCCTGGCTCAGATGTCCAAGTAGGCTTTCTTCTTTCCAGATGCACATTTTTCTTCACAAAGTCATGGGCAGTAGTTCCTTCCTACATGCTGCCTGCGGCTGACCCGGAAGCTTTCCCTCTGACATCAGAGGGAAGGCTTCTGTGTCAGCCGTGGAGAAAGGAATTGAATTGCTGCTTGCGGCTTTGTGAAGGAGCAACTGCTGCTGGTAGGAAGGAGTAGGAAGCCTACTTCAATGTCTTAGAGCCAGCCAGAGGACAGGTACACACCCGCGGGAGGGATGGGGCACGTTGGGACACAGAAGGGAAGGAGGGGGTGTGAACTTGGGACACAGAATGGCGGGAGAGAGGGAGCGGATACTTTGAGACACAGAAGGGAGGGAGGGGGCACAAACTTAGAACACAGAATGGAGGGAGGGAGGGAGAGCAAACTTCAGACATAGGATGGAGGAAGGGAGGAGGACGCAAACTTAGGACACAGAATGGAGGGATGGGAGAGAAAGCGATGCTGAGGTGGGGGAAGGATTAGAAAGGGAGAATTGTTGGGCATGGGTGTGTGAATGAGAGAGAAAGAGAGATGGTTCACACGGGGAAAGGAAAAAAGAGGAAAATTGTTGGACATAGTGGTTGGAGAGGAGTGAGGTAGAGATGAATGGGGAAAACGGGAGAAATGTTGGAAGTGGTGGTGAAGAGGGAACAGTGGTACAGATCCTGCATGGAGATGGAAAGGGATACGAGAGGGAGAAATATTGACATGGTGGTGGAAGGAAGGGAGTGAGAGATGTGACATGGGGCTGGAGACAGGTGATAGAGGAGACATGTTGGGCATGGGACTAGTGGAGAGGGGTAAAATATACTGCAGGGGGAGGGATGAGAGAGGGAAAAATATTGGAAGTGGCAGTAGAGGTGGGGACTGAAGATGGGAATGGAAGAGTGGGGAAGATGGAAATTTGTTAGGAAGCTGAAAAGTAAAGACAAGAAGGGAAAAAGGATGAAATCTGGGTGGTCTGAGGTAGAAAGGAAAAAAAGGAGGAAAGAGCTAAATGGAAAAGTTAATGTGTCAGAGGCAGTTGTAGTGAAGGAATGGAACAAAACAGGAGAGAAGGGAAAAAACAAATGGACAGCAGCCACTTGAAGGAGAATTTGCAGAAGATGGGAAAGCAAAAAAAGAGAAAATGGAACCAACTTGAAGTTAAAATAAATCTCATGGTGAAAAAAACCCCAATTATTTTGAATTTATTGACTGAAATATGTTAGCTTTGGGAAATGTGTATAGCAGATGTCTTTGTATTATGTTCAATAGAAAAGAAAATGCATTTTCTGTTTTTATTTCTGCAGTGCTGAAGTACTAGATGAGGTTAACTTTTTTGGGGTTCCCAGTTCAATTTTTGTCTACTTATTTTGCTTCTAATTTGTGACCCCTTGTTCTGTATTTGGTGAGGGTCTGTCAGCATGATAGTAATGGCAGGTGGGGAGCTTGGAGGAAAGAGGATCGGAAAACCCTTCTTTATTTTCTGCTATGGGCACCATAATATTCAACATTGGCCCTGACTCTTCCTGTAGCAGGTGGAAAACCTCAAGCACCGCCAGCTGAGGACCTCCTCCAAAGGTGGCTGGAACTTCCTTCTACCAAGGGTAACAGTCATGGCAGAATCTTTAAGCCACTGAGGTGCCAGTATTTGTGGCTTAGGGATGTTGCTGCTGCATGTCAAGCTTGATAAAAGGGAGTTTTCGCTATCTTTGGAGGAAGTCTTCAGCCTACATACCTTGAGGGTCCTTCTCAGCTGGAGTATGGATATTTTATGTTTACATTAGAGGCTCTGGCAGAGACCCATTTACAGAGTATATTCTTCACAATTAATATTTCCAAATTAATGAACCGTCTTTGCTTATTTGTAGATTGGTCTCCACCAGAGCCTTTAATTCTGTAGCATAATTAAATGAAATATCTACTTCTAAAGTTTAGGGGGGATGGGAAGGGATGGAAGAGATTACTTGTGGGAACAGGTTTGACTCCAGCAGAGACGCGTGGGGACGGATTTGATTTCTGTCCCCATGCACCAGTCTACTGATCCCCAGAACTGTTAATCACTAACCCTTAACTTTGTTAAATCTACTCAATCTGTAACATCTTTTAATTATTGTAAACCGCATAGAACTTCACAGTCCTGCGGTATATAAACTGTTATTATTATTATTACTACAAAGGGCGACCAGTCAGAAGAGTTGGGGTAAAGAGATGTTTCCACTCAGGATGTCTTTATTTAAAGTCTAATCGTCAAAACTAGTAGTAAATAAGCAATAATGATACTGGACTCTACATGGCTAGTGTTTCGGCAACTAAGTGCCATCCTCAGAAGTCTATCTATCATGTGTCAAAATAACACACGATGGTATTTCAATCACTCTAAGAGTAACTGAAATACCATTGTGTTTTGTTTTGCCATGTGATAGACTCCTAAGGAAGGCTCTTAGACTTAAAATATAGACATCCTAAGTGGAAGCATCTCTTTATCCCGACTCTTTGGTTTGACTGTTTTGAATTTTTGTGGCGATTCTCTTCCAGTTCTTTTGAGTATTGTGTACAAAGAGTGACACCTTGGGTTCAGACAATAAGGGGATGCCATTATATCACTTTATGGTGTGACCACATCTCAGATACTGTGTGCAGTTCTGATCACCACATCTCAGAACAGATATAGTGGAATTAGAAAAGGTACAGAGACAGGCAACAAAAATGATAAAAGGGAATGGGATGACTTTCCTATGAGGAAAGGCTAAAATGACTAGCGCTCTTCAGCCTGGAGAAGAGATGGCTCGGGGGAGATATGATAGAGGTCTATAAAATACTGAATGGAGTGGAATGAGTAGACATGAATTGCTTGTTTATTCTTTCCAAAAATACTAGGACTAGAGGGAATGCAATGAAGCTACTAAGCAGTAAATTTAAAACAAACCAGAGAAAATTTTCTGCACTCAATGTGTAATTAAACTCTGGAATTTATTGCCAGAGAATGTGGTGAAAGGAATTAGCAGGGTTTAAAAAAGGTTTGGATAACTTCCTAAAAGAAAAGTCCATAAGCCATTATTAAGATGGATTTAGGAAAACACACTGCTTTTTTCCTAGGATATTCAGCAAAAAATTTGTTTTACTCTTTTGGGATCTTGCCAGGTACTTGTGACTTAGATTGGCCACTGTTGGAAAGAGGATATGGGGCTTGATGGACCTTCAGTCTGTTTCAATATGGCAAATTTTATGTTCATAGTGATGTGGCTGGCAGGGATCTCCAAGCTCCACCAGCTGAAAATTCCCAGCATCTTTCCCTCCCCTCCATCACAGGCAATCAATTGGGTGCCTTTCAACTCCCCTCCCCCATTTCCCCGGACATGTCCTCCTTTTGAGGACATGTCCAGGGATTTGGATGGCTTTTCAAAACCCAGCACTCTTTCTGGGTTTTGAAAAGCTTTTGGCAACGAGCAGCGTTGGGACGGCATTCACGCATGCAATGCGGTGACATCACATGCATGATGTCATCGTGTTACATCAGCGCATGCACAAATGCCGTCTGTTGTTGCTTGTGCAGGTTGAGCGGGGCATGGTGGGACCATGGGGCCGGATTTTCCATTTGGAAAATCTGATAACCCTAACTTACCTACTCCAGGTATCAGATAGCCTAGGTATGCCACTGCATAATGGTAATATGAATGTATGTGATGCCAGCGTGGACAGTACAAGTACTGGTTCTGCGAGCATAGGTGGCTGGAATCTACATTGAGTAACGGTACTGCAAGTATAACGTGGTAGGAGTGGGAAGGTGGTGGCAATGTTAGCTATTAGGCTGGTTAATAACACACCCCATATACTGTTTGTCTCTGCTAGCCTTTGCTCTGTAGAAGCTACGAGTGGAACGACTGATGGCATTTTGAATTTTCTTTATACCCAGATGATGATCACCCTGGACAGTTTCAGCGAGGGGAACCCCAGAGACAATCTATGCCAGAACTGAGACGGCAAGTGCAAGGCTCGGAGGCAATGCCATGTCCTTCCTCCTCCCGCCTCTCCTCTTCCCTGCGGCTC